>NW_006238756.1:0-4792 GCF_000375325.1 Capsella rubella | reverse complement strand
TTTGGAGACATAATTTTTATTGATAAAATATATTATATATCAAACTATGTAAATTTTAGATAATTCACGGGTAGTTTGTTAAAATCACAATTATAATGATAAAACGAGTTACGAATAATGTTTTTTACGAAATGAATTCTGTTACAAGGTTGGCTTTCAAAAAATATATTGTAAGTATGTAATTTTTATGTATATTCCTACTTTTACTACAAAAATGGTCAAAATGAATAATTTATCGACAAATATTATTTCTATCTGTTAAATTTTCACCGTGTTTTTAATTGTATCAAAACTCAGTATATGATTATTTACTCGCTTTTTCCTTTATTATTTTATTTAATCTTATTATACAAATATATGATTTACCGTAATCATATATTTACTGCACTCTAACAAAATTAAAATGTATCATATTCTAATCCGATAAAAGTTATATATATGTAATTATTTCCCCCGTGCTGTAGCGCGGGTCCGAACCTAGTAATATCCTATAATATATTAACTGTAATTAAGATATATATAACTTACGGGGAACAAAAGAAGAATAACCCAAGTGAAGAAAAGTGGACCAAGCAAGGAGGCAATGTCTTGAGTGTTTTTAGTTACTTGTTTTGGAACTTCTTTGACAAACTCAAATAATATCTTTGTCCCCAGGCCTTTTAGAAACTTAAGATAAGCATTTGATATCTGCAAGGAAAAATTATATATAGGAACGTAATTGCACGATTAGAAAATGTCTTGAGAAGGTACGTTTCACGATGCATGGTGTAATTTGTTACCAGATTGATAGAGCGGGGAACTCGGAGCAGCTTTGCACGCCCGTCAGACTCATTATCTTTGTAGCTTGAGTTATACCATATGGTCACATTGAAGTTTTTCCTATCCGTGCTCATGAGATCGTATGCTAATTTAAGGCAATGGAAATGGTAGACGTAAACAAACGTTTAACATGGTATGTCTGTGTGCCTCATACACATTCAAACCCATAGAACAAGTCTGAGAAAGAAAAGAAAAAGAAAAAGTAAACGACATAATTGAACAAACCTGCAGCGACCTCATTTGTCATCCCCGCAGGGTTTCCCCTCCTACTACCATTGAAAAGCTCATCATTGACCTCTACAGAGTTATTTCTCCAGAGACACAACCCTTGAACACACGTCACCTCTGAGATATACACATGATACAAATCATCAAAATTGAAGAAGAAAATGCATTTCTCACGTCAAAATTATAAGTTACCTGTTTTTCTTCCTCCGATTGAGAGTGGCCATGTAGAGTCTTTACTACACGAAGGTTGGATACTGTAAATTGGGAAAGCAGTCCCTGGATCTTCATAATTGTCTTTGCCTGCTCCTATTGTTGAACCCTGGAGAAGTCATCATCTCTTGAGAAAATCATCATGCACGCACTACTACACTTAGAGAGAAAGAGACATACCAAGACGTTATAGGCTAAAGTAGGCAAGAGGTCAGAGGAATTAACCACAAAAGAAGTGCTCAAGATATTCGCGGATAAAGCTTTTCCAAGGGATAACTTATCACCAGTGACAAGTATCGTTACAGGACACAATCCTGTTTCTCTGCATGACTTGTCAGGGAGGTCTCTGTAGGGAAAGAAATCGGCCTTAACAGATCGGAGTCCATTTTCTGGAATCTGCAACATCGGAGGCAACATTGGAGGGTTTGGGATGGGGCATATACTACCAAGTAAACTAGCGTTGCTTTCACAGTTATTAGACATTTCAGATACACTCTTCATCAAGGCATCAAGAACTTTTTGAATCGCCAGCAGAATTAAGCAGAGGAAAAGTGGAACCAAGATGAGCCGAACATTCGTCCATATGTGTTTCCTCTGCCATTTCAGGGCTCAAGCTATTAGATTTATATAGTTCCTTGTTCAACACAATTATATTAAACCCTTTTAATTCTTAGAAACTTCCTGGAGACGACATTGAGATATATACCTGGTAGGTTAAATTCTTCCTAAGTAACGCATTGGCTTGCGTCCAAAAACTTGCCGGACTAGTATTCGCCATTAATTGATGAAGAAACAAAGAAGCTTAGGTAGTCTCACTTTTGTTGTGTTCCCAAAAAAAAAAAAAGAAAAAAAAAATTAAGTCTCACTTTATCGTCAATTTCTTTTTCTTGCCAATTAAGTAGTTTCTTCTTTTAACCTTGAGCTTGTTTTTCGTGCAAAAAATGTGGTCCCAATTAAATGTTAAAAAAAAATGAGGTCTCAGTTTCACATAAGTTAAGGATGAAATTTAGTCAACCTGAAAAATTGGAAACAAAAGAAGGATGTTTTTTTTTTTTGGTTCTAATATTAGGAAATCCTTTTTTTTTTTTTTTGGTTTTGTGTGGGGGTGAGGGAACTTATTAGATAATAAAAAATTTTGTATTTTCCTAAACACAAGTTTTTTACAGGAAAAACAAAAATTCTGGTAATGGTTTTGAAAGAAGGCTGGGCGCTTCTCTACCAACAGTTCACGGCGTTGTTCAGGAAGAATCTATTGCTTTCATGGAGGAACAAGAGAGCCACGTGTCTTCAACTCTTCTCTTCATTCGTCTTTATCCTTCTCATATTTTGTATAGAGGAAGCCATGAAGGCAAGCGAAGCATCCTCAACAGCGTACAAGAATGTCACTGATCCTACGCTGTTGGTTTCCCCGCCGATTCTTCCTTGTGAGGAAAAGTTCTTTGTGAAGCTCCCTTGCTATGACTTCGTGTGGAGTGGGAACCATAGTCGCCGCCTGGCTGATATCGCCTCTGCTATTATGGCTAACAATCCAGGGAGACCAATTCCAACCAACAAGGTATACATACATTGTTTAATATCCTTTCTTTACGATTGTTGTGTGATTAACATGCATGCATGTGATATGTTCAGGTTCAATCTTTCAAGGATCCTAAGGAGGTGGATGCGTGGCTTCTTTCACATCCGTTGCAAGTTCCCGGAGCTTTGCATTTTGTGGAAAGGAATGCTACAGTAATCAGCTATGGTATTCAAACAAATTCTTCCGCGGAGAGAAAACGTGGTCAGACTGAAGATCCAACGTTTAAATTCCTTGTTCCTCTTCAAGTTGCTGCAGAGCGCGAAATCGCAAGATCCTTGATTGGAGGTACATTTATATACCAACGTCCAATCTAGCTTTTTGGTTAACTCTTTAACCAACTTTTCCTTTTTTCCTTTTCACTTGTATTGTATTCATTTTCCAGATCCAAAGTTTAGTTGGGGTTTTGGATTTAAGGAATTTGCGCGTCCAGCGCTTGCGGGTGAAAGTATCTCTGCACTCTCAGGCATGGGACCATTGTTCTTTCTTGCTTTCTCCATGTTTGGTTTTGTTCTCCAGCTTGGTTCTCTGGTTACCGAGAAAGAGCTAAAACTTCGGCAGGCAATGACAATGATGGGTGTTTATGATTCTGCATACTGGCTGTCATGGCTAGCATGGGAAGGAATCCTTACCTTTGTCTCCTCTCTTTTCTTGGTCCTCTCTGGAATGATGTTCCGCTTTGACTTTTTCTTGAAGAACAGTTTTGCTCTTGTCTTCCTACTTTTTTTGCTTTTTCAGTTGAATATGGTATGAACCGTACCTTCTTATATTCTAATTACCTACTTTCTGTTAATTTCTCTTATATATATTAGATGTTCCTCTACTCCGGCATTTTAAGTTATCTATTAATCGTACGTGGTGCTAGATTGGCCTAGCGTTCGTGCTCTCATCTTTCATTACCAAATCATCTTCGGCAACAACTGTTGGTTTTCTTGTTTTTCTAGTTGGTTTTATCACACAGGTTTGGTTTCTCTAGCTAAACTAGTGAACTGGCTGGTTTGTCAAATTAAATCTTGAAATACTTACTTAGTTGCAATTCTAACTGCAGATTGTATCAGCTACTGGATTCCCTTATTCCAGCATATATGCAGCTTCTCGCCGGGTCATGTGGTCTCTTTTTCCACCCAACACTTTTTTTGAGGGTCTTAAGCTTCTTCTTGATGCAACTTCCACTCCCACAAGCTCTGGAATTAGCTGGAGTAAAAGAGCCGTATGTAAAGGGAACCAAGAAACTTGTGTAATTTCTATTGTATGTTAACATTCAAAATAGACTTTCCTACATTACTAGTTACGTTGTTTAATAACATTCTCAAACATCTTTTTTTTTTTTTTTGGGTAGAACATTGTATTCCAATGGCTCCTTGGGACATTCCTATTATGGTTTGGTCTGGCTATCTATTTTGACAATATAATTCCCAACGCGTCTGGTGTAAGAAAACCAATCTTCTACTTTTTAACACCTGGTTATTGGACTGGCAAAGGAGGCAACAAAGTGGAAGGTACTTTCTCCTCCCACCCCTGATCACTTAAGAAATATATATATTCTTTCTGTTGGAAAACATATGTAAAACATGTTTCTACACTTTACAGAAGGTAGCATTTTTAGCTGTATTGGTTCAGTTCCACCCGTGGAGCATACTACGCCAGAGGACAAAGATGTGCTTGAAGAAGAGACGGAAGTTAAACAACAAGCCATGGATGGAATAGTTGATCCTAACATTGCAGTTCAGATTCATGGTCTTGCAAAGACATATCCTGGAACAACCAAGCTTGGATGCTGCAAATGCATGAAAACTTCGCCTTTTCATGCTGTAAAGGTATATATTCTTTTATGTTCATTCCATTGCAAAGTATAACATTGTAGATTTGTAGTGCGTGTGTGTTCTATCTATGCCAAGGCTATTCAACAAGTTCTAATGTTCATTGTTCCACTTGATATCCAGCATGCATGAAATGTATTAC
>NW_006238757.1:1429-6876 GCF_000375325.1 Capsella rubella | reverse complement strand
GCAATGAATTTGATGTTAGTTTAGAAAGATTAAGAGAGTGAGATTTACGAACAAGAGAGATTAACGAGAGTTTAAAGGGAGTTTAGAAGAGAGAATGCGAAAGAGGGAGAGAATAGGTGAAGAAAGAGATATTTCTCATTTCATACTCGAAAAAGAACAACAATTACAACCTATTTAAAGACTAGACAAGATGAATAAAATACTACAAATATACAAGATATTTTACAAGGCAAAGGAGAGTGAAAGTGACATGTCTCGATCTTGTGTCCTTAAACTCACATGTGACTCTCCCTTGTGCGCTAGCTCCAACGGTCACCTAGAGAAGGATCTAGGTCTTCTTCTTCTTCTTTCTCGCATAGGTAAAGAGGCTTTTGGCAATGGGCTTCAGCCTTTGATAGATGGACCTTGACAATGCATGCGTACGGATGTACGGACGTACGGACGTCCGAGAGAATTCTTCATCGACCAAGGACCGAAGGATGGTCAAGTGAACGATCGAAGGTTGGTCACTACCCGAACATGTAAAGGATGGTGTTCCATTTTATACTCCCCCTCAAGCTTAGTCATATAAGAGTTATAAGACTAAGCTTGAAACTATGAACACCCTACCTCATTAAAAACCTTAGTATAGAAAACCACTTGGGAAAAACTATACTAAGGGAAAAAGAGTGTAGGTATCATGGTTTAGAGAGATTCACAAGACCAAGTTTGGGATGGATGTACTCACAAACTTGAGGGCTGGCTGCCTTAGTGAATATGTCCGCAAGTTGCTCGGCACTCTCGGTGTAACAAGGTAAGATGACCCCTAGACCGACTTGCTCTCGAACCTTGTGACAATCAATCTCAATATGCTTCGTTCTTTCATGAAATACTGAGTTGGATGCTATGTGGATGGCTGCCTCATTATCACAATGCATAGTGATTGGTGTTGATGATTCAATGCCTAGATCTTTTAGAAGTGCCTTTAACCAAATCAATTCGGTAGTGAGCTTCCGCATTGCCCTATACTCGGACTCGGCACTTGAGAGTGATACCACCTTTTGCCTCTTGCTCTTCCAAGTAACTAGATTGCCTCCAATGAATGTGCACTATCCGGTAGTGGAGCGTCTATCCGTCCGGTCACCGGCATAATCCGCATCACAATACCCAACAATTTCCGTATTACGGTTGCAACCCATCCAAATGCCTTGCCCGGGTGCTCCTTTGATATACTTAAGTATCCGGCTCACCATATCCCAATGGTGCATAGTTGGAGCTTGCATGTGTTGGCTTACCTGGTTCACAGCAAAGCAAATGTCAGGACGAGTTATAGTAAGGTAAATTAACTTACCTACAAGTCGTCGATATTGTGTAGCATCGTCGAATGGAGTATCCGCAAGCTCCCCCTTTCCATTGACTTGGTATTCCGGATCAAGGGGTGATGCCACCGGTCTTGCTCCAAGCTTTCCTACTTCACTTAAGAGGTCAAGAGCATACTTCCTTTGTGATAAGAATAACCCCTCTTTGGACCTACACACTTCTATACCTAGAAAATACTTTAGTTCTCCAAGATCTTTAATATCAAAAACACTTTTAAGAAAATCTTTAGTATCTTGAATCCCCACCTTGTCATTCCCGGATATGATGATATCATCAACATATACAAGAATGACAACAATACCTTCTTTCCTTGGTAATGTAAAGAGTGTGTGATCCGCTTCGGACTTCTTGAAACCACGATCAAGAAGGGTGGTACTAAGTTTGTGATACCAAGCTCTTGGTGATTGCTTTAGACCATAGATCGCCTTTTTGAGTTTGAGAACATTTCCGGGTGCAATGATATCTTCTAAGCTGGGTGGAGGATGCATATATACTTCTTCCTCTAATTCTCCTTGTAGAAAAGCATTTTTAACGTCCATTTGCCATAGCTCCCATTCTAAGTTGACGGCAAGAGATAATACCACACGAATGGTGTGAAGCTTGGCTACCGGGGCAAACGTATCTTGATAATCCTCCCCATACGTTTGAGTGAACCCCCGGGCCACAAGTCTTGCTTTATACCGTTCTATCTCACCATCACTTTTGTATTTAATGGTGAAGATCCATCTTGATGTAACCGCTTTCTTCCCTCTCGGCAACTCGGCTTCTACCCATGTTTCATTTGACTCCATAGCCTTAGTTTCATTATTTACCGCTTCTCGCCATTCTTTATGATCTTTAGCTTCTTCATAGCTTTGTGGAATCCAATGTTGGTCCACCTTTCCAAGAAATACTTGATAGTCTTGAGGGAAGTGAGCAAGGAGCACACGGCTTGAATTAGGTGTGCGACGGCTACATTGTTGTAGTAGACACGAGTATTCTTCCAATTTGATGAGTGTTGTTTTATGCGGTCACTTCTTCTAAGGTGTATAATTTCTTCTTCTTGTCTAGGTGCATCATGGTTGTTAATCGACGAGTCTTCTTGTTCCGATGAAGGTTCTTCTTCGATTGATGTAAGCTCCTCCTCTTCCTTTTCTTGATCTTCTTGACTTTCATCTTGAGAGTGAACTGTATTATTGTCTACTTCTTCTTCAGTTGTTGCTTCCGGCTGTGCTATATCGGGAGAACTATCGGATTGGTGACTTGGAATTTCGTTGGCCAACCCAAGCTTCTCGAGAATGGTCCGGAGGTTGTTTGCTCGATCCGATGGTGAGTGGGAAAGATCTTTTAAACTATCCCAATTCTTCTCATCATAGAACCCTTTAGTTTCAACAAACTTCACATCCCTCAAGACCAATACCCGTCTAGCTTCCGGATCATAGCATTTATAGCCCTTTTGTGTAGTGGAGTAACCAACGAACATGCTTTTAACACTCTTGGCTTCTAGCTTGTTACGTAGTTCCCCTGGTTTCAAAACATAACAAACACATCCAAATACACGTAAGTGATCAATAGACGGTTTACTTTTATTAAGAACTTCAAAGGGTGAGAGGTCGCTTAGAATCTTTGTTGGTATTCGGTTGATTAGATAGCAAGCGGATAGAACTGCATCTCCCCAAAAACGTTTTGGCACGTTAGTATGGAACATCATTGACCGTGCAACCTCCATAAGATGTCTATTCTTCCTTTCCGCTACACCATTTTGTTGTGGAGTGTAGGGGCAGCTTGTTTGATGTATGATTCCATGTTTGGTGAGATGTTGTTTGAAAGCATGACTTGTGTACTCCCCACCATTATCCGACCTTAAGATTTTAATCTTAGCATTGTAATGGTTAGTCACATAATTTTGAAAATTAGTGAAAGCTTCAAGAACTCTATCTTTAGAAGGAAGCAAAGTGAGCCAAGTGTACTTAGATTTCTCATCAATGAATGTGACAAAATATTTCTGATTTTCCCTAGACATGCATGGAGAGGTCCAAACATCCGAGTGGACAAGATCAAAGCATTTTTCATAAATGGTTAAAGACTTAGGAAACACGGATTTGCAATGTTTACCAAGAATACAAGCTTCACATTCATCATTTTTAAAAGAAACACTTGGCAATAATAAGTTTAAAGCACGAGAATGGGGATGACCAAGTCTAGCATGCCAAATTGCACTATTGGCACAAACAACAATAGAACTAAAACAAGAAGAAGTAGAATTGGATAGGTTTGTGTTTTTCAACACATAGAGGCCATCATTTGTCCCGCCTTGGCCTAGCACTTTGCTTGAATCAATATCCTGAAACCACACTTCATTAGGACTAAAGATAGCATAACAATTAAGATCAGTAGTAGCTTTCTTAACCGAGAGTAAATTTGAAGTAAAACTAGGCATATAAAACGCTTTTGACTTCTTATCAAATAGTTTCAAATTACCAATTCCCTTAACCGGTACTCTATCTCCATTAGCTATAATCACATTTCCTAAAGCTGGTTCTATATCACTTATTAGCTTAGAATCACTAATCATGTGATGAGATGCTCCGGAATCGACTATAAGAGGTTTAGTGACATTGAGAGCAAGATTAGAGTTACCGGTGGACTCTTTTAGAGCTTTGATGAGTGCATCGAGGTCAGCTCTCCTTACTACATCTGAGGATGCGGTCAGGGCTGCGCCGTTGGCCTCCATGACTTGATGGCTAGCTTCCGGAACGGTGACTTCACCGGATGCACTTGCTTGATGAGCTCGGGGCTCATGATTTTCTTCACGCGGACGAAGATGCGGATGGAGGGTCCAACACTTCTCCTTGGTATGACCGGTACGTTTGCAGTGGTGGCAAAATGGCCGCTTGTTGTTGTTGTTGTGAGTGTTGCCTCGGTAGTAGCTTTTGTTCGCGGAGGCTAGCTCTCCTTGATTCGCCGTCACAAGCTCGCCTTTCCCACCAAACAAGCCGATAGACCCATGTTCTCTTTGGATTTGAGAACACACTTCATCAAGACTTGGGAGTTTGTCCGACCGGAGAATGTGCTTGATGAGGTCGTTGTAGGACGCATTCAAGGTCAATAGAAGGCCAAAGACCTTGTCTTGCTCGCGTCTTTCGTTAATGACAACCGGATCCACCGTACTTGGCCTTAACATCTCGAGCTCAGCCCAAAGCGACCTACACTTTCCAAAATGCTTGGTAAACTCCATGTCTTCTTGGCTGAGGTTGTTGATGGCGCGTTTGACTTCAAAGACCCGATTCAAGTTGGTTACATTACCAAACACATTCTTGAGAGTATCCCATAGATCTTTGGCGGTCTCACAATACGAATAGGCTTCAAGTATTGGAGCTTCAAGGGAGTTTTGGATGAGAGCTAAGACAGCTTGATCCTCTTGGAACCGCTTTTCTTCATCCACGGGAACGAGTTCCTTTCCTTCTTTTGGAGTATCATTCTTTTCGATATGACTCCAAAGACCACGACCACACAAGGCCGTTTTGGTGGTTCTTGCCCACAACAAGTAGTTACTTCCTTTGAGAGTAACCGGAACAACAAGGGTTTTGAGACTTTCCATGAGTTGGAAAAAGAGAGAGTATTACCCAACGGGTAAAGAGATGTATTCGAAGAACCGAATGAGAAACAAGAAGAATCGATGGAATGAGAATCGATGAGAATAGATTTTGATTAGGATGAACCTGGCTCTGATACCATGTTAGTTTAGAGAGATTGAGTGAGAGAGATTTACGAACAAGAGAGATTAAGTGAGATTAAAGGAGATTAAGTGAGAGTTTAGAGGAGAGAATGCGAGAGTGAAAGAGAATAGGTGAAGAAAGAGATATTTCTCATTCATACTCAAAAAGAAACAACAATTACAACCTATTTAAAGACTAGACAAGATGAATAAAATACTACAAATATACAAGATATTTTACAAAGCAAAGGAGAGTGAAAGTGACATGTCTCGATCTTGTGTCCTTAAACTCACATGTGACTCTCCCTTGTGCGCTAGCTCCAACGGTCACCTAGAGAAGGATCTAGGTCTTCCTCTTCTTCTTTCTCGCATAGGTAAAGAGGCTTTTGGC
>NW_006238757.1:0-1236 GCF_000375325.1 Capsella rubella | reverse complement strand
AAGAGTTATAAGACTAAGCTTGAAACTATGAACACCCTACCTCATTAAAAACCTTAGTATAGAAAACCACTTGGGAAAAACTATACTAAGGGAAAAAGAGTGTAGGTATCACGGTTTAGAGAGGTTATAATCCAATGAATTTGATTGATTACAAGTGCTAGAGATGCGTGAAGAATGTTTAAAAGTGAGAAGAAAGGCTTGTTGATATTTGGTCCCAAATGGGATAAGAACCCAAAATCATTGCTTTGAGCCAGTGAATGGCTTGTATAAAGTTAGTTTGGTTTAGAATATGTTATAATACAATGAATGTGATTGATTACAAGTGCTAGAGATGCATGAAGAATGTTTAGAAGTGAGAAGAAAGACCTATCGATATTTGGTCCCAAATTGGATAAGAACCCAAAACCATTGCTTTGAGGCAGTGAATGGCTTGTATAAAGTTATTTTGGTTTAGAATATGTTATAATACAATGAATTTGTTTGATTACAAGTGCTAGAGATGCATGAAGAATGTTTAGAAGTGAGAAGAAATGATACAAGATTGGAATCACTCCAAACTTTAGATCACTTGATGATCAAGAGATTACAAGCTTAGCTTGCGGAAGGTGGAATTCACGAGCTGGCCAGAAGCACTCTCTCGTGAATCAGTGGGTGGTTCAGGGGATAGTTCAGGTGATTGACTCGCTCAATCAGTGGGATAATCGACTCACTCGATCAATGGACGAATGAAGGTTGTTGAATCACTCAACAAACTTAATCCGCGGGTTTCTAAAGCACTAAGTGACTCACTCACAAAGAACTAAAAAACAAGATTGACAAAGACTCAAACTTTGACAAGAATAAAACTTTCTTTTACTTTAAATTGATCAAGGGTAAATTTACAATGAGACTAATGATCAGCTTATATAGGCTGAGTTCACACGTTCTAAACCTAGAAAGAAGAAACAAATCGCAACAATTAATGAAAATATGGCTATTGGACCATAAAGTGTAGAATCGGTCCAAGTAAGGCAAGTGAGTTGTGCCTTGTATCTCGTCAACTTGGGAAGGTAATAGTGACGCCTTGGAAGCTTCTTGTGCACTTGGAGATGCTGTATCACACACATGAACTTAATAGGAAAGATTCGTTGTGCATTTATGATGATCGACTCCAAACAAGGCGAGTCATAATATGATTGAATCCTCCTGATCTGTATCACACACATGAACTTAATAGGAAAGAGTCGTTGTGCATTT
>NW_006238758.1:6663-7035 GCF_000375325.1 Capsella rubella | reverse complement strand
ATGTTGTCGGGTCAAAGAAGAAGATTTTGATTGGTAAAGTCAACGGAATCAACGGTGGAAATGTAACGAGAGCTGTTTCGTGTCATCAAAGTTTATACCCGTATTTACTGTATTATTGTCACTCGGTTCCTCGGGTACGGGTTTATGAGACGGATATACTTGACCCGGAGAGTTTAGAGAAGATTAACCATGGTGTTGCTATATGTCATATTGACACGTCAGCTTGGAGTCCGACTCATGGAGCGTTTCTGGCTTTAGGTTCGGGTCCGGGTCGGATTGAAGTCTGCCATTGGATCTTTGAGAATGATATGACTTGGAATATTGTTGATTAAGGTCTTGGTCATTTTTTTATGATTACATTTGAGATTTGAT
>NW_006238758.1:0-6563 GCF_000375325.1 Capsella rubella | reverse complement strand
AATACTGTAATTCTTTCTCATTTTGATTCATGTTATATGTTTGAGTTTGTTATAAATTATGAAAGCAACCTCCATTATTAGCATAAGTCTCTCTTCTTCTTCGCTTCATCTCCAAGAAACAAAACACTCATTCTTGAGTTTGATCTTTATCTCTCACGATCCAATATTTTTCTTGAGTTTCACTATGGCGAACGAATTGGACAACGTTGGACTGTCCAACGTTGAAGATGAAGTAATAATCTCACGTTTTCTTAAGCGTATGGTCATCAACGGAGATTCAATGCCCGAGCACTTCATCCAAGACGTTGACGTGTTCAACAAGAATCCAAATGTGGAGTTCGATGCTGAGAGACCTGGATTCGTGATCGTGAAACCACGAACAGAGAGTTGTGGTAAAACTGATGGATGCGAATCAGGTTGCTGGAAGATCATTGGTCGTGATAAACTGATCAAATCGGAGAAGACTGGGAAGGTTCTAGGGTTCAAGAAGATTCTCAAGTTCTGCCTAAGTAGGGGACCAAGAGAGTACAAGAGAAGCTGGGTAATGGAAGAGTATAGGCTTACTAAAAACTTGAACAAGAAGCAAGATCATCTGATTTGCAAGATTCAGTTTCTGTTCCGAGCAGAGATCATTTCCTTGCTAGCCAAGCATTTCTCGTATCTCTCCACTACTATATCAGTACCAGTTCCTGCAAATCTGTTACTGCCTGCTTATGGATACTATTCACCCGATACTCCAGAGGATGACGTACCTTATCTGATAACCTTAGCTGCTACCGAGGGAAACGATTGGCCAAGCTACGTTACCAACAACAACGTGTACCGTTTGCATCCAATTGAGCTTGGAGATCCTTTCGATCAGATGTTTGAGGATTACGGAATCTGCATCTTCTCTAACGAGACTTGTCGTACATCTGATATATGCTATGATGGTTACTGGAAGATCATGCACCATGATAGGCCGATCAGGTCAAAGTCCGGGGAGACGATTGGTTTCAAGAAAGTGTTTAGGTTTCATACAGTGGGGGAACTAAGGTATGTTTGTGAAGGAGTAGAAGTGAAGGTAACTTGGACTATAGATGAGTATAGGCTTAACGATGCGAAGCACAACAAATTGTTGTGCGTCATCAAGTTCACCTCCAGCTAAGGGAATTCTACTCTGGATTTCATGATTGATCATCTAGCTAGAGAATTGGTCATATGATAATCCATGAGTCCTTGTGTTTTTTTTTTTTTTTTTTTTTTCTCTATTCAATTTGGTTTAGCTAGAGACTAGATCATGCGCATACTTCTTTATTTCCTGTGCTATGTGGTTATAGAGACTTTTTTGTGGCTGCAATTTGTTAACTGTAATCGCATGTAAAGAAGGATAATGCTAAACAGAGAAAAATATAAAGATATAGAACGTTTGGTGTATTATATATTTATATATATTGACAAGTAAGTAACTCTAGAAACTTCAAGAAGATGGACCTTGTAATGGACATCTATTTATTATATATTCATTTCATACCATATAGATTTGTCTTTATATAGTAATCATATGACTAAGATTTGACTGTCGACCATTTCTACAAGCCACTCATCCTTCTCTGTTTAATAAATTACCAACAAAACTTTAAAATGACTATCATCAAAACTGATTCAGCCATGTCTTTGTCCACCTCTCTCTTACCGTTACCCTCAGTCACGCCACTTCAGATCGACTCTGTTACTTCAAAACTGGTTCCAACTCTGTTTCCTCTGCTCTCTTCCCTTCTTTCCTTTTATTTTTGGTTGACTTCTTTTGTTTTGGCTCAATTACACATGCTGGGGTACGAGGTTTGGGATTTGCATGGTAATTTTGTGGTTTTCACTGTCATTGGCATTTACCTAGAGGCTAATGCCGTCCCATTCTTCCGTGACATCAATACAGGTGTGCTTGCTTTTTAAAACACCACTTACTTAACGGGCACGTTACAGTTCACTTAGAAAACCTTATGATTGAATTGTTCTTTAGGTGAGTTTGAGAAATTTATTAAAGTGACAATGAAACTACCATTGACCGGAAAAGAATATTTGGAGAAAGTAGTGTGTAGCAATTTGGAAATCGTTAGGGATTTACATACATAGCGAAGTCAAAGCTCTTCAGAGATTCTTGGAGATGCTTCCATCCTCCCGATGCTTCCATCCTCTTCGCTCTTTCTGACGGTACTAGCTACTTCTGCTATCACAATAGTAGTCAGAACATGTAGCTATGAACACTTTTTTACGTCATGTGTTTGTTGTAAACATGTTTTGCAGATTGCGTTTTCTAAGACGATACTATTCTTAAAGCTTGACAAACTGTGGTCGAGAATAAGTTGTTGGCGGAGGCACTTCTTGAATCAATCATTGGAACTAGGCTGAGTCTTGCCGAGAGATTAGCCAAGTTGATGAAGAACAAATAATGAGATACATTTTTCTATTGGGAGCCTTTATATGTTTAGCTCCCAACGAGTGTATTGCCTCTGTTTTTAAGAATATTCTAAAAATGTTATGGACTAAGATTAAATAAAAATTATATCATCAATACAATAGTTTCTCTTGATTTTTGTTATTAAGCAAATGCAAACCAGTGGTCAAGAAATTATAGGCCAAAAGATTTGGAATTTAGGTAAAAAACAAAAAATCATAATCTAAAACTTATTCATTCTGTTAATTTCACAACTAATATAAATTAAAAGTACTAAACATTATGAATAAAAAATTGAGCCAATATTATCCGTTTAAAGGTGTTATAAGTAGACGAACTTAAACGCACGTCCATTAACACAACTCTCTCTTCTTAATTCTTTTTCGCTTCTTCTCCAAGAAACCAACACTTTCTTGCGTTTGATCTTTCTCTCTCTCGATCCCATCTTTTTCTTGATCGATATAATGTGTTTCAGTATGGAGGAGGACGATCTGATAGAAGCAGAAGACGAGGCAACTTATAGGCTAATCATGGAAGAACTGATCAGAGCAGAAGACGATATGCTAATAGTGGAAGAACTGATCAAAGCAGAAGACGAACTGATCAGAGCAGAAGACGAAGTATTACTCTCACGTTATCTGAAGCGTATGGTCGTTAACGGAGATTCATGGCATCAGCAATTCATCAAAGACGTAGACGTGTTCAACAAGAATCCATATGAAGAGTTCGATTCTGAGAGCCCTACCTTCGTGATCGTTAAGCCAAGAACAGAGGATTGTGGTAAAACTGATGGATGCGAATCAGGTTGCTGGAGGATCATTGGTCGTGATAAACTGATCAAATCGGAGAAGACTGGGAAGGTTCTAGGGTTCAAGAAGATTCTCAAGTTCTGCGTACAGAGGAAACCAAGAGAGTACAAGAGAAGCTGGGTAATGGAAGAGTTTAGGCTCACGAATAACTTGAACAAGAAGCAAGATCATGTGATTTGCAAGATTCGTCTTCTGTTTGAAGCCGAGACTAGTTCCTTGCTAGCCAAGCATTTCTCGTATCTCCCCACTACTAAAGCCGTACCGGTTCCTGCGAATCTATTACTTCCAGCTTATGGATTCAAATCAACATATCCACAAATGGATGATGAATCATATGTGCTAATGATACCTGATTCAGAAGGAAACTCTTGGCCTAGTTACGTTACAAACAACGTGTACCGCTTGGATCCATGGAAGCTTGTGGATATTCATGATCAGATGTTTCTAAACTTCGGAACCTGTTTCTTCACTAACGGGACTTGTGGTGTTACCGATGTATGCGATAATGGTTACTGGAGGATCCTGCACCCTGATAGGCTGGTCAGGTCAAAGTCCGGGGAGCCCATTGGTTTCAAGAAGGTTTTTCAGTATTATGAAACGAAGAAGCAAAGATATGTTTGTGAAGGAGAAGATCATAAGGTAACTTGGACTATAGAAGAGTATAGGCTTGTCGAAATGGTGATGAAGAATAAAGTGTTGTGCGTTATCAAGCTCACTATTGATGATAACTAGCTAGGGAGACTTACGCAACATTTCTGTATAGAGATACTTTTGTCTTTAACTTTTTCTATGTAATTTTATCATGATTCATGAGTAGGTCTTGTGTTTCTTATTCATATATGCATAGATAAACAAAAAACACTAATTTATATGTATGTGGTTATTTTTTGCATTTCTTTTTTCAACCATTGATAAGATGACTAGTTCTAGTTTTCTATTCCGCACAATATATATATATATATATTTTGCGATGAATCTGTGGAATTATCTTCTTAAAGCATAATATTATTTAGCTCATTAATTCTAATTTGGTTTTTTACCTTGTGCAAAAAATGACTTGATCAGGTCTTGTAAATCGTGCAATTTCCTTGGTAATTCTAAATTTCTGATTATTGAGAATAAATTTCGGGAGAACTTTCGATTCAAACCAATACTAGTAACATTTTTTTTTGGTTTGTGGTTATAGAGGCTTTTTTGTGTGGCTGCAATATGTTAATTCTAATCGCATGTAAAGAACGATCTTGTGAAATAGAGTTAAGATATAAAAGATTTGGTGTATTATTTCAAAGGGGATCATTTACGTATATAGGAGTACAAAAACAGTTTTACTTGGTGACAAGTAATTAATTATTCTAGAGACTTCTGAGGGAGGCTAGGAACAGAATACAACAGAGAAGAAGCAATGACGATGACAAGTAATTCTAGAGACTTCTGAGGCAAGGAACAGAACATAACAGACAAAAAGCAGTATAATGACTGTGATTCAGATAGGATCCTCTGCACCAGTCCAGCTCCAGCAGAGAGACCGACAACCTTGCGTAACAAGCAACACAATTTAATAAAGGAAATTTTCTTTTCTTTTTTTTCTCAATGCGGCGATACACCAAACCCTAATTCCATATATCTCATCATCTTATATCTTCTGTTTATATGCTCAAAAGAAAAACACAGGAAACTTTGAAAACAAAAAGATGGATCGAAAGGAGAAGAAACAAAAGCTTGACACATCAGGAATCACAAGTCTCTCTCTCTCAAAGATGCATCTAAAGTTTAAGAAGAAGAAGAAGACGAAGAAGCAAAAAAATTCAGAAAATCACAAGTCCCTCTCTATCAAAGAATAAAGATTTGGTAATCACAAGTCCCTCTCTGTCAAAGAATAAAGATTTGGTAATCTCAAGTCCTTCTCTGTCAAAGATTGATGTGAGACAAGTGATGAAGAAGCAAAACGATGTCGCTATGTTACTTGCTAGGAAAGCAATCTCTGCGGTAGCCAAAAACTCTAATTTCGTCTTCTCTCCTGTATCAATCAGTGCGGTACTCACCATGGTTGCTGCTAGCTGCGATGAAGAAAGTGAAGAACTAAGATCCTTCATCCTCTCCTTCCTTAGGTCTTCCTCAACCGATGAACTCAATGCAGTTTTCCATGAAATAGCTTCCTTTGTCCTTGTTGACGGAAGAAAAAAAGGCGGCCCCAAAATCGCTGTCGTTAATGGAGTTTGGATGGAGCAATCACTACCTGTTAGTCCCTCGTTGAAAGATATTTTTGAGAATTTCTTCAAGGCTGCTTTTGAGCAAGTTGATTTCCGAACCAAGGTTAGCTTATGCATGATTTCTCTATCACATCAAGATATGTCTAAATCATATCACATTCAATGTTTTCTTCATTTTCCTTATAATCCCATATATGTATGATCTTTGGTTTGTAGTTTTGCGTTTATAGTTTTTGTTGTTTTTGAAGGCTGAACAAGTGCGTATGGAAGTGAATTCTTGGGCATCACGTCACACCAATGGTCTCATCAAAAATCTTCTTCCTCATGGATCAGTTACAAGGCTAACCGACAGGATTCATGGAACCGCATTGTACTTCAAAGGATCTTGGGAAAAAAAATTCCATAAGTCAATGACGGAACGCAAACCTTTTTACCTTGTCAATGGAACAACAGTGTCTGTACCCTTCATGAGTAGCTCTCATAAACAATACATTGAGTCTTATAATGGTTTCAAGGTCCTCAGTCTTCCTTATAGACAAGACCGCGACGAGGATACTGACCGCGGCTTTTCAATGTATTTCTATCTCCCGGACATGAAAGATGGATTGGATAATCTTTTAAAGAGAATGTCATCTACCCCTGGATTCTTGGATAGTCACATTCCCAAAGAAAAAGTTAAAGTTGGTGAATTCAGAATTCCAAAGTTTAAGATCGAATCAGGGTTCGAAGCTTCAAGTTATTTCAATAACTTTGTGCTTGATGTGTCAATGTACCAGAAAGTTTTTATTGAGATTGATGAAGAAGGTACTGAAGCTTATGCTTGCACTGATTTTCATGTTCCATACAATGGCTGCTCTTGGGTGAGGCCGATAGATTTTGTAGCAGATCATCCATTTGTTTTCTTGATTAGAGAATACCAAACCGGAACTGTTTTGTTCGCTGGCCAAATCTTCGATCCTTCTGCTTAGGACCGGCCTTAACCGAATCAAGATTTGGTTCTTTCTCTAGTTTTTCGATTTTTTTCTTCTTTTCATAATCTTTTTTTTTTTAAATATATTTTACAAAGGTTTTTAACAATCTTTTGAGAATGTTACAATATATGTATATAAT
>NW_006238759.1:8360-9004 GCF_000375325.1 Capsella rubella | reverse complement strand
TGGGCTCTTATCCCATTTGGGACCAAATATCAACAAGTCTTTCTTCTCACTTTGAAACATTCTTCATGCATCTCTAGCACTTGTAATCAATCAAATTCATTGTATTATAACATATTCTAACCCAAAATAACTTTATACAAGCCATTAACTGCCTCGAAGCAATGGTTTGGGTTCTTATCCCATTTGTGACCAAATATCAACAAGTCTTTCTTCTCATTTCTAAACATTCTTCATGTATCTCTAGCACTTGTAATCAATCAAATTCATTGTATTATAACATATTCTAACCCAAATAACTTTATACAAGCCATTCACTGCCTCCAAGCAATGGTTTTGGGTTCTTATCCCATTTGGGATCAAATATCAACAAGTCTTTCTTCTCACTTTTAAACATTCTTCTTGCATCTCTAGCACTTGTAATCTATCAAATTCATTGTATTATAACATATTCTAACCCAAAATAACTTTATACAAGCCATTCACTGCCTCAAAGCAATGGTTTTGGGCTCTTATCCCATGTGGGAGCAAATATCAACAAGTCTTTCTTCTCAATTTGAAACATTATTCATGTATCTCTAGCACTTGTAATCAATCAAATTAATTGTATTATAACATATTCTAACCCAAAATAACTTTATACAAGC
>NW_006238759.1:7918-8177 GCF_000375325.1 Capsella rubella | reverse complement strand
AGCAATGGTTTTGGGTTCTTATCCCATTTGGGAACAAATATCAACAAGTCTTTCTTCTCACTTCTAAACATTATTCATGTATCTCTAGCACTTGTAATAAATCAAATTCATTATATTATAACATATTCTAACCCAAATAAACTTTATACTAGCCATTCACTGCCTCAAAGCAATGGTTTTGGGTTCTTATCCCATTTGGGACCAAATAATTAACAAGTACTTTCTTTCTTACTTTTAAACATTCTTCATGCATCTCTAG
>NW_006238759.1:0-5724 GCF_000375325.1 Capsella rubella | reverse complement strand
TCAATCAAATTCATTGTATTATAACTTATTCTAACCCAAAAGAACTTTATAAACGCCATTCACTGCCTCAAAACAATGGTTTTGGGTTCTTATCCCATTTGGGCCAAATATCAACAAGTCTTTCTTCTCACTTCAAACATTCTTCATGTATCTCTAGCACTTGTAATCAATCAAATTCATTGTATTATAACATATTCTAACCCAAAATAACTTTATACAAGCCATTCACTGTAAGAATATGCGGAATTAGAGATGAGCGAATGAAGATTAATGGAGAATAATGAAGATTTAGAAAGATTAGAATGAGTAGAATCGAGGAACTAGCTCTGATACCATGTAAGAATATGCGGAATTAGAGTATAAATGGAGATTAAAGAGATTAAAGAGATTGAATGTTGGATGAGAAATCGAGTGAAAGATGAGAGAGTATCATTGGTAAAGTAAAGAGAGAATAGGTAAAGAGAATACTTAGATTAGAATGTGAACAATATGTGTTACAACCCTTTTATAGAGGCTACATTAGGTTTAGCCTCCATTGGTTACAAAAGATCGATAATGACATGAAGAGAGAGAAGCGTGTATTACAAGAGAGAAAGTGACATCTTCTTCTTAAGTTCACACGTGATCTCCCAAGCTCCAACGGTCGCATTTCTTCTTCTAGATCTTTCTTTGTTATGGGCTTGTTATTCACTTCAGCCCCTAAGGCCTTCTCTCTTTGATCGAATGGACCTTAGCCCTTAGCAATCAACCGAACATGTACGGACATGTACGGACGTACGGATGAACCACATCGAGATTCAATGGCTTGATCAATACTCCCCTTCAAGCTTAGTTCCCATAAGAGACCACTAAGCTTGGACACCCGTGAAGCATCACCTCATTAAAAAAACCTTAACATAGAAAACCTCATGGGACAAAACTATGTTAAGGGAAAAAGAGTGTGATGTCCACGGATGATAAATCAAGGACGAGTAAGGTCTACGAGTCCAAGCTTGCCATGAATGTGAGAGCAAACCTTGAGACTTGCGGCTTTGGTGAATATATCCGCCAATTGGTCTTCACTTCTTGTGTAGCATGGAAGAGTAACTCCTTCTTCAATCTTTTCTCGAACTTTATGGCAATCTAGCTCGATGTGTTTGGTCCGTTCATGAAACACCGAGTTTGTGGCTATATGGATCGCAGCTTGGTTGTCACAATGCATGGTGATCGGTGTGTTGACATGGATTCCAAGATCTTCAAGTAAGGCTTTAAGCCAAGTCAACTCGGTAGTAAGCTTTCTCATGGCTCTATATTCGGATTCGGCACTTGACATGGAGACCACCTTTTGTTTCTTTGTCTTCCAAGTGACAAGATTTCCTCCTATGAACGTGCAATAGCCGGTTGTAGATCTTCTATCACTCTTGTCTCCGGCCCAATCCGCATCGCAATATCCAACAAGCTCGGTGTTATTGTTCTTTCCCATCCAAATGCCTTGTCCGGGGCTTCCTTTTAGGTAAGTTAAGATCCTTTCAACGATGCTCCAATGATATGTGGTTGGTTCCTTCATGTGTTGACTCGCCTGATTCACGGCGAATCAAATATCAGGTCGGGTAAGAGTTAAATAAATGAGCTTACCTACAAGACGTCTATAGCGAGATAGGTCCTCATAAGGTGGATCATTCCTCTCCCCCTTTCGCACAACCGTATAGCCGTCTTCAAGTGGTGTGAGTACCGGTTTAGCTCCCAATTTTCCTGTCTAACAAAGCAAATCAAGTGTATACTTCCTTTGAGAAAGAAATAGGCCTTCCGGAGATCGGCAAACTTCTATCCCAAGGAAGTATTTAAGCTCACCAAGGTCCTTTATATCAAAAACAGATTTAAGGAATGCTTTTACCTCTTGAATACCTTGTGTGTTATCTCCGGAGATGATTAAATCATCTACATAGATAAGTACAACAACTATACCTTGAGGACCTTGGAGGGTGAAGAGCGTGTGATCCGATTGTGACTTCTTGAACCCCCTTTCTTTAATTGTTGAGCTTAGTTTGTGGTACCACGCCCTAGGAGATTGTTTTAAACCGTAGATAGCCTTTCTTAGCCTAAGAACTTTCCCGGGGGTGATGGAGTCTTCAAGACCAGGTGGTGGTGTCATATAAACTTCTTCTTCAAGCTCTCCTTGTAAGAAGGCGTTCTTGACATCCATCTGCCATAATTCCCAAGAAAGATTAGTAGCTAAAGAAAGGATGACTCTTACCGTGTGAAGTTTGGCTACGGGAGCGAATGTATCCGTGTAATCGTCCCCATAGGTTTGTGTGAACCCTCGAGCCACTAGTCGAGCTTTGTATCTCTCAACATCGCCATTGCTCAAATGTTTGATTGTGAACACCCATTTAGAGCTAACCGCACGTTTCCCTTTCGGTAGATCGGCTTCATCCCAAGTGTGGTTTCGGATCATTGCACCTACTTCATCATCAACCGCATCAGTCCATTCTTTGCTTTCCCTAGCTTCCTCATACGTCTTGGGAATGGTATGTTGATCAATTTTCACTAGAAATGCTTGATGTTCAGTAGGTAAAAGAGCGAGAGAGCACACGGCTTGAATGGGGTGAGCAATGGCTTGATTGTTGAAGAAGACCCGAGTTTCACTCCATGTGGATGGGTGTCTCCTCATTCTTTCACTTCTCCTAAGAGGTTGTATTGGGGCCTGAAGGTTGGACGTGAGTTCTTCCTCTCGTTCTTCTTCCCTTGGACCAATCTCTTCTTCTTGGGTAGTCATATTCTCTTCCGGAACCATTTGCGGAAGATCATTGTTTTGACTCTCGTGACTTGGCTCTCGAGAATTGGCATCCGTTTGGGTTGGTTCTTCTTGTCTTGGAGGAGTATGGTTCCCAAGGTGTTCAAGTAAGAACCGTAAGCTTGAGGCTTGATCAGAGGAAGTTGCTAAATTCCTTAGACTATCCCAATCCTTTTTATCGTAGTAACCTTGTTCCTCAAGAAACTTCACATCTCGGGAGACATAGGTCCGGTTATTGATGGGATCGTAGCACTTGTATCCTTTTTGAGTTGTTGAGTAGCCGAGAAACATACACTTTGTGCTCTTTGCATCTAGCTTGTTTCTAAGCTCTCCGGGTTCTAAGACAAAACAAACACAACCAAAAACCCGTAAGTGATCAATTGATGGTTTCGATTTGTTAAGTACCTCAAATGGTGAATGATCTTCTAAGATCTTCGTAGGGATTCTATTGATGAGGTAGCAAGCAGCCATGACCGCATCTCCCCAATATTTCTTTGGAACATTCGAGTGAAACATCATTGATCTCGCGACCTCCATCAAGTGACGATTCTTTCTCTCGGCTACCCCATTTTGTTGTGGAGTGTAAGGGCAAATTGTTTGGTGTATTATGCCGTGCTTTGCTAGATGATCTTTGAATCTATGACTTGTATACTCTCCCCCATTATCTGTTCTAAACACTTTGATCTTTGCATTAAATTGGTTAGTGACATAGGTTTGGAAGTTAGTAAATGCATCAATCACACGATCCTTAGATGGAAGCAATGTAACCCAAGTATATTTTGATTTTTCATCAATGAAAGTCACAAAATACTTGTTATGATCTCTAGAAACGCATGGTGATGTCCAAACATCCGAATGAACAAGATCAAAGCATTTTTCATAAATAGTAGACGATTTAGGGAAAACGGTTTTGCAATGTTTACCAAGAATACAAGCCTCACACTTAGAGTAATCAAAAGAAACATTAGGAATCATCAATTCGAGTGCACGAGAATGAGGATGTCCTAATCTAGCATGCCACATTGCATTAAAAGAAACTCCTAAACAAGTACTAAAAGAAGGTAACTTGGAAGTACTTGTTGTACTATCCTCAAGAACATAAAGATCATCTTTGGAACCACCACTTCCAATTAATTTCCCGGTCTCAATATCCTGAAAATATACATCATTAGGTCCAAATATAGCAAAACAATTAAGATCTTTAGTTGCCCTTTTAACCGATAACAAGTTAGAAGTGAACTTAGGCATGTAAAAGGCCTTTGACTCTTTATCAAATAGCCTTAAGTTTCCAATTCCTTGTATGGGAATTCTATCACCATTTGCTATCATCACATCACCTCTAGTTGGTTCTAAGTTGTTTAATAGATTCAAGTTACTAATCATGTGGTGTGAGGCACCTGAATCTACAACTAGAGTACTATTTGGTTTATGGGTAAAGAATGTTTTACCGGACTCCTTCATGGCGGCAAAGGACTTGAGAAATGCCTCCAAGTCGGATTTCTTTACATAATCTCCGGAAGCCACCTCTTCTCCTTGCTTTGATGATTCGGCTTTGTTTTGTTCATCTTTCGCTTGGGTGAGGTTGACTCTCGGTTCCTTGTTCCCACTTGGAGTGTTGTTTGGCCGAAGATGTGGATGGAGGAACCAACACTTGTCTTTGGTGTGACCCTTCCTTTTACAATGCTCACAGCCTCCCTTTGACCTTCTTTCATCCGGTTTGTACATTCCTTTGTTCGCGGTTGGAAGGTCCCCCTTACCGCTAAAGAGGCCTAGTGACCCTTGTTCTCTTTGAACTTGGGCACAAACGTCATCAAGTGTAGGAAGCTTGTCCGACCTTAGTATGTGTTTAATAAGGTCATTAAAGGCCGGATTGAGGGTGAGAAGAAGCCCAAAGACTTTATCTTGTTCCCTTCTTTCATTCAACACCGTTGGATCCATAGAGTTAGGTCTAAGCATTTCAAGTTCAGCCCAAAGTGACCGAAACTTTCCAAAATGCTTAGTGAACTCCATGTCTTCTTGACTGAGGTCGTTGATGGCTTTCTTCACTTCAAATACTCGTGTAAGGTTAGAGACATTGCCGTACACGTTCTTTAGCGTTTCCCATAGTTCACTAGCGGTTTCACAATATGAGTACGCCTCGAGAATGGGAGCTTCTAGGGAGTTTTGAAGTATGGCCAGGACGGTTTGGTCTTCTTGAAACCATTTAGCTTCTTTGGTGAGCTTAGCATCCTTTTCATCTTCTTCGATGGTCTCCTTTCCATCTTCTTTGGTGACTTCCTTTGGAGCATCTTTCACCACATCGATGTGGCTCCAAAGTCCGCGGCCACACAACGCGGTCTTGGTGGTCCTTGACCATAGGAGGTAGTTTCCTCCCTTAAGTACAACCGGAATGACGATTGGCTTCGAGTTCTCCATGTTCGGCGGCTATGGACCGTTGAACAAAAGAGTGTATCGAGAAGAGTATAGCGAAACGAGATGAGCGAATGAAGATTAATGGAGAATAATGAAGATTTAGAAAGATTAGAATGAGTAGAATCGAGGAACTAGCTCTGATACCATGTAAGAATATGCGGAATTAGAGTATAAATGGAGATTAAAGAGATTAAAGAGATTGAAAGTTGGATGAGAAATCGAGTGAAAGATGAGAGAGTATCATTGGTAAAGTAAAGAGAGAATAGGTAAAGAGAATACTTAGATTAGAATGTGAACAATATGTGTTACAACCCTTTTATAGAGGCTACATTAGGTTTAGCCTCCATTGGTTACAAAAGATCAATAATGACATGAAGAGAGAGAAGCGTGTATTACAAGAGAGAAAGTGACATCTTCTTCTTAAGTTCACACGTGATCTCCCAAGCTCCAACGGTCGCATTTCTTCTTCTAGATCTTTCTTTGTTATGGGCTTGTTATTCACTTAAGCCCCTAAGGCCTTCTCTCTTTGATCGAATGGA
>NW_006238760.1:6857-7289 GCF_000375325.1 Capsella rubella | reverse complement strand
GATGTTTGGTTTAGTTTTAGGAACATTGATATCGTTAAACTAAATTTGCTTTTGTCTTTGACGTTTGTGGTTCCTGAATATTTTAACATGTGATTAAGGTTTATTTGTGAAAAAATACTCATGATACTATACGACGGCGATAGTTCTTTCATCCTTAAAAAAGTAATCATCTTTTAGCTCTTGCGTTCGACTTTGAAATACCCGGTTGTATTATTTTCCTTCGATCCAATTTATCAAATGTTTTATTTATTTATTATTAGATGCGTGTAAAATTTCAATGTATTTATTTTACGTATTTGGTTATACTGTTTTAAATTAAAATATCACATACTAAATAACATACATGTTTTTATTTTTATTTTTTTATCGGATGTCCCCGAAGGGACACATACATGTTTTTATCTAAATTAGATCTTATAAAATAGACAAAGG
>NW_006238760.1:812-6680 GCF_000375325.1 Capsella rubella | reverse complement strand
TTTTTTTTAATGTTGGTATTGAAAGAACCCGGTTTAAATTAATTTCGGTCAGATTCGTTAAACCCAATGGGAAATCCCGAAAACTCACAACAATGGTGGCGAAGAATCAAATCGATGACTGTGTTGTCATGTTTGATTAATGGAAGCTAAACTTCTCCATCGCCTCATCAATGATCCTCCAAGTCTCTCCGTTGGCCTCATCGAAACACAGTGTTAGAGGTTAAATCTTGGTTAACTTTGGTTAATAGAAATTAGAATTGATTTCCGGTTTAATGTCGTAACCAAGCTCATATAAAGCTTGAGTATACGTTACTTTACTGTTTAAGCTTTGTAACAAACATTTATACGATTGTTAAGCTGTTCTTCTCTCCTCCGTCGTTTTCTCTCTTTTCCGGTTAATCAGTACATTCAATATGGTATCAGAGCTTACTCATTGAGTTTGTTATCTTCCGCTTTCTATCGCCGGAGATGAGTTTTCCGATTGCTTCTTGCTTTCGATTTTTCCAATTGTTCATCGCCGTTGTGTGCGATTTGTTCATCGGAGTTGTTAGTTTTGTTTGGATTCTTTTTCTTTCTCTTTAATTGACCTTGGGTGTTGACGAATTGTTCTCTCTTACTCGTCTCATCGTTTCTTTCACTATTCTTGTTTCACAATTGAAGCATGGGTTCTGCTAATCCTCCGACTGCTCCGATAGCTCCAATTGCTCCGGTTACTCGTCCTCCTACACCGACGTCTACTCATCCGACGGATCAATATGAGAATCCGTTCTATCTGCATAACGCTGATCATGCTGGACTCGTTCTTGTTTCGGATCGTCTTCGTACAGCTTCGGATTTTCCTTCTTGGCGACGATCGATGTGGATGGCATTGAATGTGCGGAACAAACTTGGATTTATCAATGGTACGATTTTAAAACCCCCTGATAATCATAGAGATTATGGAGCTTGGAGTAGATGCAATGATATAGTTTCGACCTGGTTGATGAATTCTGTTGATAAACAAATAGGCCAGAGTCTTTTGTTCATTCCTACTGCGGAACAGATTTGGAATAACATTTTGTCTAGATTCAAGCAAGATGATGCACCTAGGATCTTCGCTATAGAACAGAAACTTAGCAAGGTTGAGCAGGGTTCTATGGATGTATCTACTTACTATACTGTTTTGCAAACTTTGTGGGAAGAATATAAGAATTATGTTGAGCTTCCAGTCTGCACTTGTGGTCGTTGTGAGTGTGATGCTGCTACCAAATGGGAAAGGTTACAACAGAGAAGTCGGGTAACGAAGTTTCTTATGGGATTGAATGAGGGATATGATCAGACCCGACGCCATATCTTGATGTTAAAACCTATTCCCACTATTGAAGAAGCTTTTAATATGGTGATTCAAGATGAAAGACAGAAAGTTGTCAAGCCATCTTCTAAAATTGACAATGTTGCTTTTCAGAATGTTGCTCCTGTGGTGAATGATGCAGAGAGTGCATATATTGCAGCTTATAATACTGCAAGAACAACACAGAAACCAGTATGTACTCATTGTGGGAAGATGGGTCATACTGTCCAGAAGTGCTACAAGCTTCATGGTTTTCCACCTGGCTATAAGACTAATGCTATGGGATACAACTACAGGCCTCCAACTCAGTTTCAACCTCGAATGCCTACTATGCAAAATCAGCCTCGGATGCCTCAAGCACAATCTCCTTATGCGGCACCTATGCAGAGAGCAAATGCAGTGGCACAAGTATATTCTGAAACTGGATATTATCCGACTGATAATATGCCTTATGGACCTGTCCCTCAGTATGTGTCATATGCTAATAATGGTGGAACTAGTGTGAATCTTAATGACTATACTCCACAACAGTTAGAACAGATGGTTTCTCAGTTTCAAGCACAAGCACAAGTACAAGTACAAGTTTCAGAGCCTGCAGCTTCTTCTTCTGGTACTAACATGCCTAGTGCTATGGCTACAATTTCTGATCTAGGTTTTATGGCTGCAAAATCGTCTTCTGGTACTGTTATTCCTTTCCCTTCTACCAGTCTTAAGTATGAGAATAGTAATCTCACTTTTCAAAATCATATTCTATCATCACTTCAAACTTTCTTACCTTCTGATGCTTGGATAATAGATAGTGGAGCTTCTAGTCATGTGTGTTCAGATCTAGCTATGTTTAGAGACTTAAAGCCTGTTTCTGATGTCACAGTAACTTTACCAAATGCTTCTAGAGTTTTAATTACACATATAGGCACAGTTCAAATTACTTCTCGATTAGTTTTACACAATGTTTTACATGTTCCTGATTTCAAATTCAATCTGATTAGTGTTAGTTGTTTAGTTAAACTTTTAAACTGTTCTGCTCATTTCTTTCCTTCTTGTTGTTTGATTCAGGAACTTTCTCAGGGCTTGATGATTGGGAGGGGTAACATTTATCACAACCTATACATTCTTGACAATGAGAAATCATCCCTCTCTACATCAAAACCTGCAGCATGTTCTTTTCTTGGTTCTGTGATATCTGATGAAGATCTTTGGCATCAGCGATTGGGTCACCCTTCTCATGTTGCTTTACAGAAATTAGTTAGTATTCTATCTCCTTTAATGTCTATATCCAATACTAGTCCTCATTGTTCTATATGTCCTTTAGCTAAACAGAGAAGGTTAGCTTATGTTAGTCATAACAACTTAGCTGATAATCCTTTTGATTTAGTCCATCTTGATGTATGGGGTCCTTTTAGTGTAGAATCTATAGAAGGCTTTAGGTATTTTCTTACTTTGGTTGATGATTGTACTCGAACAACATGGGTTTATATGCTGAGAAATAAAAAGGATGTTCAAGTTGTATTTCCGATTTTTCTAAAACATGTTCATACACAATATGGTTTCAAAATTAAAGCAATACGATCTGATAATGCTCCTGAATTAGCCTTCTCAGATTTAATAAAAGAACATGGAATGATGCATTATTTCTCATGTGCATATACTCCACAACAAAATTCTGTAGTAGAAAGGAAGCATCAGCATCTTTTAAATGTTGCAAGGTCTTTACTTTTTCAGTCTAATATACCTCTGCAGTATTGGAGTGATTGTATCTTGACTGCTGCTTTCTTAATCAATAGATTACCATCACCATTACTGAATAATAAATCGCCTTTTGAAATGTTGTTAAAGAAGACACCAGATTATTCATTGTTAAAAAGTTTTGGTTGTCTGTGTTATGTTTCTACTCACACTCATGATAGGCATAAATTCTCACCAAGAGCTAAGCCATGTGTTTTCTTAGGTTATCCAGTAGGATATAAAGGATATAAGGTCTTAGATATAGAATCAAATTCAGTCTCTATTTCCAGGAATGTTGTGTTTCATGAAAATCGATTTCCATTTAAAACTGATGAATTACTTTCTAAATCTGTAGATATGTTTCCTAATTCCATTTTACCTTTACCTGTTCCTTTGCATTATGTTGAATCTATGCCTTTGATTGATGAAGATTCACTAATGCCTACTGATATAACTACTTTTCCTTTACCTGATACTTCTAATGCTAGCACTAGTACGACTAGGACTGCTGAGAATAATGAGATAGACTCTAATGCTGTGAATATAACTAGGCCTAAACGCAATTCTAAAGCTCCTAGTTATTTATCCGAGTATCATTGTTCTCTTGTTCCTTTTTCATCTTCTTTACCACCTACAAATATACCAGTTCCATTACACAAAAGAACAACTCCCTATCCTATCTCCTCAGTTATATCTTATGATAGCTATACCCCTCTTTTTCAATCCTATATATGTGCATATAATATGGAAACAGAACCAAAGACGTTTGCACAGGCTATGAAATCAGACAAATGGATAAAAGCAGCAGAGGAAGAGCTACATGCTATGGAGCTTAATGGAACTTGGGATATTGAAAGCCTACCTGAAGGTAAAAATGTTGTAGGATGTAAGTGGGTGTTCACAATAAAATACAATGCAGATGGTACAGTGGAGAGATATAAGGCAAGACTCGTAGCTCAAGGGTTTACACAACAAGAAGGGATAGACTACTTAGACACTTTTTCACCTGTAGCTAAACTAACTAGTGTGAAGTTTCTTCTTGGTCTTGCTGCTATTCAAGGTTGGAGTTTGACTCAGATGGATGTTTCAAATGCATTTCTTCATGGGGAATTGGATGAAGAAATATACATGAGTCTACCTCAAGGATATACACCTCCTGCAAATGCTGTTCTACCTTCACAACCAGTTTGCAGATTGCGCAAATCAATATATGGCTTAAAGCAGGCATCAAGGCAATGGTATAAGAGGTTGTCTTCTGTTTTATTGGGAGCCAATTATATACAATCCCCTGCTGACAACACTCTATTTGTCAAAGTGGCAAATGATTCTTTTGTTGCTGTGCTAGTATATGTGGATGATATTATGATAGCAAGCAATAATGATGATGCAGTGGAGTGTTTGAAAGGATTGTTGAAGTCGGAGTTCAAAATCAAAGACTTAGGACCTGCAAGATTCTTTCTTGGTCTGGAAATTTCAAGATCATCTAAGGGTATATCTGTTTGCCAAAGGAAGTATGCTCAAAACTTGCTCACAGATGCAGGGATGCTGGATTGTAAGCCAAGCTCTGTTCCTATGGATCCGAATACACATTTGACAAGGGATATGGGAACTTTACTTTCCAGTCCTACTCCTTACAGAGAGCTAATTGGTCGCTTATTATATCTGACAATAACCAGGCCTGACATAACCTTTGCTGTTCATCAACTAAGTCAGTTTATTTCAGCTCCAACTGATTTACACTTACAGGCAGCATATAAGGTTTTGAGATACATCAAAGCTAATCCAGGACAAGGCCTGATGTACTCTGCAGATTCAGAACTATGCTTCAACGCTTTCTCTGATGCAGATTGGGCAACATGTAAAGAAACAAGAAGGTCAATCACAGGATTCTGCATCTACTTAGGTTCATCTTTGATTAGTTGGAAATCAAAGAAACAAGCTGTTGCAAGTCGAAGTAGCACAGAATCTGAGTACAGAAGTATGGCTCAAGCAACTTGTGAGATCATATGGCTTCAACAACTTCTGAAGGATCTTCGAGTAACTGTCACTTGTCCAGCCAAGCTTTTTTGTGATAGTAAGTCAGCAATACATATCTCGATGAATCCTGTGTTTCATGAAAGAACGAAACACATTGAGATTGATTGTCACACGGTGAGGGATCAGATTAAGGCTGGAAATTTGAAAGCATTGCATGTTCCTACAACAGAACAACATGCTGATATATTGACCAAGCCACTACAACCAGGCCCTTTTCATCATCTTCTATCCAAAATGTCTATATCAAATCTTTATCTTCCATATACTTCACAGATAAAGATTTGAGGGGGGGATGTTAGAGGTTAAATCTTGGTTAACTTTGGTTAATAGAAATTAGAATTGATTTCCGGTTTAATGTCGTAACCAAGCTCATATAAAGCTTGAGTATACGTTACTTTACTGTTTAAGCTTTGTAACAAACATTTATACGATTGTTAAGCTGTTCTTCTCTCCTCCGTCGTTTTCTCTCTTTTCCGGTTAATCAGTACATTCAATACACAGAATCTTCCACCGTCTTCTTCTCCTTCGGTGGATAGAGAAGCGACTGGAATTATAAGAATCAGAATCAGTAGGCTTGAGAGAGTGAGAGAGTGAGAGAGTGAAAAAAAACCCATACTACCTCTATGGAGATTGTTTGCGCGTTCAAGACTGATTGCTGCATTTTGTAAGTTTTTGCCTTCTGAGTTCTGAGATATGCTTTTGGAGAATTTGGTTACTGGCTTGAGCTTTTACTCTCATGTAAAAGAAAAATTGGTAACATAATGTTTCTTTCTCTC
>NW_006238760.1:0-523 GCF_000375325.1 Capsella rubella | reverse complement strand
GCAGCTACTCCCACCAGAATTTTGCTATAAGTAGATGAAAAGGTACTAATTCAACTACTCTTAACAATACTTTCTGTTTATATAAACTCACTTCTTATGAGTGTTAGTGTCATTTATTCATCACATGTTCATACCACAAGTCTTATGAAAAAGCATATATATACTTAGGATACTTCACAAAAAAACACAAAACATAGGCCAATAATCACTTCATGACATCACAATCTTTACATATACTCACATACACGTCTTAGAAGCTTCTTTGCTGATTCTAACCTGTTCCATCGTCTCCACCACTGCCTCCCCCGTTGCCACCCCAATTGTCATAGTTTTGTCTTGGAATGTTATGATGGTTGTCTACTCCTCTTGTTAATGGAATGACAGATTTGTCCTTCTGGACATGGTGAAGCCTCTGATCTTTTGTGTTTATCCCTCTCCCTCCACCCTCCACAATGAAAGAGCTCATAACCACCATTATTACCACCACCATCACCAACACTTGCCTTCTCTGAATTTTCATTTC
>NW_006238761.1:11038-12399 GCF_000375325.1 Capsella rubella | reverse complement strand
GTAGAGAAGTATATGATCACATTTTCTTTTGTGATAATATTAATTTATAATTTTCCTTGTGCTGAGTTTTCCAATGCATAATATAGTTATAAATAGTAGAAATATTAAGGTAATAATTATTAAGGTGATACTTAAACAGAAAACAATATACACAAGGTAACTGAGGTTATTTGTTTAATTAAATATCTCTTATATTAACATCAAATTCAAAATTTGTTTGCGGCCCTCTATGTTGATATTGAAATATCTTTCTATGTTAATTATCGTTTCTATTATCCACTTTATTTTTTCCGACTTATCTTTAATTATAGCACTATAGATTTTTTCAGTTTCATTTTATCTTGCTTATTTTGTTAATGTTATTTCGCAAATACTTTTATCGAGTTGGGTTGAAACTGTTGATTTTATGTAGGAGTAACGCTTCATTACAATTGCAATATCATTAAAAAACATAACAAACAAAAATAGGAAATCCAATAATATATGATACAAATCCATCATTAACATCTCTTAATTTCCTTATTTTTTATTTCGATAGATTACAGTTAACAGATTCCAAACAAAATTTTGTATAGCTAGTTTCAATAAATGACTATCAACGTAAACCAGAACTAAGGTAAAAATAATAGAACAAGTACATTCTTTGATTGTATTTATAATTAGCTATTGTATTTGATAGATTTTATGATTTGTATTGAGTGCAAGTTTTACTGGAGAAATTATTCCTTTTGCAAACAATGATTGTATAGCCATTGGAGAATTAGCATAAAAGGTTACACCATTATTGTGTTTATTGTCGACGAATGCTTGAAGTTTCTGTTTAAGTAACAAGTCGTGAATGATAAGAGATTAATTTACTTTTTAGTTTAGTCACGAAGTCTCATTAATTGAGACCAATGTTGTCTCTTCCCTATGCTTAATTATTCATCATGGAGAAGTGACTCTAGCAGCCTTATAAATGAACCAATGTTTTATTCGGCATGCATATCTAGACATTGCCAGTAAAATATTGGACTTATTAGGTTGCTAGAGTCACTTCGCCATATTGAATAATCCAGCCGAAGGAAGAGACAAATTGGTCACAATTGATGAAACTTCCTAACGATAATGAAATATATATTTAGCTCTTGTCATTAACGATTTTTTACTTAACCAAAAAGTTCAAGCATACATCAAGAGTAAACAACATATTGGTGTTACCTGGAATGCTAATTTTCCGATGGCTATACAAGAATTGTTTGTAGAATCAAGGTTTTCTCCTGTACAATTTTCACTCTATACAACTGTAAATACAATCAAATACAATAGGTAAGCCTAACATATGTAAAAAACTAAAAAAAAAATCATATTGAGCTAATCCA
>NW_006238761.1:10556-10938 GCF_000375325.1 Capsella rubella | reverse complement strand
GTACTCGAGCGCCCTTTGCAAGAGCGTCGGCACACACATTATGACTACGAGAATTAAAATTTATAGGAAAGTCACTAAAAGATGATTGAAGAATCTTAAAAAAGGTCTAATACAGATGTAAAAATTAGCCACTCTCCCTCTTCTTCCAACATTTTTCGTAGATCTGCACAACCTGTCTCAACCCGGATCGACAAATAGCACAGAGATAAAGTTGCCTCCATAGCCAAAGGAGGGATTCTAATTTAGCATGGAAGAGGGATAGAAATCTTATAGTACCTTTTAGTCCAAGTAAATGAAACGTACCTACATCATGAACAAACACCAACCCCAAATAAAGATCATCACTATTCCATGAGGCATCAATTTGACAGCGTGCTGCTTT
>NW_006238761.1:6429-6929 GCF_000375325.1 Capsella rubella | reverse complement strand
TCCAAAAAACAAATTGATTGCTAACTCAAACAATATGCATTCACATCAGATGGTGAATTAAAGTATGTATTTAATTTGATAATACATTATTACCTCACCCTAATTTTATGGTACCACTACAATATAATGAAGTCAACAAAAGATCATACAAATCAAATGTACTATTCTTTATGATACAATACAAAATAGATTGAATATTCTATAAAACGTATGCAAGTACCATTTCATTTTGTGTATGGCTTGTTGTTCGCTTGATCTATTGACGTTATTCCAGGTTATACAAAAAAAAAATTATTTAAAAGATTCATATGGCACACAATCGTGTTAAAATATTTAATAAAAGAAGAAACGGAGTAAGAGATATATTTATATCTTCTCCCTTAAGGAGATAAGAATCAAATAAAAACTTTAATTTATTGAAACTAGTTAAGATCTCAGCTTGGATATATTTTGCATTTTTTTAACCCCTTCAATTCTTGATTTCAATGTTCACGATCACC
>NW_006238761.1:4307-5694 GCF_000375325.1 Capsella rubella | reverse complement strand
ATTTTAAAATGTTTTAAATAGTTTTTAATCGTTTTTATAAGTTTTATAAGGTTTTTAAAAGGTTTTAAAAAGGGTTTATACGGTTTTTATAAGGTTTTTATAAAGTTTTTATAATTTATTTTTACGCTATTTATGAAAGGTATATAAAGTTTTATACACATGTAAAGGTAATTTGTGTATATATTTATAAGCTTACACACATATTTGGATAAATTTCAACATTTTTAGTGGGTTTTTTGATAAAGTTTGAAAAGGGGGTATTTTTAAAAAGTGGTATATGAAAAGGGGTATTTTTGAAATTCCCCCTTATATAATTTGGATACCAATAATTTCAATTTTAAAGCTATTTCAGATAATTATATATTTTTCCGGATCAACGTCGGTCTTGTGGCTTATTTAAAAGCTTTCAAATAAAACAAAAAGCAGTATATATATCTAATATAAAATATTATAATCTTAAAAAGTTACTAATATAAATAACATAATTATCAAAAAAAAATATATATTCATGGTTAAAATTACTTATCATTAAGAATATTTAAAACAAAACAAATTTTAATTTGGATAAATAAATCTAATTTGAAATTTTACTGATAATTTAAATTTGGATAAAGAAATTTAATTTCATACCTTTACTGATTATATAATTTACTGGTCAAACGTCGGGTTTACGGGTTATCTGCAATTTTTTTAAACGGAAAAATAGAACTATATGTTAATTTAATATAATAAATTAATTTTTAATCATTGAAGCGAACAATATAAGGCTATCTTATATATTGGGATATGAAATAACGTGTATGGGAAAAAAACAGGTAGTTCAGAAAATAAAAACCATTATCTAAACTGTTATTGGTAAAATACGCGACGAAAATATATGATAAAAGAAATTTGGGATAACGGGAACTCAATTAGGACATATACGTACATACTATTATGGACTATATGAAATAACATATATGGTAAGGTACATGCAATTCAGTAAATAAAAATCATTATCTAAACTGTATTCGTAATAAAAGAGGGGTCGGAAATTTAGCGTAATACATGAATTCAAACAGAACATATGCAAATATATCATTTACTAATGTGGAGAATGCGAACTGTATATATTGGTGAGTTAAACATATTTTAATTGGTTGCGGAGTATGAATAGCAGACGTGTTAACCCGCTTGAATTTTTATCATACGGGTTAGGAATTTTATTTTATTTTTAGTTGTTTTTATCCGGTCTAAAATAGACAAACTCTTTTCTTTTACTATACAACTTTTTAATATAGTTATTTTTACGGGTAAGAAAATCAAATCTTATCGTTACTTTTGTTTAAACTAAATTGAAAACAAATCAAATACTGAACTGGTACGAGTTTGGATTATGAATGTTAAT
>NW_006238761.1:3728-4063 GCF_000375325.1 Capsella rubella | reverse complement strand
CTACTTTAGTCATCGGTTCCGGTTAAGATGGGCCCACCGTAACTTCTAGGTCTGTATCCACGACTTCCTTAACGATTTGGGTAATTCTCCAGCTAGTTGCTTTTGCCATAGCAAGTTGGTAAGTGTCTATCGGAGATATATCCTTAGCGTGAAAAAGTTTATCATTTCGTGCTTTCAAAATTTACAATAGAATTTAATGTGTTCTTCTGGAATACACAGCGTTTTTGCTCTCCAAAATAAGAAATGAAAATTAGAAACGATATGGGTAAAAATATGTGGTGTCGATCGACACTAAGGATGGGTGTCGATCGACACCAACATTTTTCCGGTCAGCC
>NW_006238761.1:3180-3628 GCF_000375325.1 Capsella rubella | reverse complement strand
AACCCTAGGACTCAACTTTTTAAAGAAGAAGAAGTCGACTATGGAGGGTTTCGCCGCTTTTATCCTATCCCAGAGAGGGAAAAGCTTATAAGTGTTATCTAGTGAATTTTGGTGGGATTCTAGTGAGTTTTGAGGCTGGTTCTTGGTGGTTCTAGGCTAGAGAAAGCTTGATCCGAGGTTGTTTTATTTTGCTAAGCCAGTTAATAACATACAAATGGAAAGAGGTTGGGTTCCCCTATGATTAACTTACTTAATCGTTTTATAAAATAGTTGCACATTCATTAATGGTAGATAAGTATATGATCACATTTTCTTTTGTGATAAGATTAATTTAGAATTTTCCTTGTGGTGAGTTTTCCAATGCATAATATAGTTATAAATAGTAGAAATATTAAGGTAATAATTATTAAGGTGATACTTGAACAGAAAACAATATACACAAGGTAAC
>NW_006238761.1:2659-3080 GCF_000375325.1 Capsella rubella | reverse complement strand
ATTGCGGCCCTCTATGTTGATATTGAAATATCTTTCTATGTTGATTATCGTTTCTATTATCCACTCTATTTTTCCGACTTATCTTTAATTATATCACTATAGATTTTTTCAGTTTCATTTTATCTTGCTTATTTTGTTAATGTTATTTCGCAAATACTTTTATCGAGTTGGGTTAAAACTGTTGATTTTATGTAGGAGTAACGCTTTATTACAATTGCAATATCATTAAAAAACATAACAAACAAAAATAGAAAATCCAATAATATATGATACAAATCCATTAACCAACATCTCTTAATTTCCTTATTTTTTATTTTGATAGATTACAGTTAACAGATTCCAAACAAAATTTTGTATAGCTAGCTTCAATAAATGACTATCAACGTAAACCAGAACTAAGGTAAAACTAATAGATTGTATT
>NW_006238761.1:1851-2559 GCF_000375325.1 Capsella rubella | reverse complement strand
GATTGTATTTATAATTAGCTATTGTATTTGATAGTTTTTATGATTTGTATTGAGTGGAAATTTTACTTGAGAAATTCTTCCTTTTGCAAACAATGATTGTATAGCCATTGGAGAATTAGCATACAAGGTTACACCATTATTGTGTTTATTGTTGACGAATGCTTGAAGTTGCTGTTTAAGTAACAAGTCGTGAATGATAAGAGATTAATTTACTTTTTAGTTTAGTCACGAAGTCTCATTAATTGAGACCAATGTTGTCTCTTCCCTAGGCTTAATTATTCATCATGGAGAAGTGACTCTAGCAGCCTTATAAATGAAGCAATGTTTTATTCGGCATGCATGTCTAGACATTGCCAGTAAAATATTGGACTTATTAGGCTGCTAGAGTCACTTTGCCATATTGAATAATCCAGCCGAAGGAAGAGACAAATTGGTCACAATTGATGAAACTTCCTAACGATAATGAAATATATATTTAGCTCTTGTCATTAACAATTTTGTACTTAACCAAAAAGTTCAAGCATACATCAAGAGTAAACAACATATTGGTGTTACCTGGAATGCTAATTTTCCTATGGCTATACAAGAATTTTTTGTAGAAGCAAGGTTTTCTCTTGTACAATTTTCACTCTATACAACTATAAAAACAATCAAATACAATAGATAAGCCTAACATATGTAAAAAACTAAAAAAAAAATCAAATTTAG
>NW_006238761.1:654-1046 GCF_000375325.1 Capsella rubella | reverse complement strand
GTGAATTGTTCATCTTCCCTTTCTTCACTCTTGTACGTACTATGTCAAAATAAAACCACACAAGAGTTAAAACCAGCCTCAGATACTTCAGTGTTAAACTCTTCAAAAAAAAATAATTAAACAAAAGTTTTTAGCTTGTTTACTTGTCTGATTGTTGCTCGCTTAGGTATTTGTCGTATCTCACAGGCATTGACATGAAACCATTATCTTTTGCCTTTGGAGAAAGAAATGTTTTATGAATAATCTGGTTGAAGAGAAAAGATGGAAGACGGAAATAATTTTTTTTTGTTTTCTAAATGATATTTAAACCCAAACCAAAAAGAAATAAAGGGGAAAAAACCCTAAATGTAAAGATAAGCTAAATCTTTTCTTACCACTTAATGAGTATTTAA
>NW_006238761.1:0-300 GCF_000375325.1 Capsella rubella | reverse complement strand
AATAAATTGATTGCTAACTCAAACAATATGCATTCGCATCAGATGGTGAATTAAAGTATGTATTTAATTTGATAATACATTATTACCTCACCCTAATTTTATGGTACCACTACAATATAATGAAGACAACAAAAGAACATCCAAATCAAATGTACTATTCTTTATGATACAATACAAAATAGATTGAATATTCTATAAAACGTATGCAAGTACCATTTCATGTTGTGTATGGCTTGTTGCTCGCTTGATCTAGTTACGTTATTCCAGGTTATACAAAAAAAAAATTATTTAAGAGATTCA
>NW_006238762.1:12548-16936 GCF_000375325.1 Capsella rubella | reverse complement strand
TTTTTTTTTATGAATGTAAAATTATATTCAAAACAAAAATGCCATGGTTACATTGAATGCATCATTTTCCTAAACACAAACCGAAAAGAGAAAACAGAAACAATATGTCACAGTCTCCTCAAAGCAAACCATTCTCGCAGAGCGTCTTCAAGTTTACCCGGCGATTTGAAAGATGAGAGTCTATTGCGGACCGAAGTGTCAATGTGCTTAAGTAGCTGAGATGCTGGTAGAGGTTGCTCTCCATGTCTTCGTCTATTGCGTTCCCTCCATATTATATAAATCGACGTTTGAAAGACATATCGCAGAATGAACTGCCGGGACGGTGTGTAATCAGAGGCAGAGACGGCTGCCAAGACTTCCCCAAAAAGAGTAGTGAACCGGGTCTGAGTTATTCCAACAACAAGCTTCCTCCATTAAGGCGAGATAAACGGGCAAGAGAAGAAGAGATGATCACGGGTCTCCATCGGATGGTCACAAAAAACACAACTAGAGCTCACTCCTCCATTCCAATTTGCCATGCGATCCCCCGTGGAAAGACGGTTATGGACTGCAAGCCAAACAATGAAAGAGTACTTAGGAGTTGCTTTTGAAAACCATACCCCTTTATACCAAGTTGTTCCCGGAGATACAATTCGTATTTGTTGCCAAGTGTTCTTTGTGGAGAACATCTTCATATACTTATTCTCCTGACATCGCCATAGAGATACATCCGGTGTCATGTGACCTTGAGACTTAAGCTTTAGTATTTCCTCTTCTATTTGATTGAGAAGTGGATTTCGATGTCGCCTAACCCGATGTGAAGCAAACACGTCCGCCAATGTTGCTGCTGAAGTGATTCCTAGGGCAATATACCCACGGGAACCCAGCACTTCATGAAGTCTCCCCAAACAACACCAATCATCAAACCAGAACGAAGTGTGCTCCCCATTATGCACTTCAACCTTATGAAACCCCTTTGCCATTTCTCTGTATTTTAGTAACTTCTTCCACATCCAGGAACCTGCAGTGTTTCTCAGTCCTTCTGACCAGAAAGAACCTTGCCTTATCAACTGTTTTTTAACCCAATTCACCCACAGAGAGTGCCTAGCAGAGACCAACCGCCAAATGAGCTTAAGACAACTCACCTTATTAGCCTCGTTAACTGATTTTAACCCCAGTCCTCCCTCCTGTTTTGGTTTACAAACATCTCGCCAAGCTATTTTTGCCTTTCTCGAGTTCAAGTCTGGTCCAGACCACAAAAAAGCTGAGCTAATCCGTTCAATCTCTTTAATACAAGAGCTTGGCAATCGAAACGCTGCGATCCAAAAGTTGGTAAGACTAGCAATGACTGAAGAGAGTAATTGTAACCTGCCAGCAAACGATAAGAATCTGTTCTTCCAAGAGCCAATTTTTTTCTTTATATTTTCTATCAACGGTAGACAATCGGCATTATTCATTTTCCGCGTCAGTAGAGGCAGCCCCAAATAACGCACCGGTAAAGTACCAACTGCAAACGGAAAATTCCGTAATATTCTATCCCGAACAGCCTGTGATATCCCAGTCATGAACAGTGTTGACTTCTCTAAACTGATTTTTAGACCAGAGAACCGAGCAAACTGATCAAAGACCTCAAGAATGCCATTGACAGACCTCAATGTGCCATCCGCAAAAACAATGATATCATCCGCAAAGCATAGATGCATGATGTTTAAGTTTCTACAACCTGGATGGAATCCAAACGTACCCGTAGATACAGCTCTGTCAAGCAACTTAGAGAGAACATTCATACAAATAACAAAAAGATAAGGGGAGAGAGAACAGCCCAGCCGAATTCCCCTTTCACTCTTGAAAAATTCTGCTAGTTCTCCATTCACTTGTACAGAGAAAGAGGGAGTCGAGACACACAGATTGATCCAATGGATAAATTTCCCCGAAAGATTGAGAGCTGAGAGAATGTTGACCAGAAAACTCCATTGAACTGAATCAAACGCCTTAGATATGTCTATTTTTATAGCGCACCTTGGGGACAGCGAGCTCTTGTGATAGTCTTTAACTAGTTCTGAATCTAGTAAGAGATTTTCCATTAGAAATCGATCCTTGATGAAAGCAGACTGATTCGGAGCTATAAAGTTAGGCAAAAACACTTTAAGGCGATTTGCTAACAGTTTCGATATGACCTTGTAAAGCACATTACAACAGGATATGGGTCTGTAGTCCTTCATCACCGTTGCATTCTCTGTTTTTGGTATTAAGGCCAGAATAGTAGTATTAAGACCTTTTGGTAAAAACCCAAATGTGAAAAAAGATTGAACCGCCACAGTAAAATCCTTTCCCACGATAGGCCATGTAGCTTTGAAAAACTCCACTGTATATCCGTCTGGTCCCGGGGATTTATTTAGTGGCATGGAGAATAACGTCTTCCGGATTTCCTCCTCCGTTACTACCGACTCCAATTTAGCCTTGTCCATGTTTGAACATTGATATTGTAGCAAGGTCCTTAGCTCTTCTTCTGCTATGTTGACTAGATCAGATTGATGTAAGGTAAAGAGCTCCTGAAAATGCCTTACAGCTTCTGTCTTAATCGCCTCCCCAGTTAGCTTCACCCCATTGGGATCAACAATCTCATTTATCGCATTCTTTGCCCTCCTCTCTTTCAAAGCATTATGAAAGTATCGAGTGTTTTTGTCACCCACCTCCAGCCAATGCAACTTCGCCCTTTGTTGCAGAAACATTTCTTCTAGTCGAACGACTTTTTCCCATCTTTCAAGCGCTCGAGATTCTGCCGCTACCAAGTGATCATCTGGCTGAGCCAAAGTGGAAGCTTGACAGGCACATAAATCTGAATAAGTTTCATCCACACGTTTAGACAAATGGTGCAACTTCTGCCTACTTAGATTACGGAATATAGGCTTCAGCATTTTCAGTTTTTTCATAAACCGGAACAGAGCCGAAGTAGATTGGTAAAGAGCTGGAGTACTTGCCCAGTACGCTGCTACTGTGGGCTGGAACTCATCCGTAGAGATAATAGCATTTGCGAACTTAAATGGTGTTATTGGTTTAGATCTTAGGCTTTGCAAATGTATGTGACCACGCAAATGGTCTGAACAACCGCCAGCATCGAAAGTACAGTAAGAATGTTGGAACACTTGTAACCAAGCTACATTGACAAGAGCTCTATCAAGTTTTTTGCAGATTAGTCCTTCTTCCCGCCTATTACACCAAGTAAACAATGGTCCGTGAGCCGCCAGATCAGAAAACGAACTATAATTTACAGCCTCTTGGAAGTCAAACATCCCAGCTGTAACTGCAGGAGAAGATGCAGCCATGGAGTGTTCTTCAATGTCTAAAATTTCATTAAAATCCCCTAAACATATCCAAGGTTTCCCCCGATATTGAGCAGAGTCTTGAAGTTGCTTTAACTCTTGCCATAAGTCTCTTCTCTCCTCCAGAAAATTTGAGGCGTATATAAAAGAACAGAGAAACTCTTCTGAAAATCCCGGGACTGTGATCAAACAAGAGATCATTTGCGCACTTTTAGAAACCACACTTAATTTAATATCACCACTCCAAACCACCCAGATCCTTCCTAAATGATTAAACTCATAATTTGAAACCATTGACCAGTTAGGAAACGCAGAGTTGACCATGCGGGAAGGTCTACCTTCCTTAACTCTAGTTTCCAAAATTCCTCCAAAAGACAAAGCATTAGCTCGACACCAATCTCTAACCACTGAATGTTTTTTAGACTTATTAAACCCCCTAATATTCCAGAAAAAACCTGACATTAATGTCTGTTTCTTTGGTTCTTTTTTCTGACAACGCTTTGGATCGAGTCCTTAGCAGGCGGATTGTTTCCCGAGAGAACCCGATGTGTAAGTTTTGATTGTCGAGGCAGAGAAGCTCGAACCGTGTCGACTTTGCTGCTCTCATCCTTCAAACTTACATCCTCTATACTTTTGGCTATGCCCTTAGTAGACACTGTTTCAGACTGCTCCGAAACAGAGATATTAGAAACAAAATCTTCCTTTGAAACGTTCTCCTCAGTCTCCTTCTCCACAGTTTCTCCCTCCTGATCCTGCAGCACTTCAAAACGTGAAGGTGTGGCAATACGGACTCGGCTATAAACCAAGGTCTCAGCTTTTTTATTTGACTTCCGTCCCCCGGAGGGCGAAACTGTTAGCCATTCTTGTTCTGAATTCGGGTCCAGCTCACCCTCTTCGCGCGGTTCTGCAGCCACCTTCTCTCCAGTCCCCTCCTTCGACGTAGTCAAATCCGAGGTGGGAAACGCATCTACAGCCAGCTCAACCTCCACCTCTTCTTGTATAGGCACTACAACGTTCTGAATCGGCAGAGGCAAATCTGTATCTCTAGCATTCTTCATGTATCTCTAGCACTTGTAATCAATCAAA
>NW_006238762.1:11580-12419 GCF_000375325.1 Capsella rubella | reverse complement strand
CTTTATACGTGCCATTGTCTGCCTCAAAGCTATGGATAGGGGTTCTTATCCCATTTGTGACCGCACCACCACATATCTATCTTCACGATGTTAAACTTTCGGGTGCATCTCTAGTTTTTGTAAGCTGGTCCATTCGTTGAGATTGATTTGTGGATTTCCCGCGGATTGTTGTATTTTTTATTCATTGCCTCAAAGAACTGGTGTTGGGTACTTATCCCTTTTAGGACCAAATGTCAACAAGTCTTTCTTCTCATTTTTAAACATTCTTCATGCATCTTGTGCACTTGTAATCAATCAAATTCATTGGATTATAACATATTCTAACCCAAAATAACTTTATAAAAGCCATTCACTGCCTCAAAGCAATGGTTTTGGGTTCTTATCCCATTTGGGACTAAATATCAACAAGTCTTTCTTCTCACTTTGAAACATTCTTCAAGCATCTCTAGCACTTGTAATCAATCAAATTCATTGTATTATAACATATTCTAACCCAAAATAACTTTATACAAGCCATTCACTGCCTCAAAGCAATGGTTTGGGGTTCTTATCCCATTTGTGACCAAGAATAACAGTTTTTCTTCTCCTATCAAACATTCTTCAGGCTTCTCTAGCACTTGTAATCAATCAAATTGATTGTATTATAACATACTCTAACCCAAAATAACTTTATCCAAGCCATTCACTACCTCAAAGCAATGGTTTTGGGTTCTTATCCCATTTGGGACTAAATATCAACAAGTCTTTCTTCTCACTTTTATACATTCTTCATGCATCTCTAGTACTTGTAATCAATCAAATTCATTGTATTATAACATAATATAACCCAAAATAACTTT
>NW_006238762.1:6880-7216 GCF_000375325.1 Capsella rubella | reverse complement strand
CTCGTAATCAATCAAATTCATTGTATTATAACATATTCTAACCCAAAATAACTTTATACAAGCCATTCACTGCCTCAAAGCAATGGTTTTGGGTTCTTATCCCATTTGTGACCAAATATCAACAAGTCTTTCCTCTCACTTCTAAACATTGTTCATGTATCTCTAGCACTTGTAATCAATCAAATTCATTGTATTATAACATATTCTAACCCAAAATAACTTTATCCAAGCCATTCACTGCCTCAAAACAATGGTTTTGGGTTCTTATCCTATTTGGGACCAAATATCAATAAGTCTTTCTTCTCACTTTGAAACATTCTTCATGCATCCCTAGCA
>NW_006238762.1:3290-3566 GCF_000375325.1 Capsella rubella | reverse complement strand
ACCAAATATCAACAAGTCTTTCTTCTCACTTCTAAACATTATTCATGTATCTATAGCACTTGTAATCAATCAAATTCATTGTATTATAACATATTCTAACCCAAAATAACTTTATCCAAGCCATTCACTGCCTCAAAACAATGGTTTTGGGTTCTTATCCTATTTGGGACCAAATATCAATAAGTCTTTCTTCTAACTTTGAAACATTCTTCATGCATCCCTAGCACTTGTAATCAATCAAATTCATTGTATTATAACATATTCTAACCCAATATA
>NW_006238762.1:0-498 GCF_000375325.1 Capsella rubella | reverse complement strand
CATGCATCTCTAGCACTTGTAATCAATCAAATTCATTGTATTATAACATATTCTAACCCAAAATAAATTTATACAAGCAATTCACTGCCTCAAAGCAATGGTTTTGGGTTCTTATCCCATTTGAGACCAAATATCAACAAGTCTTTCTTCTCACTTCTAAACATTCTTCATGTATCTCTAGCACTTGTAATCAATCAAATTCATTGTATTATAACATATTCTAACCTAAAATAACTTTATACAAGTCATTCATTGCCTCAAAGCAATAGTTTTGGGTTCTTATCCTATTTGGGACCAAATTTCAACAAGTCTTTCTTCTCACTTCTTAACATTATTCATGTATCTCTAGCACTTGTAATCAATCAAATGCATTGTATTATAACATATTCTAACCCAAAATAACTTTATACAAGCCATTCATTGCCTCAAAGCAATGGTTTTGGGTTCTTATCCCATTTGGGACCAAATATCAACAAGTCTTTCTTCTCACTTCTTAAA
>NW_006238763.1:743-6520 GCF_000375325.1 Capsella rubella | reverse complement strand
CTAGACGTCGAATAATCTCTAGGAACGTGTGTGTCTATGCAGACTTGTTGATATTTGGTCCCAAATGGGATAAGAACCCAAAACCATTGCTTTGAGGCAATGAATGGCTTGTATAAAAGTTATTTTGGGTTATAATATGTTATTATACAATGAATTTGATTGATTACAAGTGCTAGAGATGCATGAAGAATGTTTAGAAGTAAGAAGAAAGACATGTTGATATTTGGTCCCAAATGGTATAAGAACCCAAAACCATGTAAGAATATGCGGAATTAGAGTGTAAATGGAGATTAAAGGGATTGAATGTGAGATGAGAAATCGAGAATAAGGTGAGAGAGTATCATTGGTAAAGTAAAGAGAGAATAGGTAAAGAGAATTCTTAGATTAGTAAAAACAACAATGTGTGTTACAACCCTTTTATAGAGGCTACATTAGGTTTAGCCTCCAATGGTTACAAGAGATGGATAGCGACATGTAGAGAGAGAAGCGTGTATTACAAGAGAGAAAGTGACATCTTCTTCTTAGCTCCACACGTGATCTCCCAAGCTCCAACGGTCGCATTTCTTCCTCTAGATCTTTCTTTGTCATGGGCTTGTTATTCACTTCAGTCTCTAGGTCCTTCTCTCTTTAATCGAATGGACCTTAGCCCTTAGCATTCAACCGAACATGTACGGACATGTACGGACGTACGGATGAACCACATAGAGATTCAATGGTTTGATCAATACTCCCCCTCAAGCTTAGTTCCCATAAGAAACTACTAAGCTTGGACACCCGTGAAGCATCACCTCATTAAAAACCTTAACATAGAAAACCTCATGGGACAAAACTATGTTAAGGGAAAAAGAGTGTGATGTCCACGGATGGTGAATCAAGGGCGAGTAAGGTCCACGAGTCCAAGCTTGCCGTGAATGTGAGAGCAAACCTTGAGACTTGTGGCTTTGGTGAAGATATCAGCCAATTGATCTTCACTTCTTGTGTAGCATGGAAGAGTAACTCCTTCTTCAATCTTTTCTCGAACCTTATGACAATCTAGCTCGATGTGTTTGGTCCGTTCATGAAAAACCGAGTTTGTGGCTATATGGATCGCGGCTTGGTTGTCACAATGCATGGTGATCGGTGTGTTGACATGGATTCCAAGATCTTCAAGTAAGGCTTTAAGCCAAGTCAACTCGGTAGTAAGCTTTCTCATGGCTCTATATTCGGATTCGGCACTTGACATGGAGACCACCTTTTGTTTCTTTGTTTTCCAAGTGACGAGATTTCCTCCTATGAATGTGCAATAGCCGGTTGTAGATCTTCTATCACTCTTGTCTCCGGCCCAATCCGCATCGCAATATCCAACAAGCTCGGTGTTATTGTTCTTTCCCATCCAAATGCCTTTTCCGGGGCTTCCTTTTAGGTAAGTTAGGATCCTTTCAACAATGCTCCAATGATATGTGGTTGGTTCCTTCATGTGTTGACTCGCCTGATTCACGGCGAAGCAAATATCAGGTCGGGTAAGAGTTAAATAAATAAGCTTACCTACAAGACGTCTATAGCGAGATGGGTCTTCATAAGGCGGATCATTCCTCTCCCCCTTTCGCACAACCGTATAGCCGTCTTCAAGTGGTGTGAGTACCGGTTTAGCTCCCAATTTTCCTGTCTCACAAAGCAAATCAAGTGTATACTTCCTTTGAGAAAGAAATAGGCCTTCCGGAGATCGGCAAACTTCTATCCCAAGGAAGTATTTAAGCTCACCAAGGTCCTTTATATCAAAAACGGATTTAAGGAATGCTTTTACCTCTTGAATACCTTGTGTATTATCTCCGGAGATGATTAAATCATCTACATAGATAAGTACAACAACAATACCTTGAGGACCTTGGAGGGTGAAGAGCGTGTGATCCGATTGTGACTTCTTGAACCCCCTTTCTTTAAGTGTGGAGCTTAGTTTGTGGTACCACGCCCTAGGAGATTGTTTTAAACCGTAGATAGCCTTTCTTAGCCTAAGAACTTTCCCGGGAGTGATAGAGTCTTCAAGACCGGGTGGTGGTGTCATGTAAACTTCTTCTTCAAGCTCTCCTTGTAAGAAGGCGTTCTTGACATCCATCTGCCATAATTCCCAAGAAAGATTAGTAGCTAAAGAAAGAACAACTCTTACCGTGTGAAGTTTGGCTACGGGAGCGAATGTATCCGTGTAATCGTCCCCATAGGTTTGTGTGAATCCTCGAGCCACTAGTCGAGCTTTGTATCTCTCAACATCGCCATTGCTCAAATATTTGATAGTGAACACCCATTTAGAGCTAACCGCACGTTTCCCTTTGGGTAGGTCGGCTTCATCCCAAGTGTGGTTTCGGATCATCGCACCCACTTCATCATCAACCGCATCAGTCCACTTTTTGCTTTCTCTAGCTTCCTCATACGTCTTGGGAATGGTATGTTGATCAATCTTAACTAGAAATGCTTGATGTTCAGTGGGTAAGAGAGCGAGAGAGCACACGGCTTGAATGGGGTGAGCGACGGCTTGATTGTTGAAGAAGACCCGAGTTTCACTCCATGTTGATGGGTGTCTCCTCACTCTTTCACTTCTCCTAAGAGTTTGTATTGGGGCCTGAGGGATGGACGTGAGTTCTTCCTCTCGTTCTTCTTCCCTTGGACCAAATTCTACTTCTTGAGTAGCCATATTTTCTTCCGGAACCATTTGCGAAGGGTCATTGTTTTGACTCTCGTGACTTGGCTCTCGAGAATTGGCATCCGTTTGGGTTGGTTCTTCTTGTCTTGAAGGAGTATGATTCCCAAGATGTTCGAGTAAGAACCGTAAGCTTGAGGCTTGATCGGAGGAAGTTGTTAAGTTCCTTAGACTATCCCAATCCTTTTTATCGTAGTAACCTTGTTCCTCAAGAAACTTCACATCTCGGGAGACATAGGTCCGGTTATTGATGGGATCGTAGCACTTGTATCCTTTTTGAGTTGTTGAGTAGCCGAGAAACATACACTTTGTGCTCTTTGCATCTAGCTTGTTTCTAAGCTCTCCGGGTACTAAAACAAAACAAACACAACCAAAAACCCGTAAGTGATCAATTGATGGTTTCGATTTGTTAAGTACCTCAAATGGGGAAAGATCTTCTAAGATCTTCGTAGGGATTCTATTGATGAGGTAGCAAGCAGCCATGACCGCATCTCCCCAATATTTCTTTGGAACGTTCGAATGAAACATCATTGATCTCGCGACCTCCATCAAGTGACGATTCTTTCTCTCGGCCACCCCATTTTGTTGTGGAGTGTAAGGGCAACTTGTTTGATGTATTATGCCGTGCTTTGCTAGATGATCTTTGAATCTATGGCTTGTATACTCTCCCCCATTATCTGTTCTAAACACTTTGATCTTTGCATTAAATTGGTTAGTGACATAGGTTTGGAAATTAGTAAATGCATCAATCACACGATCCTTAGAGGGAAGCAATGTAACCCAAGTATATTTTGATTTTTCATCAATGAAAGTCACAAAATACTTGTTATGATCTCTAGAAACGCATGGTGATGTCCAAACATCCGAATGAACAAGATCAAAGCATTTTTCATAAATAGTAGACGACTTAGGGAAGACGGTTTTGCAATGTTTACCAAGGATACAAGCCTCACATTTAGAGTAATCAAAAGAAACATTAGGAATCATCAATTCGAGTGCACGAGAATGAGGATGTCCTAATCTAGCATGCCACATTGCATTAAAAGAAACTCCTAAACAAGTACTAAAGGAAGGTAACTTGGAAGCACTTGTTGTACTATCCTCAAGAACATAAAGATCATCTTTGGAACCACCACTTCCAATCAATTTCCCGGTCTCAATATCCTGAAAATATACATCATTAGGTCCAAATATAGCAAAACAATTAAGATCTTTAGTTGCCCTTTTAACCGATAACAAGTTAGAAGTGAACTTAGGCATGTAAAAGGCCTTTAACTCTTTATCGAATAGCCTTAAGTTTCCAATTCCTTGTATGGGAATTCTATCACCATTTGCTATCATCACATCACCTCTAGTTGGTTCTAAGTTGTTTAATAGATTCAAGTTACTAATCATGTGGTGTGAGGCACCCGAATCTACAACTAGAGTACTATTAGGTTTATGGGTAAAGAAAGTTTTACCGGACTCCTTCATTGCGGCAAAGGACTTAAGAAATGCCTCCAAGTCGGATTTCCTCACATAATCTCCGGAAGTCACCTCTTCTCCTTGCTTTGATGATTCGGCTTGGTTTCGTTCATCTTTCGCTTGGGTGAGATTGACTCTCGGATCCTTGTTCCCACTTGGAGTGTTACTTGGCCGAAGGTGTGGATGGAGGAACCAACACTTATCTTTGGTGTGACCCTTCCTCTTACAATGCTCACAGCCTCCCTTTGACCTTCTCTCATCCGGTTTGTACACTCCTTTGTTCGCGGTTGGAAGCTCCCCCTTACCGCTAAAGAGGCCTAGTGACCCTTGTTCTCTTTGAACTTGAGCACAAACGTCATCAAGTGTTGGAAGCTTGTCCGACCTTAGTATGTGCTTGATAAGGTCATTAAAGGCCGGATTGAGGGTGAGAAGAAGTCCAAAGACTTTATCTTGTTCCCTTCTTTCATTCAACACCATTGGATCCATAGAGCTAGGTCTAAGCATTTCAAGTTCAGCCCAAAGTGACCGAAACTTTCCAAAATGCTTAGTGAACTCCATGTCTTCTTGGCTGAGGTCGTTGATGGCTTTCTTTACTTCAAATACTCGTGTAAGGTTAGAGACATTGCCGTACACGTTCTTTAGCGTCTCCCATAGTTCACTAGCGGTTTCACAATATGAGTACGCCTCGAGAATGGGAGCTTCTAGGGAGTTTTGAAGTATGGCCAGGACGGTTTGGTCTTCTTGAAACCATTTAACTTCTTTGGTGAGCTTAGCGTCCTTTCCATCTTCTTCGATGGTCACCTTTCCATCTTCTTTGGTGACTTCCTTTGGAGCATCTTTCACCACATCGATGTGGCTCCAAAGTCCGCGGCCACACAACGCGGTCTTGGTGGTTCTTGACCATAGGAGGTAGTTTCCTCCTTTGAGGACGACTGGAATGACAATTGGCTTCGAGTTCTCCATGTTCGGCGGCTATGGACCGTTGGACAAAAGAGTGTATCGAGAAGAGTATAGTGAAAAGAGATGAGCGAATGAAGAATAATGAAGAATAGAAGGATTAGAATGAGTAGAATCGAGGAACAAGCTCTGATACCATGTAAGAATATGCGGAATTAGAGTGTAAATGGAGATTAAAGGGATTGAATGTGAGATGAGAAATCGAGAATAAGGTGAGAGAGTATCATTGGTAAAGTAAAGAGAGAATAGGTAAAGAGAATTCTTAGATTAGTAAAAACAACAATGTGTGTTACAACCCTTTTATAGAGGCTACATTAGGTTTAGCCTCCAATGGTTACAAGAGATGGATAGCGACATGTAGAGAGAGAAGCGTGTATTACAAGAGAGAAAGTGACATCTTCTTCTTAGCTCCACACGTGATCTCCCAAGCTCCAACGGTCGCATTTCTTCCTCTAGATCTTTCTTTGTCATGGGCTTGTTATTCACTTCAGTCTCTAGGTCCTTCTCTCTTTAATCGAATGGACCTTAGCCCTTAGCATTCAACCGAACATGTACGGACATGTACGGACGTACGGATGAACCACATAGAGATTCAATGGTTTGATCAATAAACCATTGCTTTGAGGCTATGAATGCCTTGTGTAAAGTTATTTTGGGTTTTAATATGTTATAATACAATGAATTG
>NW_006238763.1:433-643 GCF_000375325.1 Capsella rubella | reverse complement strand
ATTTTGGGTTAGAATATGTTATAATACAAAGAATTTGATTCATTACAAGTGCTAGAGATACATGAAGAATGTTTAGAAGTGAGAAGAAAGACTTGTTGATATTTGGTCCCAAATGGGATAAGAACCCAATACCATTGCTTTGAGGCAGTGAATGGCTTGTATAATGTTATTTTGGGTTAGAATATGTTATAATACAATGAATTTGATTGA
>NW_006238763.1:0-333 GCF_000375325.1 Capsella rubella | reverse complement strand
AGTGCTAGAGATGCATGAAGAATGTTTAGAAGTGAGAAGAAAGACATGTTGATATTTGGTCCCAAATGGGATAAGAACCCAAAACCATTGCTTTGAGGCTATGAATGGCTTGTGTAAAGATATTTTGGGTTTGAATATGTTATAATACAAAGAATTTGATTCATTACAAGTGCTAGAGATGCATGAAGAATGTTTAAAAGTGAGAAGAAAGACTTGTTGATATTTGGTCCCAAATGGGATAAGAACCCAACACCAATGCTTTGAGGCAGTGAATGGCTTGTATAAAGTTATTTTGGGTTAGAATATGTTATAATACAATGAATTTGATTCATT
>NW_006238764.1:25381-25850 GCF_000375325.1 Capsella rubella | reverse complement strand
CACTCATCATGCATCTCTCGCACTTGTAATCAATCAAATATATTGTATTCTAACATATTCTTACCCAAAACAGCACTAGACAAGCCATTAAGTGGTTCAACGCAATGTTTCTAAGTTCTTAGCCCATTTGGGACCCAAATTTCAACAAGTCTTTCTCCACACTTCTAAATACTCTTCATGCATCTATAGCACTGGCAATCAATCAAATTTATTGTATTCTAACATATTCTAACCCCAAACAACACTAGATAAGTCATTTAGTGTTTCAACACAATGTTTTCGAGTTCTTAGCCCATTTGGGACCCAATTTCAACAAGTCTTTCTCAACACATCTAAACACTCTTCATGCATCTCTAACACTTGTAATCAATCAAATTTATTGTATTATAACATATTATAACCCCAAACAACACAAGATAAATCATTTAGTGGTTCAACGCAATGTTTCCGAGTTCTTAGCCCATTTGGG
>NW_006238764.1:21607-21886 GCF_000375325.1 Capsella rubella | reverse complement strand
TTTCAACAAGTCTTTCTCCACACTTCTAAATACTTTTCATGCCTCTATAGCCCTTGTAATCATTCAAATATATTGTATTCTATCATATTCTTACCCAAAACAGCACTAGACAAGCCATTAAGTTGTTCAACGCAATGTTTCCGAGTTCTTAGCCCATTTGGGACCCAAATTTCAACAAGTCTTTCTCCACACTTCTAAATACTCTTCATGCCTCTATAGCACTTGTAATCAATCAAATTTATTGTATTATAACATATTATAACCCAAACAACACTAGAT
>NW_006238764.1:20859-21215 GCF_000375325.1 Capsella rubella | reverse complement strand
AATTTCAACAAGTCTTTCGCAACACTTCTAAATACTCTTCATGCATCTATAGCACTTGCAATCAATCAAATTTATTGTATTCTAACATATTCTAACCCCAAACAACACTAGATAAGTCTTTTAGTGGTTCAACGCAATGTTTCCGAGTTCTTAGCCCATTTGGGACCCAAATTTCAACAAGTCTTTCTCCACACTTCTAAACACTCTTCATGCATTTATAGCAATTGAAATCAATCAAATTTATTGTATTCTAACATATTCTAACCCCAAACAACACTAGATAAGTCATTTAGTGGTTCAACGCAATGTTTCCGAGTTCTTAGCCCATTTGGGACCCAATTTCAACAAGTCTTTCT
>NW_006238764.1:19995-20759 GCF_000375325.1 Capsella rubella | reverse complement strand
CAATCTTCATGCATCTCTAGCACTTGTAATCAATCAAATTAATTGTATTATAACATATTATAACCCCAAACAACACTAGATAAGTCATTCAGTGGTTCAACGCAATGTTTCCGAGTTCTTAGCCCATTTGGGACCCAATTTCAACAAGTCTTTCTCAACACATCTAAACACTCTTCATGCATCTCTAGCACTTGTAATCAATCAAACTTATTGTATTATAACATATTCTTACCCAAAACAGCACTAGATAAGCCATTAAGTGGTTCAACGCAATGTTTCCGAGTTCTTAGCCCATTTGGGACCCAATTTTCACAAAGTCTTTCTCAACACATCTAAACACTCTTCATGCATCTCTAGAACTTGTAATCAATCAACTTATTGTATTATAACATATTCTTACCCAAAACAGCACTAGACAAGCCATTAAGTGGTTCAACGCAATGTTTCCGAGTTTTCTATTCTAACATATTCTAACCCCAAACAACACTAGATAAGTCATTTACTGGTTCAACGCAATGTTTCTTAGTTCTTTGCTCATTTGGGACCCAAATTTCAACAAGTCTTTCTGCACACTTCTAAACACTCTTCATGCATCTATAGCACTTGAAATCAATCAAATTTATTGTATTCTAACATATTCTAACCCCAAACATCACTAGATAAGTCATTTAGTGGTTCAACGCAATGTTTCTTAGTTCTTTGCCCATTTGCGACCCAAATTTCAACAAGTCTTTCTGCACACTTCTAAACACTCTTCATGCATC
>NW_006238764.1:18694-19259 GCF_000375325.1 Capsella rubella | reverse complement strand
CTAGATAAGTCTTTTTGTGGTTCAACGCAATATTTCCGAGTTCTTAGCCCATTTGGGACCCCATTAGAACAAGTCTTTCGCAACACATCTAAACACTCTTCATGCATCTCTAGCACTTGTAATCAATCAAACTTATTGTATTATAACATATTCTTACCCAAAACAGCACTAGACAAGCCATTAAGTGGTTCAACGCAATGTTTCCAAGTTCTTAGCCCATTTGGGACCCAAATTTCAACAAGTCTTTCTCCACACTTCTAAATACTCTTCATGCATCTATAGCACTGGCAATCAATCAAATTTATTGTATTCTAACATATTCAAACCCCAAACAACACTAGATAAGTCATTTAGTGGTTCAACACAATGTTTTCGAGTTCTTAGCCCATTTGGGACCCAATTTCAACAAGTCTTTCTCAACACCTCTAAACACTCTTCATGCATATATAGCACTTGCAATCAATCAAATTTATGTTATTCTAACAAATTCTAACCCCAAACAACACTAGATAAGTCATTTAGTGGTTCAACACAATGTTTTCGAGTTCTTAGCCCATTTAGGACC
>NW_006238764.1:13584-13844 GCF_000375325.1 Capsella rubella | reverse complement strand
ACACATCTAAACACTCTTCATGCATCTCTGGCACTTGTAATCAATCAAACTTATTGTATTATAACATATTCTTACCCAAAACAGCACTAGACAAGCCATTAAGTGGTTCAACGCAATGTTTCCAAGTTCTTAGCCCATTTGGGACCCAAATTTGAACAAGTCTTTCTCCACACTTCTAAATACTCTTCATTTATCTATAGCACTTGCAATAAATCAAATTTATTGTATTCTAAAATATTCTAACCCCAAAGAACACTAGA
>NW_006238764.1:12269-12608 GCF_000375325.1 Capsella rubella | reverse complement strand
TGTATTATAACATATTCTTACCCAAAACAGCACTAGACAAGCCATTAAGTGGTTCAACGCAATGTTTCCAAGTTCTTAGCCCATTTGGGACCCAAATTTGAACAAGTCTTTCTCCACACTTCTAAATACTCTTCATGCATCTATAGCACTTGAAATCAATCAAATTTATTGTATTCTAAAATATTCTAACCCCAAAGAACACTAGATAAGTCATTTAGTGGTTCAACGCAATGTTTCCGAGTTCTTAGCCCATTTGGGACCCAAATTTCAACAAGTCTTTCTCCACACTTCTAAACACTCTTCATGCATCTATAGCACTTGAAATCAATCAAATTTATT
>NW_006238764.1:11661-11894 GCF_000375325.1 Capsella rubella | reverse complement strand
AGTCATTTAGTGGTTCAACGCAATGTTTCCGAGTTCTTAGCCCATTTGGGACCCAAATTTCAACAAGTCTTTCTCCACACTTCTAAACACTCTTCATGCATCTATAGCACTTGAAATCAATCAAATTTATTGTATTCTAACATATTCTAACCCCAATCAACACTAGATAAGTCATTTAGTGGTTAAACGCAATGTTTCCGGAGGTTCTTAGGCCCATTTGGGACCCAATTTCA
>NW_006238764.1:11190-11411 GCF_000375325.1 Capsella rubella | reverse complement strand
TTCTAACCCCAAACAACACTAGATAAGTCATTTAGTGGTTCAACGCAATGTTTCCTAGTTGATAGCCCATTTGGGACCCAATTTTAACAAGTCTTTCTAAACACATCTAAAACACTTCATGTATCTCTAGCACTTGTAATAAATAAAATTTATTATATTCTAACATATTAATACCCAAAACAGCACTAGACAAGCCATTAAATGGTTCAACACAATGTTTC
>NW_006238764.1:8850-10761 GCF_000375325.1 Capsella rubella | reverse complement strand
AAGTTTATTGTATTCTAACATATTCTAACCCCAAAAAACACTAGATAAGTCATTTAGTGGTTGAACGCAATGTTTCCGAGTTCTTAGCCCATTTGGGACCCAATTTCAACAACTCTTTCTCAACACATCTAAAAACTCTTCATGTATCTCTAGCACTTGTAATCAATCAAATTTATTGTATTATAACATATTCTAACCCCAAACAACACAAGATAAATCATTTAGTGGTTCAACGCAATGTTTCCGAGTTCTTAGCCCATTTGGGACCCAATTTTAACAAGTCTTTCTCAACACATCTAAAAACTCTTCATGTATCTCTAGCACTTGTAATAAATAAAATTTATTATATTCTAACATATTAATACCCAAAACAGCACTAGACAAGCCATTAAATGGTTCAACACAATGTTTTTGAGTTCTTAGCCCATTTGGGACGCAATTTCAACAAATCTTTCTCCACACTTCTAAATACTTTTCATGCCTCTATAGCCCTTGTAATCAATCAAATATATTGTAATCTAACATATTCTTACCCAAACAGCACTTGACAAGCCAGTTAGTGGTTCAACGCAATGTTTCCGAGTTCTTAGCCAATTTGGGACCCAATTTCAACAAGTCTTTCTCCACACTTCTAAATACTTTTCATGCCTCTATAGCCCTTGTAATCATTCAAATATATTGTATTCTATCATATTCTAACCATAAACCTTACTAGTCAAGTCATTTCGGGGTTCAACGCGATGTTTTCGAGTTCTTAGCCCATTTGGTACCCAATTTCAACAAATTTTTCTCCACACTTCTAAACATTCTTTATGCATCTCTAAAACTTGTAATCAATAAAATTTATTGTATTCTAACATATTCGAACCCTAAACAACAGTAGGCAAGCCATTTACTGCTCCAAACACATGTTTATCGATTCTTAGCCCATTTGGGACCAATTTTCAACAAGTCTTTCTACACACTTCTAATCACTTTTCATGCATCACTAGCACTTGTAATCAATCAAAGTTATTGTATTCGAACATATTCTAGCCCCAAACAACAGTAGATAAGTCATCTAGTGCTTCAACGCAATGTTTCCGAGTTCTTAGCCTATATGGGACCAAATTTCAACAAGTCTTTCTCCACACTTCTAAACACTTTTCATGTATCTCTAGCACTTTTAATCAATCAAATTTATTGTATTCGAACATATTCTAACCCCAAACAACACTAGATAAGTCATTTAGTGGCTCAACTTAATGTTTCTAACTTCTTAGCCCATTTGGGACCAAATTTCAACAAGTCTTTCTACACACTTCTAAACACATTTCATGCATCACTAGCACTTGTAATCAATCAAATTTATTGTATTCGAACATATTCTAGCCCCAAACAACATTAGATAAGTCATTTAGTTGTTCAACGCAATGTTTCCGAGTTCTTAACCTATTTGGGACCAAATTTCAACAAGTCTTTCTCCACACTTCTAAACAATTTTCATGTATCTGTAGCACTTTTAACCAACCAAATTTATTGTATTCGAATATATTCTAACCCCAAACAACACTAGACAAGTCATTTCGTGGTTCAACGCGCTTTTTTCGAATTCTTAGCCCATTTGAGACCCAATTTCAACAAGTCTTTCTCCACACTTCTAAACACTCTTCACGCATCTCTTGCACTTGTATTCAATCAAATTTATTGTATTGTAACATATTCTAACCAGAAACTTGACTAGACAAGTCATTTTAGGGTTCAACGCGATGTTTTCGAGTGCTGAGCCGATGGGGGGACCCAAATTCAACAAGTCTTTCTCCACACTTCTAAACATTCTTCATGCATCTCTAAAACTTGTAATCAATGAAATTCAGTGGGAGGGTAGCAGGAGGGAAACACTAAGGACAGTAAGCGAGCCAGTTTACTGCG
>NW_006238764.1:912-1632 GCF_000375325.1 Capsella rubella | reverse complement strand
CTTGCACTTGTAATCAATCAAATTAATTGTATTGTAACATATTCTAACCAGAAACCTGACTAGATAAGTCATTTCGGGGTTCAAAGCGATGTTTTCGAGTTCTTAGCACATTTGGGACCCAATTTCAACAAGTCTTTCTCCACACTTCGAAACATTCTTCATGCATCTCTAAAACTTGTAATCAATAAAATTTATTGTATTCTAAAATATTATAACCCTAAACAACAGTAGGCAAGCCATTTACTGCTCCAAAGACATGTTTATCGATTCTTAGCCCATTTGGGACCAAATTTCAACAAGTCTTTCTACACACTTCTAAACACTTTTCATGCATCACTAGCACTTGTAATCAATCAAAGTTAATGTATTCGAACATATTCTAGCCCCAAACAACATTAGATAAGTCATTTATTGGTTCAACGCAATGTTTCCGAGTTCTTAGCTTATTTTGGACCAAATTTCAACAAGTCTTTCTCCACACTTCTAAACACTTTTCATGTATCTCTAGCACTTTTAATCAATCAAATTTATTGTATTCGAACATATTCTAACCCCAAACAACACTAGATAAGTCATTTAGTGGCTCAACGCAATGTTTCTGACTTCTTAGCCCATTTGGGACCAAATTTCAACAAGTCTTTCTACACACTTCTAAACACATTTCATGCATCACTAGCACTTGTAATCAATCAAATTTATTGTATTCGAACATATTATAGC
>NW_006238764.1:0-812 GCF_000375325.1 Capsella rubella | reverse complement strand
CAACGCATGTTTCCGAGTTCTTAGCCTATTTTGGACAAATTTCAACAAGTCTTTCTCCACACTTCTAAACAATTTTCATGTATCTGTAGCACTTTTAATCAACCAAATTTATTGTATTCGAATATATTCTAACCCCAAACAACATAAGACAAGCCATTTAGTGGTTCAACGCAATATTTCCGAGTTCTTAGCCCATTTGGGACCAAATTTCAACAAGTCTTTCTACACACTTCTAAACACTTTTCATGTATCACTAGCACTTGTAATCAATCAAAGTCATTGTATTCAAAGATATTCTGACCCAAAACAACACTAGATAAGTCATTTAGTTGTTCAACGCAATGTTTCCGAGTTCTTAGCCTATTTGGGACAAAATTTAAACAAGTCTTTCTCCACACTTCTAAACACTATTAATGTATCTCTAGCACTTTTAATCAATCAAATTTATTTTATTCGACGATATTCTAACCCCAAACAACACTAGATAAGTTATTTAGTGGTTCAACGCAATGTTTCCGAGTTCTTAGCCCATTTGGGACCCAATTTCAACAAGTCTTTCTCCACACATCTACACACTCTTCATGCATCTCTAATACTTGTAATCAATCAAATTTATTGTATTCTAACATATTCTAATCCCAAACAACACTAGATAAGCCAGTTAGTGGTTCAACGCAATGTTTCCGAGTTCTTAGCCCATTTGGGACCCCATTTCAACAAGTCTTTCTCCACACTTCTAAACACTCTTCATGCATCTCTAGCACTTGTAATCAATCAACTTTATTGTATTCAAACATATTCTAACCCCAAAC
>NW_006238765.1:792-7490 GCF_000375325.1 Capsella rubella | reverse complement strand
GGTAGGGTTCGTGGTCATGATCGTGTGCGTTATCGAGGTAGGGGCAGGGTAGTACCACAACAAATGTTTTTAGCTGACTACAAGCGCATCAGGAGGGGTCGTGGTCTAAGGCTAGTATGAGTGCCGTATGGTCACGTTTGGCCGGAGGCGATGCTGGTTTAGCTGGGAATCCGGTTGGGGGTGTTCCTACAGATGGAGCCCAAGGTCGAGATGATTGTCTCGTGGTTTTGCTAACACAGTTGTTAAAACAGTTATGGGTGTGGTGTTAGTGCATGCTCCAGTGACACCACCAAGGCTTGCGGGTGTGCAGTTGAGGGTTGCAACAGTGCAGCCACTTGGTGTTAGAGATATGCAGCTAAATGTTGCGGGTTTGCAGCATAGGGCAAGTGCGGTGGTTGAGCAGTCGACTACCTGAGGATTTTGGACCAGCTTTAGAGGCTTGGTATGAGTGTATTTCTCCGGGGTATCGATCCTTCTGTAGCTGAAAAGTGGAGATTGAATCTGGAAGGCCTCATTTTTTCTTTGAGATGCCCATAGGCGTACCCGAGTTGATCTGGCGATTCACCATCTAGCTAGAGAGGCTCATTGAAGTAGAAGAGTAGCTGTTAGGAAAGAAGAGAGCCAGATGGTGTAGGGGAACTTCTTGGGAGATTTTAATGCCAAGTATTTCCTGATAGAGACAGTATATCGTATAGAGTCGTAGCGTTTGGCGTTGGCTCAGAGTGAAAGGTCGGTGCAGGAGTGTGATGCTGAGTTGAGCAAGCTCCTAGTGTACTCAAGTCAGACGAGTGATGCAGATCTGATTTAGGTGCGTCGCTTCCCGAAGGGTGTCCAGCCAGACTTGAGAGTGCGCTGCAAGGTAAGGACCTATGCCACATGGGTGGAGTTTGTTGAGACTCCAGCGGGTATCGAGAATGACTTAAGGGACCAAATGGTGGTTGCTAGTCTGGCGGTCCAGCTAGAGAGGACTTAGGAACAGGTGGTTCCGAGCAAGGACGGTAAGCATGCGTCATGGCATAAGAAAAATGGGAGAGCACTTCCAGAGGGAGCCATAGTGGTCATAGATTCTACGGGTGTGAGACCCTGCTTTGCGGAGATGCTTAAATGAATCGATTTGGTCACTTATGTCATAAAAAGTGCACTTATATTTTCGGTTAAGAGCTTTTGAGAAAACTCAACAATTGAACGTGGCTATGCTGGAGTAGTCAAAGGATAGGTGACCTTCTAGAAAGAAATTGTTCGAACTGTGTGAGTGAGGCCAAAACATAGGGAAAGATCATGTGGCGATTTGTAGGATCTGTAAAGAAGTCTTTAAGCCTCTCGGACGTAGCTAACCGACCGTCGGATATTGATGGGCTCATGCGCCTAGTGAGCGGACCCTAGGCCCATTAAGAGGGTGGCCCCATGGGGTCCACTGGACAAAGTTGACGGTCGAGGCGTTACAACGGGTGTGGTAGCGTGGATCATAGTTTGGCAAGTTTTCCCTAGAGTAGTGGGGACAGTTGTTGGAGTTTCTTAGTTTGTGAGCTTGTGTATGGACCGAGGTCGTGGGAGTTATTTTATCTCACGTTCTGTTTGACCTCGGAGCATCTCATAGCTTTGTGACACCATGTGTATTTGAAGAGTGTTGAGGTTTATTTGTGGACCATGTTGGAAAATTTACGGGAGTAGAATCAATATGTTAAGCTGAGCAAGTGCAGTTTTTGGCAGCGGAAGGTTGTTTTCTATTAATCCAAAGAAGATTAAGGCCATCACAGAGTGGCCGAGGCCGACCAATACTATATAGATCCATAGTTTTCTCGGGTTAAAGGGACCGAAAATTTGTTAAGGATTTTGCGAGTATGGCTTAGGCGGTAACTAAGATGCGTCAAAAGTGGGTCGCTGGTATGTGTTGATGCAGCAGGGTAAGGTGATTGCATATGCTTCAAGGCAGTTGGGGAAGCATGAGGGATAGAAGACTGATGGAGCTGCAGTGTTAGCCAAGAAATACGTGCAAGAGATAGTGACACTTCATATAGTACCTGCCAGTATTGTGTTAGCCAGGATTCGAAGTTCACTTATACATTCTTAAGAGCTTTCAAAAAGGATATGGGTACAAATGTGCATTTGTGTACGGCTTACCATCCTCAGACAAACGGACAGTATGAGCGGATTATCCAGACACTCTAGGTTCTGTTAAGGATGTGTGTGTATTGGAGTGGTCACTATGTGGATCACTTGAGCTTGATGGAGTTTGCTTATACAACAGTTACCATGCGAGTGTTGTGATGACTCCTTATGAGGCCTTGTATGCGAGGCCATGTCCTACACCGTTATGCTAGACTGAAGTGGGTGGAGAGGAGCATATATAGTGCAAATTTTGTTCAGGAGTCCTCGGAGAACATTGGGTTCTGAAGCTAAACATGAAGGAGGCTCAAGATCGATATAAGTGTTATGCTGATATGAGGCATACGGAGTTGGATTTTGAGATAGGTTATATTTCAAGATAGCGATGTTTTGTGGTTCTAACAGGTGTCTTACTAAGACAAAGCTTAGTCCGATGTATATGGGTCCTTTCAGGATTGTTGAGCGGGTTGGACCAGTGGCATATCGATTGAAGTTACTGGAGGTTATGCAGACATTTCATAAGGTTTTCCATGTGTCGATGCTGAAAAAGAGCCTGCCTAAGGATGATGAAGGGTTGGCTCTTTTATCGCGACATGATTCTAGAGGCGAGATCATTGAGGGTTATCCAGAGGCGGGTTAAGGAACTTCGTGCAGGCAGATTCCTTAGATGAGAGTGCAGTGGAATTATGCTGGAGTCTTAAAAGGAGACGTGAGAGTCTAAGGCGAGGATGAAGGCAAGGTTCCGAAAGTGGTTCGACAAGTAGGTCGAGGTTTAGATTGGAGGTCTTGTTTTGTTCTCCGTGTTGGAGTTGAGTTTTGTTTTTTTGTAACTCTTTTGTATTCTCGTTTCGGTTGTAACGATTATGACTTTGGAGTTTAAAAAATGAGTATTTCATGGAGTTGACTTGTGTTGTCATAGAAAAGAAATATGGGTTGAGTTTCTAAAAAATGGAAAGTTACGGGGTTAACTGTTCTAGTTTTGGAAAATTTTGATATGGTGGTCAGATCAATAAATATTATAATTTCTACAACGGGTCATGACAGATCATAGATCGAATTCCCGATCATTGATAATCATTTTTATAGGAGTAGTTATTCAGATTCATCATATATATATATATATACAATTATATTATGATTTTGCAACAGATCATAACATGTTATAAACAACTTAATACATATCAACAACTATTCCTCCGCACTGTAGAGCGGTCAGATCCTAGTATATAAGTATTATAAATGCTGAAAATTGTACATAACCCCTTTTCGCCTATAGATACTTATACATAAGACATCAATTATTTTGAAAACATCTCTACTAATAAAAAGGACAATTTGAGCTATCTAAGAGTATCCACCTCAGCAAAATAAAAAACACTATAAAGATGCCACGTAGACAGTATATTCTCAAATATAATTTGTGTCAAATGCCACGTATACCTCCAGCTTAGCTGCAAATTAAAACGTTAAAACGTCTGATAGAAAATCAAAGCGTTATCGCTTCTCAAAACTTGGTTAACGATTCGTCGCCTTTATCTTTTCATTTGACTGTCCAAGTTCCGGATCACTAATTTGTATTTTGAACAACTTTGGAAACTCTGATTTAACCTTTGTTAATTCTCTAGGGTTTTCACTTCCAATCTTATTTCCTTTTTATTAAACGCTAATGGCTTTATTCCAACCTATTGTCGTGTGACGATGCCTTTATCACTCATTATTTGAGACTAAGATGAACGCATTATTTGTAGGCGTCTTTTTTTTAGTTTAGCATAATCTATTCTTCGTTACCCAAGCATGCAAAAGATTTCTCTTTACCAACAAGAACAAAAGAGAATAATACAAAGTGGTCACAAGTACTCTTCACATTAAAAAAAAAAAACAAAAAAGAACAAAAGAGCCAAGAAAAACGATTATTGGTCTTTGGTTCCTCTATCCCTTGGAAGCTCCAATCCCTTTGGCTGAAACGATTTCATCCGGAATTGCTTTATCTGTAAGCTTGAGTAACTCTGCTTTGGCAGGGTCGAACAAAAGCACTTCTCCGATGTTGACGCCTTCAGACGAGGGTTTTGCACTGACACTAAGTGACAAATACGGGCCGGTCATGGAAGATGAAAACGAACGAACATTCCTCTTGTGAATCTGCACAAGTTAGGCAACACAAAACACTTATTGACAACTCTACTTTCTTCTTTCTGTGGATTTGGAATATATTTTCACAAATTTAAACTCGTTCAATATCTTCAATATAAGAAAAAAAAATATTCTATTTTACACAATATACCCTAATTTAACTCTATCTTTATGAAATAGACATGCATCAAAACAAAAACAAAAACAAAATCCAACCATGAGCGCTTGTACTCTGCTTTGACAAAGCCACCCAAACACCTCAAGGAAAATGTTTTCTTTGAATAATTGTTTCATAGTATATACTTATTGAAAACGTTAATTCTTTTATTTTTCTTTTTGTTTGAACATTAAATAAAAAGTAATATTAAGAACTAAGAATCATCACCATCTCCGTTTGCCATTTTCTCGTTTTTTTCTTCATTTTGGATAACTCTCAAGATAACAATTAGTACTATTAATTAAATGATAAGTAGCCATTTAAAACAAACCATCGGATACCAAAATACGACATAAATATTAACCTAAAAATATTAAACTAAAGGGTAGAGGAAATATCGGAGATTACGATAGAGTTAAGATAAACCTAAAACATTAAAACTAACATATCAAATCAGTTCATCGAGTGCTTCTTCTTCGAGTGCTTCTTGTTGTCTTCACTTCTTGCCTTGTCCTTTCCCTCCAGCTCCACACTTATTGCCTTTGCCACCGCCGCTGCTGCTCGGAGGAGAAGTAGGAGAGTTGCTGCTTTCGTCCCCAGAAGGAGAGGCGGTGAGGTTGGAGCGTTGATGTTCTTCCACCAGTAGTTCACCCTCCAAGTCAGCTTCTTCATAAGTCTCAAGAAACTCTCTGTAGACTCTTATCTTGGTATTGACTTTGACAACCGAATATTTGGTACGTGTCAACACCGAAGGCTCTTTCTTTACACCTTTTGGAGGTAGAGGCATGGGGGTGAGAACATAGTAGGCAAATTAGTACATTTTTAGAACATAATTATATAAGTAGTATATTTACTATTTATAATTAGCAAAACAATACATTTTTACTATTTAAGCACTATTTGGATACTATTCATAAATCTCTTAAATCTAATAGCTAGAATATTCATCAAAATACATTTGGCTTTAATAAAAATTTAATTACATAAAATCTATATTTTTTTCTCTATAATATGATATGCATTTTAATTTAATAATCTCAAATTTTTAAAACAAAATTTTGATAGGTAAAGCTATCTTTATGTACAGTTGTGTGAAGTTGTACGAAATTTGCTAAAACGGTACTAATTTGCCTATAAGATCGTGTTGTCATTACAACGACCATCTTCAAAGTCATTGCCAAGAGTGCTAGGTTACATATGAAATACTTGAAAGTGGATGAAGACAACCTACCCATGGGAAGTGATGTGTTAGTTTGCGATCACCAACGTCCCGAACGCAGCGACGGAAACGCAAGTTCGTCATCTCCTCCAAAAGACACCGACAGGAAAGGGAAAGAGAAAAAATAAGGTTTATCTCTATGTATGCATAATGTTAATCAATCTTAACCTTAGTTAAGACATATTTATCTATCCATGCATTAGTTAAGACATATCTATCTATCCATGCATTATGCATATGTGTGCTTAATGTTTATGAATCTTAATCTTAGTTAAGACATGTCTATCTATCTATGCATTATGCATATGTATCTTTGCTTTTATTTTTGTTTTTAATTTAAGTTAACATGTATGATGTATCCTCGTGTTTAATGATATTAATCCGTTTTACAATTTGATTTTTAAGTTTTTGTACGTAATGATATTATATTTATCATAAGTATTAGCAAAAACCAAAAAAAAAAGAGAAACAATAAATATTTATAATGATCACTAGCTAGCTAGCTCTGGTTGTGCTGAGCCAAGGGACAAATTTTTATATAATCTGAACTTTGCTTTTATGATACCATACCGGTCTAATCGGACAAAAATCTTATAAAAAATCATTTGGATTTAGCCTTATAAACCTTTGTAAACCTTTTAAAAACCTTTTAAAAATCATTTAAAAAACTTATAAAAACTTTGTAAACCTTTTAAAAATCTTATAAAAATTTAAAAATGCCGTTTTGAACCTTTTAAAGCCTTATAAATATTTGGATTTAGTCTCGTAACAGTAATGATGATCTTGATGTACCTTATCAACCATATAAAAGTTTATAATTTTCATATTTGAAAATAGATAGAAAAGAGTGGTATTTTTAAAAAGGGGTACACCAACTTTATTTTTTCAGTTTTTACATTTCAATAGTCATTAACTTGTATTAGTTTTTATTAAACTTGCAGAAATGCTATGGCTTGAAAATCAATCTAACATTGATTTGGTAAAGTATATGTACTCAGATTTAGATATTCTATATATGAATTAAAAACATGTGAAAATTATATATATTTTTTAATCGGATACCAATACATTCGATTATATAATTTC
>NW_006238765.1:0-433 GCF_000375325.1 Capsella rubella | reverse complement strand
CATAATGATAACTATTATGTTACTGATAATTCTCTCAACTTTTTTTTAATAAGTTGATCTTCACCTAGACTGATTATATAATACAAGAACACAAAATATGTATCTTTCGTTTTTTTTCCTGGTCAAATTTGCAAAACAATATAATCTTTTAATTATGGTTGTAAATATTACTTGGCTAGTATAGAGATTCAAAATGTAAATATTACTTAACCAGTATAGGTTCAAAAAGTAATACTTGACCAATATAGATTCTCTAAATAGTATTGCTTGACCAATATATATTACCTTTTATTAATTAAGTCTTTTAGCTAAACTAATATTCAGCATATGAAAAAAAATTTCGGATGGTTGTAAATATTCAAGATTGGTATTAATTAATATTTCTTGGCTTCACAATTAAAAAAAATATAATTTCGAGAGTTATCTCTTGTTT
>NW_006238766.1:6981-7356 GCF_000375325.1 Capsella rubella | reverse complement strand
CTTATTCTTCTACATATTAGGGTTTCTGATTGTTCTGTTTCTACAAATCAAAAACCCTTCTGTTTCTTCTTTTTTAAGGAGATTCAGAGTTTTCAAAAAAAATCCCTGATTTAGATTCTTCTTAACGAGGGATTTTTTTCCAGAGACTTTTGTGGTCTTTGGTTTTAGTATTGTTTTAAATTATGATACCCAAAGGAAAGCGACTACACATGACTTGTTTGTGTTTATCCGTTTTCCAACTTGGGTAAATTGTCCGATATCAGATCACATCTGTGATAAATAAAAGTCTTGTCTTGTCCGAATAATATTGTTTTGCTGTTCTGGGGCAGCTTGACACATAACATATGATTGTGTCTGTCCGGTTTCAAACTTGGG
>NW_006238766.1:0-6791 GCF_000375325.1 Capsella rubella | reverse complement strand
AAAAGTCCTTTAATAAGGCTTGTGTAATAAGGGAAAAACTCAATTGTCCGATTAAAAGAAATCTTGCTGTTGCTGGGGACAGTGAGTTAAAAGATTCAATACTTTGGCTATAGAGACTATAATCTCTGCCAAGATCAGTCTTTGTTAAGGCTTGTCTCTGTCCGATTAAAAGATATAGTGCTGTAGCTGGGACGGCAATTTAACATTCTGCTACAGAGAATTTTACAATCTCTGCTAAGATCAGTCTTTTTTAAGGCTTGTTACAATGATATATGTCCGATTGAAAGATGTCTTGCTGGAACTGGGACAGCATTATAACATAGAGAATACTTCAATCTCTGGTAATATCAGCCTTGAAGGCTTTTACAATGATTAAAAGATATTTTGATGGAGCTGGGGCAACAAGTTTCAGTATTCTGCTATAGAGAATACTTCAATCTCTGCTAAGATCAGCTTTAAGGCTTGTACAACGAGTATGCCCAATTAAAAGATATGTTGTTGTAGCTGGGGCAACAAATTAAAATCCAATATTCTGCTATGCCTTTACTAAGGCTTGGACAATGATGTCCTGAGAAATTCAATACTCTGCTTAAACTGTATAGTTCCATACTCTGGAAAATTTGATGGAGAATAAGTCCTTTAATAAGGCTTCTTTAATGGGTTATCTAATAAGGGCAAAAGCTCAATTGTCAGATTAAAAGATATCTTGTTGTAACTGGGACAACATGTTAAAATAGAGAATACTTCAATCTCTCCTAAGATCAGTCAATATTCTGCAAATTGATGGAAGATAAAGTCCTTTAATAAGGCTTGTGTAATGGCTTTGTAAGATTGAAAAGCTTGATTGTCGGTTTCTGCTGGAGCTGGGACATAATGATAACAATTCAATATTCTGTTACAGAGAATACTTCAATCTCTTCTAAGATCAGCCTTTGATAAGGCTTGTAAGATGATATATGTCCGATTGAAAGATGTCTTGCTGGAGCTGGGACAGGATCATAACATAGTGAATACTTCAATCTCTGCTAAGATCAGCCTATAAGGCTTGTACACTAATGTATGTCCGATTATTACAAGATATGTTGTTGTAACTGGGGCAGCAAGTTTAAATTCAATATTCTGTTATGCCTTTGGACAATGAAGTCCTGAGAAATTCAATACTCTGCAAATTTGATGGAGAATAAGCCTTCTTTAATGGTTATCTAACAAGGGAAAAACTCAATTGTTCGATTAATAGATATATCGCTGCAGGTGGGACAACATGTGAACTTAGAGAATACTTCAATCTCTCCTAAGATCAGTCAATATTCGACAGATGGAGGATAAAGTCCTTTAATAAGGCTTGTGTAGTGATGTTCGTTATGAAGAGCAACTGAAGATTCAATATTCTGCTGTGGGAAATATTTAAGTTTCTGCTATGATCAGCCTCTCTTAAGGATTGTACAATGATGTATGTCCGATTAAAACATATCCTGCTGGAGCTGGGACAGCAAGTTTCAATATTCTGCTATTAAAGAAAACTTTAATCTCTGCTAAGATCAGCCTAGAAGGCTTGTACAATGATGTATGTCTGATCAAAAGATATGTTGTTGTAGTTGGGGCAGCAAGTTAAAATTCAATATTCTGCTAAAGAGAATACTTCAATCTCTGCTATGATAAAGATTTGAACAATGATGGCCTAAGAAATTTGATGGAGAATAAATTAATGTCATGTAATTAAGCTGTTCTAATGGCTTCTTAAGGATGAAAAACTCAATTGTCCGATCAAAAGATATCTTATTGGAGCTGGGACAACATGTGAACATAGAGAATATTGTTAAGATTATGTCTTGTACAATGATGTCTTATTCTGCAAACTGATGGAGGATAAAAACATAAAAGTCCTTTAATAAGGCTTGTGTAATGGCTTTGTAAGATGGGAAAGCTTAATCGTCAGTTTAAATATTTATTATAGCTGGAGCTGGGACATCATCATAGCAATTCAGTATTTTGCTACAGAGAATATTTACATCTCTGCTAAGTTCAACCTTTATCAAGGTGTTGTATTCTGCTAATTGGTGGAGAATGAAGGTACTATTACAAGTCTTGTTTAATGGCTTTCAAAGATTGAAAAGCTCAATAGCCCGATTAAAAGATACCTTGCTGGAGCTGGAACAAAATATGTTATCATTCTAATAATCTGCTCTATAGGAAACTTCAATCTCTGCTATGGCCAGCCTTTATAAAGGCTTGGTCAATGATGTCCAAAGAAAATTCAAGTCTCTGCTTAAACTATACGTTTCAACTGCAAACTGATGGAGAATAAGAGCCATTTTATAAGGCTTGTGTAATGGCTTTCGAAGTTCAATTAAAAGATATTTTGCTGGGGACAGCGTGCTAATATTCAACACTATGTTATAGAAAAGAAAACTGCTAAGATCAGGCTTGTGTAATGACGTCTCGGGAAATTCAATTCTCTGCTTAAGACTGTACATCTCACTGAGATATGATATTCAAGATTCTGCAAGTTGATGGAGGATAAAAGTTAAGGCTTGTTCTAATAGTGAAGTCTCAAAGGTACGATTTAATATACTTTGCTGAAGCTGGGACAGCATGATAACATTGAATACTCTACTATAGAGAAAACTTCAATTTCTGCATATATCAGTCTTGGTTAAGGCTTTTACAATGATGTCTCCAAAGATTCATTCAGTTATCTGCTTAAATTATAAATCTCGCTTAGATATGATATTCAATATTCTGCAAACTGATGGAGAATGAAAAATGTTCTTTAATAGGAGGACTTGTGTTTAATGGTGTTCTAAGAATGTTGTCTGCTTAAATTTTTCCTAATATGCACATTGATGGAGAGTAAATGCCACTAATAAGGCCTTTCTAAAGCTGTTATATGGGAGAAAATTCAGTGTTTGTTTATATGGAGAAAAATCTATCCGTCTCTTCTAGAGATTGAAAACACAAATGTCTGCTAAAAAAAAACTCTTGCTTATTGGAATCTTGATTGAAAACACATGCAATATGTCTCTCCTAGAGACTGAAACACACTGTATTTAAGAGATTGGAATTTCAATTGTTCGGTTAATGATATCTTGTGGGAGCTGGGACAACATCTTAACAATCAGCATTGTGCTATCGAGAAAACTTCAGTTTCTGCATATATCACCCTTTATGGAGACCTGGACAACGATGTCCTGAAAAATACAACTATCTGCTTAAACTATACATCTAGCTGAGATATGATATAGGATAAACGTTCTTTAACTGGGACTTGTGTATAAAACGGTAAACATAGATTGAAATCTCGATTGTTGTGGCTGGGACAGCATGATACACTTAATGTACTGCTCATATGAAAAATAAGGATTCTCTCTTCTAGGAATCAGAATTCAAACATCTGCTAAAACTCTATCTTAATCTGCATAGTTGGGAAATTCAAGTGTTTATCTGCTTAAGGTCCAAAGACTGTATCTTGTTGGGCTGGGAACATGATAACATTCAGTGTTCTGCTTGTACAGAAGGAAAAAATATGTACTTATAGAAAAGGGCTTGTCCAAAAAATATGTTATAAAGACTGGAGACTCAATCTTACAGGACTAATAAATTGATCGCTATAATACTCCTCTAGTACATTATTCCTTGGAAAAACTCGAAATAATCAGATCAATTTATCCCAGTAGGTCAACAAAAGTTACATAACAAATCAACCCTGATCTCTCAGTAGATTCTCTCGAGTGTGATTCAAAAAGCCCAAAAACACAAGGGTTGAAGAACAAAGTGTACTCACTAGTCACTAGGATTTATTCTTCTGTACACTAGCAGAGCATAGAGGATATGCTTGAGGAGATATCTTATTCCACTCTCATCTCTCCAGACAACGCTCCCTCTTCATCTTCCCCATCAAACTCTTGTTCTACACCTTTAACCTGCACACAACCCCTTCATTAGAAGAAGAGACAGTAACAAGTTCTTGATCCTCCAATGGTTCCTTAACATCACATAACTTTAACACAAGATAAATAGGTCAAGAACTATACATGTGCAACAAACTGTTGGGATTATCTCTGTTACCTCGGATACATAATGCATCAGCATATTTTCGATTCCAGATTTCAAAGTAACAGATGAGCTTGGATGACCGCTCCAAGCTCCTTGCATCCTCAGCTGCACTATACCACTGTCCCTGATTAAACCCACCCAAAAGAATTTTACTTAAGAGATCAAAAGAAACAGATTCCCTTGATCATTGCTACAGCTCGAGGAAGTAAACTTACGGGTCAAACCCACAATACTCAATGTCCCCACCATCATCTTGGACTGCCGGTCTGATGCGCGTTTCTAAGAGTTCCTTGATTATTGCTAAGGTTTCAGAGTCATCCTGAATCACCAAAAGTTGCACCCACAATGAGGGAGAAACAACAACAACACTTGTAACCATTGGCTTATCTACCAAAATCTTGGAGAGCATTGCAAAACGTCAATTCACAATTAACATAACATCATATTATGGGGAAATGGTCACGCCCAACTACTACTTGAAGATCCTAAGGCATATTCATTAGCTCTCCAAAGCGACTAGTATACATTCCATAATCAAGCGACTAGTATACATTCCATAATCAAGTTTATGATGCCTATATAACATGTACAGCAAACTATCACTCTCCAATCCGTCAATAAATTCTCACGAGTCACGATACTGTCAATTATACACCAAACAATCAACACAAAATTTATCGAAACAGCACCCTGAAGAATCCAAGAGGTCTAGAGCAGTAGACTCTAAACGAAACTATTAGGAAGAAGACGATGAGAAAGTTTGTTAAATCAGTGTTTGCTACTGGTTTATCCTTTATCTGTTCAAGAAATGTTAAGAATGTAGTACCTGATGCGGAGCATCCGCGATAAGGTCACTGGTCACAGACTTTGACTATCTAAATCACTATTAAGGAACCTCTTTCAATAACATAGCTCACAAAAAGAAAGGAAAAAGGCATTATATCATCCATACAAAACAGATAGTACAGAAAGAGATTAGCTACGTTCTTTTCACCAAACAACATCAAAGTTTCACATATTCCAAGTCATTAACTTAGCACAGGAATTATTTAAAAAAAAAGAGATTCAGGCCCTAAATACATCTGCCTGCTTATCTACTGTAGTAAAAAGATAAATGTCTTATGAGGTTGATAATACAAGGATACGTGGATTTCCAAAAACATTGCTTGTAAATTCCTTAAAAAAAATATTAGCCATCTGCAACTCAGAATACAAAGTGGAACCAGCATGATCCAAGTAAGCAACACCTGCATATACCACAAGAGCTCATAAGTTTCAATCTCCAATATAGTACTGAAAGAAAAAATGGTAAAATCCGTCTGGATAATAAGCATTGTTTTTACAAAATCATTCAAATAGAAACGCACTATGATCCAATTCTGAACAATAACTGAATTGTTCATATGAGTACTGATCAGAGTGATCAAAATCAGTCTTAAAACTGCAAACCCGAAGTTCAAAAAACTCTTGAATTTAAACAAATCACAGAAGTTGTTCTGTTTCCATCGAGAAACACACAAACTCAATTTGAATACAATTCAATTTGAAACGTGTATCAAGTAGAGTGAGCTTTTCCTCCACAGACCCAACACCCAAATAGTTATATTTCCATAGAAAATTAAAAATTTCAGCTCAAAGAGGTTATATTTTGAACTCAGTGAGATCCGAGAGAAGAAGAAGTCAGACATGATTCAAAGAACAAGAAATTAAAAAACAGACCTTTATCTAGTAATCTCTTGAATTCGGTGTCTCATTGATGTTCTTGGGACCATGGGTATCCATAATAATTTCCGAATTCTTTCAGAAACGCTTCCATCTCGACGACTGTCAAAGAATAATAGATTAACATATCTCTCTCTGATAATCTCAGAAAAATCGCCGGAGGGAAGAAAGACTGGTCGTCTCCGGCTATTTTTAAAAAGTATAGTTTCCTTTTTTCACCTAATTATATATTTTTTTTGTCAAACACCTAATTATATTTAGATTTTGCTTTTACATAAAAAAAAGAAAAATATTGTATTTTCCCCATAATACATTAAAAATAATAATAAAAGACGCCAATAAAAAAAAAGGGAAATAGTAAAAGATGTCAAAAGAAAAATGGAAATAGTTATAAAAAAAAAGGAAAACTAAACCGAAGATATGGGCCTATGCTCTCAGGCCCATTATAACGGTTATTTCTAAGGATTCTATATAAGAAAGGTTGCGGTGTTCAATAGTTCTGAGATACTCACAATTTGCAAAAAAAAAAAATCATCGCTTTCGTTTTCTTTCTAGAGCGATACCGAAGATCTTCTTCTTCATCATCTCTCTTCTTATTCTTCTACATATTAGGGTTTCTGATTGTTCTGTTTCTACAAATCAAAAACCTCTCTGTTTCTTCTTTTTTAAGGAGATTCAGAGTTAACAAAAAAAAATCCCTGATTTAGATTCTTCTTAACGAGGGATTTTTTTCCAGAGACTTGTATGGTCTTTGGTTTTAGTATTGTTTTAAATTATGATACCCAAAGGAAAGCGACTACACATGACTTGTTTGTGTTTATCCGTTTTCCAACTTGGGTAAATTGTCCGATATCAGATCACATCTGTGATAAATAAAAGTCTTGTCTTGTCCGAATAATATTGTTTTGCTGTGCTGGGGCAGCTTGACACATGACATGATTGTGTCTGTCCGGTTTCAAACTTGGGGAAATTGTCCGATAGGTCCGTGAGAAATAATTGTGTCCGAATAATATGTG
>NW_006238767.1:6613-7369 GCF_000375325.1 Capsella rubella | reverse complement strand
CATTGCGTTGAACCACTAACTGACTTATCTAGTGTTGTTTGGGTTTAGAATATGTTAGGATACAATAAATTTGATTGATTAAAAGTGCTAGAGATACATGAAAAGTGTTTAGAAGTGTGGAGGAAGATTTGTTGAAATTTGGTCCCAAATAGGTTAAGAACTCGGAAACATTGCGTTGAACCACTAAATGACTTATCTAGTGTTGTTTGGGGTTAGAATATCTTCGAATACAATAACTTTGATTGATCACAAGTGCTAGTGATGCATGAAAAGAGTTTAGAAGTGTTGGAGAAAAGTACTTGTTGAAATTGGGTCCCAAATGGGCTAAGAAGTCGGAAACATTGCGTTGAACCACTAACTGACTTATCTAGTGTTGTTTGGGGTTAGAATATCTTCGGATACAATAACTTTGATTGATCACAAGTGCTAGTGATGCATTAAAAGTGTTTAGAACTGTGGAGACCCCACTTGTTGAAATTGGGTCCCAAATGGGTTAAGAACTCGGAAACATTGCGTTGAACCACTAAATAACTTTTCTAGTCTTGTTTGGGGTTAGAATATTTTGAATAAAATAAATTTTATTGATTAAAAGTGCTAGAGATACATGAAAAGTGTTTAGAAGTGTGGAGGAAGACTTGTTGAAATTTGGTCCCAAATAAGCTAAGAACTCGGAAACATTGCGTTGACCCACTAAATGACTTATCTAGTGTTGTTTGGGGTTAGAATATGGTCGAATACAATAAATTTTATTGATTA
>NW_006238767.1:3401-6435 GCF_000375325.1 Capsella rubella | reverse complement strand
AGATGCATGTAGAGTGTTTAGAAGTGTGGAAAAAGACTTGTTGAAATTGGGTCCCATATGGGCTAAGAACTTGAAAACATCGCGTTGAACCCCGAAATGACTTGTGTAGTCAGGTTTATGGTTAGAATATATTAGAATACAACAAATTTGATTGATTACATGTGCTAGACATGTTGGAAGAGTGCTTAGAAGTGTGTAGAAACAATTGCCGAAATTTGGTCCAAAATGGGCTAAGAACTCAGTAATATTGCGTTGAACCACTAAATGACTTGTCTAGTGTTGTTTGGGGTTAGAATATGTTCGAATACAATAAATTGGATTGATTAAAAGTGCTAGAGATGCATGAAGAGTATTTAGAAGTGTGTAGAAACACTTGCCGAAATTTGGTCCAAAATGGGCTAAGAACTCAGAAGTATTGCGTTGAACCACTAAATGACTTGTCTAGTGTTGTTTGGGGTTAGAATATGTTAGAATACAATAAATTTGATTAATTACAAGTGCTCGAGATGCATGAAGAGTGTTTGGAAGTGTGGAGAAAGACTTGTTGAAATTGGGTCCCAAATGGGCTAAGAACTCGGAAACATTGCGTTGAACCACTAAATAACTTATCTAGTGTTGTTTGGGGTTAGAATATGTTCAAATACAATAAATTTGATTGATTAAAAGTGCTAGAGATACATGAAAAGTGTTTAGAAGTGTGGAGAATGAATTGTTGAAATTTGGTCCAAAATGGGCTAAGAACTCGGAAACATTGCGTTGAACCACTAAATTGCTAATCTAATGTTGTTTGGGGTTATAATATGTTATAATACAATTAATTTGATTGATTACAAGTGCTAGAGATGCATGAAGACTGTTTAGAAGTGTGGAGAAAGACTTGTTGAAATTGGGTCCCAAATGGGCTAAGAACTCGGAAACATTGCGTTGAACCACTAAATGACTTATCTAGTGTTTTTTGGGGTTAGAATATATTAGAATACAATAAATTTGATTGATTACATGTGCTAGAGATGCATGAGGAGTGTTTAGAAGTGTGTAGAAACACTTGCCGAATTTTGGTCCAAAATGGGCTAAGAACTCGGAAAGATTACGTTGAACCACTAAATGGCTTGTCTAGTGTTGTTAGGGGTTATAATATGTTAGAATACAATAAATTTGATTAATTACAAGTTCTAGAGATGCATGAAGAGTGTTTAGAAGTGTGTAGAAAGACTTGTTGAAATTAGGTCCCAAATGGGCTAAGAACTCGGAAATATTGCGTTGAACCGCTAAATTACATATCTAGTATTGTTTGGGGTTATAATATGTTAGAATACAATAAATTTGATTGATTAAAAGTGCTAGAGATACATGAAAAGTGTTTAGAAGTGTGTAGAAAACACTTGCCGAAATTTGGTCCAAAATGGGCTAAGAACTCGGAAACATTGCATTGAACCACTAAATGGCTTGTCTAATGTTGTTTGGGGTTATAATATGTTATAATACAATAAATTTGATTAATTACAAGTGCTAGAGATGCATGAAGAGTGTTGAGAAGTGTGGAGAACGAATTGTTGAAATTTGGTCCAAAATGGGCTAAGAACTCGGAAACATTGCGTTGAACCACTAAATAGCTTGTCTAGTGTTGTTTGGGGTTAGAATATGTTAGAATACAATAAATTTGATTAATTACAAGTGCTAGAGATGCATGAAGAGTGTTTAGAAGTGTGGAGAAAGACTTGTTGAAATTGGGTCCCAAATGGGTTAAGAACTTGGAAACATTGCATTGAACCACTAAATAACTTATCTAGTGTTGTTTGGGGTTAGAATATATTCGAATACAATAAATTTGATTGATTAAAAGTACTAGAGATACATGAAAAGGGTTTAGAAGTGTGGAGAATGAATTGTTGAAATTTGGTCCAAAATGGGCTAAGAACTCGGAAACATTGTGTTGAACCACTAAATGGATTGTCAAGTGTTGTTTGGGGTTAGAGTATGTTAGAATACAATAAATTTGATTGATTACAAGTGCTAGAGATGCTTGAAGAGTGTTTAGAAGTGTGGAGAAAGACTTGTTGAAATTGGGTCCCAAATGGGCTAAGAACTCGGAAACATTGCGTTGAACCACTAAATGGCTTGCTAGTGTTGTTTGGGATTAGAACATGTTAGAATATGATAATTTTGATTGATTACAAGTGCTAGAGATGCATGAAGAGTGTTTAGAACTGTGGAGAAAGACTTGTTGAAATTGGGTCCCAATTGGGCTAAGAACTCTGAAACATTGCGTTGAACCACTAAATGACTTATATAGTGTTGTTTGACTTTAGAATATGTTAGAATACAATAAATTTTATTGATTATAAGTGCTAGAGATGCATGAAGAGTGTTTAGAAGTGTGGAGAAAGACTTGTTGAAATTGGGTCCCAAATGGGCTAAGAACTCGGAAACATTGCATTGAACCGCTAAATGACTTATCTAGTGTTGTTTGGGTTTAGTATATGGTAGAATACAATAAATTTGATTGATTACAAGTGCTAGATATGCATGAAGAGTGTTTAGAAGTGTGGAGAAAGACTTGTAGAAATTGGGTCCCAAATGGGCTAAGAAGTCGGAAACATTGCGTTGAACCACTAAATGGCTAGTCTAGTGTTGTTTGGGGTTAGAACATGTTAGAATACAATAATTTTGATTGATTACAAGTGCTAGAGATGCATGAAGAGTGTTTAGAAGTGTGGAGAAAGGCTTGTTGAAATTGGGTCCCAAATAGGCTAAGAACTCGGAAACATTGCGTTGAACCAATTAATGACTTATCTAGTGTTATTTGGGGTTAGAATATGTTAGAATACAATAATTTTGATTGATTACAAGTCTTAGAGATGCATGAAAAGTGTTTAGAAGTGTGGAGAAAGTCTTGTTGAAATTGGGTCCCAAATGGGCTAAGAAGTCGGAAACATTGCGTTGAACCACTAAATGACTTATCTAGTGTTGTTTGGGGTTAGAATATGTTAGAATACAATAACTTTGATTGATTACAAGTTTTAGAGATGCATGA
>NW_006238767.1:2781-3301 GCF_000375325.1 Capsella rubella | reverse complement strand
GTTGAAAAATTTGGTCCAAAATGGGCTAAGAACTCGGAAACATTGTGTTGAACCACTAAATGGATTGTCAAGTGTTGTTTGGGGTTAGAGTATGTTAGAATACAATAAATTTGATTGATTACAAGTGCTAGAGATGCTTGAAGAGTGTTTAGAAGTGTGGAGAAAGACTTGTTGAAATTGGGTCCCAAATGGGCTAAGAACTCGGAAACATTGCATTGAACCGCTAAATTACTTATCTAGTGCTGTTTGGGGTTAGAATATGTTAGAATACAATAAATTTGATTGATTACAAGTGCTAAAGATGCATGAAGATTGTTTAGAAGTGTGTAGAAACACTTGCCGAATTTTGGTCCAAAATGGGCTAAGAACTCGGAAACATTGCGTTGAACCACTAAATGGCTTGTCTAATGTTGTTTGGAGTAATAATATGTTAGAATACAATAAATTTGATTAATTACAAGTGCTAGAGATGCATGAAGAGTGTTTAGAAGTGTGTAGAAAGACTTGTTGAAATTGGGTC
>NW_006238767.1:1940-2681 GCF_000375325.1 Capsella rubella | reverse complement strand
TATATGGCTTCTCTAGTTTTGTTTGGGGTTAGAATAAGTTAGAATACAATAAATTTGATTGATTACAAGTGCTAGAGATGCATGAAGAGTGTTTAGAAGTGTGGAGAAGACTTGTTGAAATTTGGTCCCAAATGGGCTTAGAACTCGGAAACATTGCATTGAACCGCTAAATTACCTATCTAGTGTTGTTTGGGGTTAGAGTATGTTAGAATACAATAAATTTGATTGATTAGAAGTGCTAAAGATGCATGAAGAGTGTTTAGAAGTGTGTAGAAACACTTGCCGAATTTTGGTCCAAAATGGGCTAAGAACTCGGAAACATTGCGTTGAACCACTAAATAACTTATCTAGTGTTGTTTCGGGGTTAGAATATGTTCGAATACAATAAATTTGATTGATTAAAAGTTCTAGAGATACCTCAAAAGTGTTTAGAAGTGTGGAGAACGAATTGTTGAAATTTGGTCCAAAATGGGCTAAGAACTCGGAAACATTGCGTTGAACCACTAAATGGCTTGTCTAGTGTTACTTGGGGTTAGAATATGTTAGAATACAATAAATTTGATTTATTACAAGTGCTAGAGATGCATGAAGAGTGTTTAGAAGTGTGGAGAAAGACTTGTTGAAATTGGGTCCCAAATGGGTTAAGAACTTGGAAACATTGCATTGAACCACTAAATAACTTATCTAGTGTTGTTTGGGGTTAGAATATGTTCAAATACAATAAATTTGATTGATTAAAAG
>NW_006238767.1:1321-1823 GCF_000375325.1 Capsella rubella | reverse complement strand
TTGTTTGGGGTTATAATATGTTAGAATACAATAAATTTGATTAATTACAAGTGCTAGAGATGCATGAAGAGTGTTTAGAAGTGTGGAGAAAGACTTGTTGAAATTGGGTCCCAAATGGGCTAAGAACTTGGAAACATTGCATTGAACCGCTAAATTACTTATCTAGTGTTGTTTGGGGTTTGAATATGTTAGAATACAATAAATTGGATTGATTACAAGTGCTAAAGATGCATGAAGAGTGTTTAGAAGTGTGTAGAAACACTTGCCGAATTTTGGTCCAAAATGGGCTAAGAACTCAGAAACATTGCGTTGAACCACTAAATGGCTTGTCTAATGTTGTTTGGAGTAATAATATGTTAGAATAAAATAAATTTGATTAATTACAAGTGCTAGATATGCATGAAGAGTGTTTAGAAGTGTAAAGAAAGACTTGTTCAAATTGGGTCCCAAATGGGCTAAGAACTCGGAAACATTGCGTTGAACCACTAAATGGCTTCTCTAG
>NW_006238767.1:0-1186 GCF_000375325.1 Capsella rubella | reverse complement strand
CATTGCGTTGAACCACTAAATAACTTATCTAGTGTTGTTTCGGGTTAGAATATGTTCGAATACAATAAATTTGATTGATTAAAAGTGCTAGAGATACCTGAAAAGTGTTTAGAAGTGTGGAGAATGAATTGTTGAAATTTGGTCCAAAATGGGCTAAGAACTCGGAAACATTGCGTTGAACCACTAATAGCTTGTCTAGTGTTGTTTGGGGTTAGAATATGTTAGAATACAATAAATTTGATTGATTAAAAGTGCTAGAGATACATGAAATGTGTTTAGAAGTGTGGAGAACGAATTGTTGAAATTTGGTCCAAAATGGGCGAAGAACTCGGAAACATTGCGTTGAACCACTAAATAGCTTGTCTAGTGTTGTTTGGGGTTAGAATATGTTAGAATACAATAAATTTGATTGATTAAAAGTGCTAGAGATACATGAAAAGTGTTTAGAAGTGTGTAGAAACACTTGCCGAAGTTTGGTCCAAAATGGGCTAAGAACTCGGAAACATTGCGTTGAACCACTAAATAGCTTGTCTAGTGTTGTTTGGGGTTAGAATATGTTAGAATACAATAAATTTTATTGATTAAAAGTGCTAGAGATACATGAAAAGTGTTTAGAAGTGTGGAGAATGAATTGTTGAAATTTGGTCCAAAATGGGCTAAGAACTCGGAAACATTGTGTTGAACCGCTAAATTACTTATCTAGTGTTGTTTGGGGTTAGAATATGATAGAATACAATAAATTTGATTGATTACAAGTGCTAGAGATGCATGAGGAGTGTTTAAAAGTGTGTAGAAACACTTGCCGAATTTTGGTCCAAAATGGGCTAAGAACTCGGAAACATTACGTTGAACCACTAAATGGCTTGTCTAGTGTTCTTAGGGGTTATAATATGTTAGAATACAATAAATTTGATTAATTACAAGTGCTAGAGATGCATGAAGAGTGTTTAGAAGTGTGTAGAAACACTTGCCGAATTTTGGTCCAAAATGGGCTAAGAACTCGGAAACATTACGTTGAACCACTAAATGACTTATCTAGAGTAGTGTTTGGGGTTAGAATATGTTAGAATACAATAAATTTGAATGATTACAAGTGCTAGAGATGCATGAAGCGTGTTTAGAAGTGTGTAGAAAGACTTGTTGAAATTGGGTCCCAAATGTGCTAAGAATCCAAAAACATTGTCTT
>NW_006238768.1:8206-8607 GCF_000375325.1 Capsella rubella | reverse complement strand
TCAATCAAATTCATTGTATTATAACATATTCTAACCCAAAATAACTATTGATCGAGTTTAAATAAGTATCGAGACTTGGAAAGCTTTGGTCGAGAGAAAGAAGCATTTGGTCGAGAGAAAGAAGCATTTGGTCGAGAGAGTTTGGTCGGGATCGAGAACCGGCGAGTGCGTCCGTACGTCCGTACGTCCGTACGCTCACATTTGGGCTTGTCCATGTCCGACCACAAGAAGGAAGCAAGCCCACTATTCCAAAGGCCTATGCTCGGTTCCACAAGGTCTAGATCCTTCTCAAAGTAGCCGTTGGAGTCAAGAGAAGAAGAAGATCACGTGTGGAGTTTAGGGACCAATGCGCGGACGGGTCGCTTTCACTCTTGGGCAACGGTCTCCTCTCCCCAACATGT
>NW_006238768.1:6716-7388 GCF_000375325.1 Capsella rubella | reverse complement strand
GTTGCGACCTAGCACCGTAGATCCGGCCATTCTCAACGAGCGTAAGGAGCAAGATAAGGTCTTTGGTCTTCTCCTCACACTCAATCCGGCCTATAATGATCTCGTGAAACATCTCCTAAGAGCCGACAAGCTTCCAACACTCGATGATGTTTGCTCGCAAGTCCAAAAGGAGCAAGGGTCTCTTGGCCTATTCGGTGGGAAAGACGAGCTCATCTTAGCCAACAAAGGAACCTACAAGCACGACGACAAGAAGGTGACCGTGTGTGACCATTGCAAGAAGAGAGGTCACATAAAAGACAAATGCTGGATACTTCATCCCCACCTCAAACCGGCTAAATTCAAGGCAAATGTTGCCCAAGACACAGCCGCCGAGGGCTCCTCGACCAAGAAAGTTGGAGATGAAGCTGCTATGACCGCATCCTTGATATACGCTCCAAGGGCTACACGTACGCACGAACTAGGGTTGATCGAGTTAGCCTTCGCTCTCTCTCGATAAAACCTCAAACAAGAAGAAACTTAACGGAACAAGGTAGCTTAGGGGAAGCAGGGGATTTGATCAACAAGGTAACAAGCTCACACGGATTGATTCAAGGGGAAACCACTCAAGAATACTCGTGTAAGGGCTCTCAACTCGCAAACGGCGCAAGAGAAGAAATTGCAACTTTATTGATC
>NW_006238768.1:5813-6616 GCF_000375325.1 Capsella rubella | reverse complement strand
TATCCATTTGGCCGGTTGCGTTGATCAGGGCCTCAACTCCTTCATTGAATGTTTCTCTTAGCTTCCTTGTACGTGAACGGGTCATTGGTCCAGCTATGACCGTCGGGATTGTTGGTGTCGGGTCACTCGTTACCGGTTCGTGCCAATCCGTCGAGCATTCGTCGATGTCCGGTTCTATGTCCTCATCATCCCCTCCCTCTTGAAAATGTTCTGGCCTCAGAACTGGTCGTCCTATATCAAAAGGAGATAAGTCAGTGACATTGAAACTTTTAGACCCGTTATACTCACCTGGGAGTTCTAGCCGGTAAGCATTGTTGTTGATTCGTTCGACTATCTTGAAAGGTCCGTCGCCGCGAGGGGATAGTTTGGAACTTCTCTTCGTTGGAAACCTCTCGGTTCTCAAGTGTAACCAAACCCAATCGCCTGGTTCAAAGATGACTTCTTTTCGGTTCTTGTCCATCCGTTGCTTGTATTTTTCCGTCTTTTTCTCCAAGTTCTCCTTGACAGTTTGGTGTAGCTTTTGGACTAATTCCGCCTTGCGTTTACCGTCTTGATCGGTTCGTGAACCCAGGGGTAGTGGTGCCAAATCCAGCGGGGTTAAGGGTTTAAAGCCGTAAACAACTTCAAAAGGACAAAACTTAGAAGCGGAATGAGTAGCTCGGTTATAAGCAAATTCAATGTACGGTAAACATTCCAACCAATTTCTAGGATTCTTACCGACCGTTACTCTAAGTAAAGTAGATAGAGTACGGTTTACAACCTCGGTTTGACCGTCCGTTTGTGGATGGCAAGTGGTGGAGAAA
>NW_006238768.1:3552-5674 GCF_000375325.1 Capsella rubella | reverse complement strand
AATCATTGGTCTTGTCACACGGTATAAAATGCGCCATTTTTGAGAATCGATCGACTACCACAAAGATGGAGTCCTTATGTTGAATCTTCGGCAACCCTAAGACAAAATCCATAGAAATATCCTCCCATGGAGCATTAGGAATAGGTAAAGGCATATATAAACCATGGGGATGTGACCTGGATTTAGCGCGGAGGCAAGTGATGCATTTTGCGCAAAACCGTTCGACGTCTTTCCTCATATGCGGCCAGAAGAAATGTTCCGCAAGTATAGCCATGGTCTTGTCTACTCCAAAATGGCCCATGAGTCCTCCACTATGTGCTTCTCGGGTGATAAGCTCCCGCATCGATCCTTGGGGTATGCATAGTCGCTTATCTCGGAATAAGTAGCCGTCATGCTTGTAGTAGGGTCCGAAAGCTGCCTTGTCACACTCCTTAAAAATGGATCCAAAGTCGGTATCTTCTAGATAAGCAATCTTCACGTGTTCAAACCCTAAAACTTTAGCGTCCATGGTGGTGATGAGAGCATGTCGACGTGAAAGTGCATCGGCTACAATGTTTTCTTTTCCTTTCTTGTACTTGATGATGTACGGAAAAGTCTCTACGAATTCTAGCCACCGTGCATGCCTTCTCTTTAGCGTAGTTTGGCCTCGAAGGTGCTTCAACGTCTCATGGTCGGTATGGATCACAAATTCCTTGGCTAACAAGTAATGTTGCCAAACTTCTAACGATCGGACCAATGCATAAAGCTCCTTATCATACGTCGGATAATTGAGTGTAGCTCCGCTTAACTTCTCGCTAAAGTAAGCTATAGGGCGTCCTCCCTGGGTAAGCACCGCTCCAATACCTAATCCTGAAGCATCACATTCAACCTCAAAAGTTTTGTCAAAGTTAGGTAAAGCTAAGATAGGAGCATGCGTTAAACGATCTTTAAGCTCCCGGAAGGCTCTCTCTTGAGCTTCTCCCCACGAAAACGCCACATGCTTCTTGATCACGGCGGTAAGGGGTGCAGCAACGGTGCTGAAGTCCTTCACAAAACGCCTATAAAAACTAGCCAAACCATGGAAGCTTCTAACATGGCCAATGGTGGTGGGAGTAGGCCATTCTTCTATGGCTTTAATCTTTTCTTGATCAACCTGTATGCCCTGTGAACTTACAACAAAACCTAAAAAGACTAGTTGATCAGTGCAAAACACACTCTTCTTGAGATTAGCATAGAGTTCTTCCTTACGGAGAGTCTCAAGAACTTGCTCAAGGTGTGATAAGTGTTCGGACAAGTTCCGGCTATAAATAAGAATGTCATCGAAATAAACGACTACAAACTTACAAATGTAGGCCCTTAAGACATGATTCATGAGTCGCATGAACGTACTAGGGGCGTTGGTGAGACCAAACGGCATGACTAGCCACTCGTAGAGGCCTTGCTTGGTTTTAAATGCGGTCTTCCATTCGTCTCCTTCTTTCATGCGAACTTGGTGATACCCACTCTTCAAGTCTATCTTCGAAAAGATAGTGGCTCCATCAAGTTCATCTAACATGTCGTCGAGGCGAGGTATTGGGTGCCGGTACTTGATGGTAATGTTGTTGATAGCCCGACAGTCCACGCACATTCTCCACGTCCCGTCTTTCTTAGGAACTAACAACACGGGCACGGCACAAGGACTAAGACTCTCACGGATGTAACCCTTTGACATGAGGTCCTGAACTTGTGATTCTAACTCCTTAGCCTCCGTGGGGTTCATCTTATATGCGGGTCGGTTTGGTAAGGCGGATCCGGGGACGAGATCAATTTGGTGTTCGATTCCACGGATCGGAGGTAAGCCGGATGGAATTTCTTCGGGAAATACATCTTCAAATTGCTTAAGTATGGTACTCACTTCGGCGGGCAACTCTAGACACTCTAGTCCTGAAAACATACTTTCTTTGAAGATCATAAGTAGCACGGTGTGTTTGGAGTTTAAAACCTTACCAACCGTGTTAGAAGATACAAAGAGACTAGTCTTACTTACCGGGGCATCCTTGCTCATCTTACGTTGTAAGTCATGTACCTCGGAGGGTGTGAGTGGGGCTAAAGTGACCTTCCGCTTGTTATGCATGAACGTGTAGTAGTTGGTACGCCCGTTATG
>NW_006238768.1:1197-3452 GCF_000375325.1 Capsella rubella | reverse complement strand
ATAGGCACAACATCACATAAGACCTCGTCGTGATACTTGCCTATACTAAAGGTCACCGTGGCTTGTTCAGCGATCTTAAGCTCCACGGTGTCATTAAGCCACCTTAGTCGATACGGTCGCGGGTGCTTTCTCGTGGGTAAACCTAACTTGTCAACCAATAACTTGCTGGCCACGTTAGTACAAGAACCACCATCTATAATAAGACTACATACCTTGTTGTTCACGGTGCATCTTGTATGGAATATGTTTTCCCGTTGTACGGTTTCTTCCGGGTTAACCGTCATGTTAAGCACCCGACGAATGACCAAAAGTTCACCTACGTCCGGGTATTCGATTCCGTCGTCTGGGTCGCTAGTATCTTCCTCCGGTTCATCTTGGGACTCGTAACCGTTGGTTGTTATGATCATGACTCGCTGGTTAGGGCATTCCCTCGCCATGTGTCCGCGTCCCTGACATTTAAAACAAATTATATCTCGAGAACGGTTAGTAGAAACGGTTTTACTTGCTTCCGGTCGGATTGGAGCCTTGGAGTTTTCCACCGTATTCTTTTTAAACCGCGACTCCACCTCGATCGCTTTGCCTTTGTCCGGTGGCTTGGAAGTTCCCGGAGTCCACGGATTGACTTTAACTCGGCTAACGGCTGCCACCTTTCGCTTAATATGTTGTTCGGCTTGAATAGCCAAGTGCACCACTTCTTGCAAGTCATGATAGGGTTGCCTTTCCATCTTGCGAGAGATTCGGTCTTGAAGTCCTTCTATGAATTGAGCCATGAGAGTTTCCTCCGACTCTTCGGTCTCCAACCGGTTTACAAGCTGCTCAAATTCCTCATAGTATTCTTCGACCGTCTTATTTCCCTGCACCAACTTACGAAAACGTTTTTGTAAGTCCCTATGGAAATAAGTAGGCACATACCTCTTCCTTAGGCAGAACTTCATTTCGTTCCATGTTCGTATTTGGTCATAATGATGCCTTCTTCGTTCGGCTACATCTCTATCCCACCAAGCCAAGGCGTTGTGGGTGAATTGGGCCGCAGCAAACGTCACTCTCTTCTGGTCGTTGTAGTTATAACAAGAGAAGATGTTTTCCATCCGCTTCTCCCAATCAAGGTAGGCGTCGGGATCGACACGTCCGGCAAAGGTAGGCGCCGTAAGCTTCGGGTCGACCATTTGGTGGGGTGGATTGTCGTCCCTCTCCCGTCCTCTATGAACCGGGTCTCGCCTTTGGGGTCCGACATGGGGTTCTCCCTGTTCGTACACGCCTTCATTCGGTGCTCGAGGAGGAGGTTGTTGGTTCCGGATGGGGTTGATGACCCGGGGTTGCTCGAGACGGGTCATGCGGTCTCCAAACGTTTGGAGAGTGGCTTGGATAGCCGCCAACGTAGCTGCAATAGGGTCCAAAGGAGCTTCGGTGGTGTTTGCCATCTGCGAATGCAAAGGAGAAATAACAAAAACAAGTATCAACGAACGGATAATCAAACAAACTCGATTGAGTAAGAACAAAACTAGAACGATAAATATTTTCTTTTTTTTTTTTTTATAAAAATTAACGATCAAGCAAACTTAAGCAACTACAAGATTGTTCTGATTTTTTTTTTTTTTTAAAAGTTATGCGAAACAACTAGCAACCTATAACGAACACAAGTGCAACAAAGAAATACTAGAATTTTTTTTTTTTTTTGACTTAAGATGAACGAAACAAAAGCTAAAACGAAAGTAAAGGAGGGATACAACCTAGGGTGTAGAACCTTTCGGCTCTGATACCAGATGATATACGCTCCAAGGGCTACACGTACGCACGAACTAGGGTTGATCGAGTTGGCCTTCGCTCTCTCTCGATAAAACCTCAAACAAGAAGAAACTTAACGGAACAAGGTAGCTTAGGGGAAGCAGGGGATTTGATCAACAAGGTAACAAGCTCACACGGATTGATTCAAGGGGAAACCACTCAAGAATACTCGTGTAAGGGCTCTCAGCTCGCAAACGGCGCAAGAGAAGAAATTGCAACTTTATTGATCTAGGTTAAAAACGTGACTACAAGGCTGCAAATGGGACTTTATTAATAGTCCTTCAGCCATGACCTTCGAGGGTCGAGATTCAATCTCAAATAAACTAACGGTTACAAATAAAATAAAGAAAAACAACCAAAAAAGGAAACTTGTGTCATTCGCACAAGTGAACCCTCTCCACAAGTCGGAGGCTTAAGTTCGACTCTCTAGGACTTAGACTCAATGAAATAAAACGCAAATTTTTCGGTTG
>NW_006238768.1:0-603 GCF_000375325.1 Capsella rubella | reverse complement strand
TCGATCGTTAGTTTTAAAATATGGACTTGGTCGATGAAACTTACCTCGGTTGCTCTATTCTCCATCGTTGGGTCGATGGAAATTGTTGAGGCTTCCACTCGCGTCCGGGGGTCGAGGGTCGGCCGATAGAATATCCATTTGGCCGGTTGCGTTGATCAGGGCCTCAACTCCTTCATTGAATGTTTCTCTTAGCTTCCTTGTACGTGAACGGGTCATTGGTCCAGCTATGACCGTCGGGATTGTTGGTGTCGGGTCACTCGTTACCGGTTCGTGCCAATCCGTCGAGCATTCGTCGATGTCCGGTTCTATGTCCTCATCATAACATATTCTAACTCAAAATAACTTTATACAAGCCATTCACTGCCTCAAAGCAATGGTTTTGGGTTCTTATCCTTTTTGGGACCAAATATCAATAAGTCTTTCTTCTCACTTTTAAACAATGTTCATGCATCTCTAGCACTTGTAATCAATCAAATTCATTGTATTATAACATATTCTAACCCAAAATAACTTTATACAAGCCATTCACTGCCTCAAAGCAATGGTTTTGGGTTCTTATCCCATTTGGGACCAAATATCAACAAATCTTTCTTCTTACTTTTA
>NW_006238769.1:6597-7364 GCF_000375325.1 Capsella rubella | reverse complement strand
GTTGATATTTGGTCTCAAATGGGATAAGAACCCAAAACCATTGCTTTGAGGGAGTGAATGGCTTGTATAAAGTTATTTTGGGGTTAGAATATGTTATAATACAATGAATTTGATTGATTACAAGTGATAGAGATGCATGAAGAATGTTTAGAAGTTAGAAGAAAGACTTGTTTATATTTGGTCTCAAATGGGATAAGAACTCAAAACCATTGCTTTGAGGCAGTGAATGGCTTGTATAAGTTATTTTGGGTTAGATTATGTTATAATACAATGAATTTGATTGATTACAAGTGCTAGAGATGCATGAAGAATGTTTAGACGTGAGAAGAAAGACTTGTTGATATTGGTCCCAAATGGGATAAGAACCCAAAACCATTGCTTTGAGGAAGGGTATGGATTGTATAAAGTTATTTTTGGTTAGAATATGTTATAATACAATTAATTTGATTGATTACAAGCGCTAGAGATGCATGAAGAATGTTTAAAAGTGAGAAGAAAGACTTGTTGATATTTGGTCACAAATGGGATAAGAACCGATAACCATTGCTTTGTGGCAGTGAATGGCTTGTATGAAGTTATTTTGGGTTAGAATATGTTATAAGACAATGAACTTTATTGATTACAAGTGCTAGAGATGCATGAAGAATGTTTAAAAGTGAGAAGAAAGACTTGTTGATATTTGGTCACAAATGGGATAAGAACCCAAAACCATTGCTTTGTGGCAGTGAATGGCTTGTATAAAGTTATTTTGGGTTAGAATATGTTAT
>NW_006238769.1:6267-6497 GCF_000375325.1 Capsella rubella | reverse complement strand
CTTTGAGGTAGTGAATGGCTTGTATGAAGTTATTTTGGGTTAGAATATGTTATAAGACAATGAACTTTATTGATTACAAGTGCTAGAGATGCATGAAGAATGTTTAAAAGTGAGAAGAAAGACTTGTTGATATTTGGTCTCAAATGGGATAAGAACCCAAAACCATTGCTTTGAGGTAGTGAATGGCTTGTATGAAGTTATTTTGGGTTAGAATATGTTATAATACAATG
>NW_006238769.1:0-5913 GCF_000375325.1 Capsella rubella | reverse complement strand
AGTGCTAGAGATGCATGAAGAATGTTTAAAAGGGAGAAGAAAGACTTGTTGATATTTGGTCACAAATGGGATAAGAACCCAAAACCATTGCTTTGAGGCAGTGAATGGCTTCTATAAAGTTATTTTGGGTTAGAATATGTTATAATAAAATGAATTTTATTGTTTACAAGTGCTAGAGATACATGAAGAATGTTAAGAAGTGAGAAGAAAGACTTGTTTATATTTGGTCCTAAATGGGATAAGAACCCAAAACCATTGCTTTGAGGCAGTGAATGGCTTGTATAGAGTTATTTTGGGTTAGAATATGTTATAATACAATGAATTTGATTGATTACAAGTGCTAGCGATGCATGAATAATGTTTAAAAGGGAGAAGAAAGACTTGTTGATATTTGGTCCCAAATGGGATAAGTGTAAGATTTGAAGTAAAAGATCGAGTGAATAAAGAGATTAGAGGGTTTGGATCGAACAAGGAAGAATTGTGGAGTTTGGTTTGCGAAAAGAGAGAGAATAGAAGAGAGAGTAGATAAGCTCTACTTACTTGATTTAGAACAACATACAAAGCTATATATGGACATCTACAAAAAGAATACCAAAACCCTAGGGCTATACACGATTGACTAAAGTGAAAGTGACATCTCTTGGTAAAAGTGTTTAAAACACACATGTGACCTCTCCACTTGCGCATTCTCCAACGGGTAGAATAGAAGGATCTAGGCCTTCTTCTTTTCTTCTCTTCTACTTCGAATAATGCCTTTTAAATGGGCTGGAGTGGATGTGGATGATCAGGCTTACATTTGGTGCACGTACGGACGGCCTTATATCGACGGGTGTATGGACGGTCGGATTGTACGGACGGTCAGAGAGAGTCTCGATCGGGATCGAGAGCGGATCGAAGAATTCTCTCGATCCGGAACGACAGTGAGATTAGCCGAGATGGACGATCGATCCCGGACATGATCACCTCGATCATGGTTATTTCTTTAACTGGTTTACACTTCCCCTCAAGCTTTACCTTTAAGTATCTCTTTAGGGTGACGCTTGAAACAATAACCACCCACCTCATTAAAAACCTTAGTATAGAAAACCACATGGGAAAAACTATACATAAGGGAAAAAGAGTGTGAGTGTTATGGTTTGGTGAGATCCACAAGACCAAGCTTGGAGTGAATGTATTCAAAAACTTGTGGACTTGCTGCCTTGGTGAAGATATCCGCAAGTTGTTCGGAGCTTTCGGTGTAACACGGTAGAATGACTCCCAATCCAACTTGTTCTCGAACTTTGTGGCAATCAACTTCGATGTGTTTTGTTCTCTCGTGGAAGACCGAGTTTGATGCAATGTGTATAGCAGCTTCATTATCACAATGCATAGTGATCGGAGTTGTTGATTCTACTCCAAGGTCTTTAAGAAGAGCTTTAAGCCGTATTAATTCAGTTGTGAGCTTCCTCATTGCTCTATATTCCGACTCAGCACTAGAGAGAGACACCACTTTTTGTTTTTTGCTCTTCCATGTAACTAGATTGCCTCCAATGAACGTGCAATATCCGGTTGTTGAGCGCCTATCTTTTCTATCTCCGGCATAGTCCGCATCACAATAGCCAACAAGTTCCGCATTGCCATTACAACCCATCTAAATGCCTTGACCCGGTGCTCCTTTGATGTATTTGAGAATGCGGCTCACCATATCCCAATGATGCACGGTTGGTGCTTGCATATGTTGACTCACCTGATTCACGGCATAACAAATATCAGGTCGGGTGATAGTAAGATAGATTAACTTACCTACTAATCTTTGGTATTAAGTCGCATCTTCGAATGGTGCATCTCCTAGCTCCCCCTTGCTATTAGTTTGGTAATCCGGGTCAAGAGGTGCTGCGACCGGTCTTGAGCCAAGCTTTCCTACATCATTCAAGAGATCAAGTGCATATTTTCTTTGTGACAAGAATAAGCCTTCTTTTGATCTACACACTTCTATACCAAGAAAATATTTTAGTTCTCCAAGATCCTTAATGTCAAAAACAGTTTTAAGAAACTCTTTTGTGTTTTGAATTCCTACCTTGTCATTCCCGGATATGATGATATCATCAACATATACAAGAATGACAACAATACCTTCTTCACTTGGCAACGTGAATAATGTGTGGTCCGCTTCAGATTTCTTAAAACCTTTGTCCATCAAGGTTGTACTAAGCTTGTGGTACCAAGCTCTTGGAGATTGCTTCAATCCATAGATAGCTTTCTTAAATTTTAAAACCTTCCCGGATGTGATCGTGTCTTCCATGCCCGGTGGTGGTCTCATATAAACCTCATCTTCGAGTTCTCCTTGGAGAAAAGCGTTTTTCACGTCCATTTGCCATAATTCCCACTCCAAGTTCACGGCTAGAGAGAGAACCACCCGGACGGTATGAAGTTTAGCTACCGGAGCAAAAGTGTCGAGATAGTCTTCTCCATATGTTTGTGTGAAGCCTCTCGCTACAAGCCGAGCTTTGTAACGTTCTATCCCCCCGTCACTCTTGTACTTGATAGTGAAGATCCATCTAGAGGTCACGGCCTTCTTTCCTTTGGGAAGATCCGCCTCGTCCCATGTGTGGTTTGATTCCATGGCCATGGTTTCATTTTCTATTGCATCTCGCCACTCTTTGTGTTCTTTAGCTTCTTCATACGTTTGGGGAATCCAATGAGAGTCCACTTGAGTAAGGTAAGCTTGATGATCGATCGGAAAATGTGCATGAGTGCAAACGGCTTGTATAGGGTGAGCTAAGGCCATGTTGTTGTAGTAGACTCTAGTATTCTTCCAATTTGATGATGGTTGTTTGAGTCGTTCACTTCTCCGAAGATGAACAATTTCTTCATCATGATTGTCTTGAGGTAGTTCGGGTTCGGGTTCACTTCCAAGTGAATTTAAACCATCTTCCTCTTCTTCACCATATTCTTCTTCTTGATGCATAGTTTCATCATTTGCATCATTGGTATCTTCCGGAGTAGTGTGGTTCCCTTATTGACCTTGATTAGTAGTTTCCGGAGGTATTGTGTTGGTGGAGTCTTTGTTGGTTTGGAAGTTGTCGAGACCAAGCTTTCCAAGAATGATCCTTAGGTTGGTTGCTCGATCGGATGATGAATAAGATAGGTCCTTCAAGCTTTCCCAATTCTTTTCATCATAGTACCCTTTTGTCTCAACAAACTTCACATCACGCGAGACCAACACTTTTCTCGTTTCCGGATCATAACACTTGTATCCCTTTTGTGTTATCGAATATCCAATGAAGATCCCTTTGATACTCTTTGCTTCAAGTTTGTTTCAAAGTCACCTGGTTTCAAAACATAACAAACACATCCGAATACTCGTAAGTGACTGATTGACGGTTTAGTGTTATTAAGAACTTCAAAGGGAGAAAGATCTCTTAGGATTTTCGTGGGTATTCGGTTGATCAAGTAACATGCGGATACCACCGTATCTCCCCAAAAACGTTTTGGAACATTGGTGTGGAACATCATTGATCTTGCAACCTCCATGAGATGTCTATTCTTTCTCTCGGCCACACCATTTTGTTGGGGAGTGTAGGGACAGCTAGTTTGATGAATGATTCCATTTTTATTGAGATGTTGCTTGAACTCATTGCTAGTGTACTCCCCTCCATTATCTGATCTTAAAATCTTAATCTTGGCATTAAAGTGATTAGTAACATAGTTTTGGAAATTTGTAAAAGCTTCAAGAACTCTATCATTAGTTGGAATCAAGGTAAGCCAAGTGAATTTCGATTTTTCATCAATGAATGTGACAAAATACTTATGATTGTCTCTAGATATGCAAGGTGATGTCCATACATCCGAATGAACAAGATCAAAGCATTTTTCATAGATAGTCATAGATTTTGGAAAAACAGATTTGCAATGCTTTCCAAGAATACAAGCTTCACATTCATCATTCTTAAAAGAAACACTAGGCAATATTAAGCTTAAAGCACGAGAGTGAGGGTGACCAAGTCTAGCATGCCAAATAGCACTATTCGCACAAACAACAATAGAGTTAAAACAAGAAGAAGAGGGTTTAGATAAATCGGAGCCCTTAAGAACATAGAGATCATCTTGGGTCTTCCCTTGGCCAAGAAGTTTACTTGTCTCAATATCCTGAAAATAAACTTCATTAGGTCCAAATATAACATGAAAATTGAGATCCTTAGTAGCCTTCTTAACCGAAACTAGATTAGAAGCAAAACTAGGCATATAAAAAGCTTTAGAGTCTTTATCAAACAATTTTAAGTTTCCAATCCCTTTAACCGGTACTCTATCTCCATTAGCTATAGTACCATTTCCTAGAGTTGGTTCAACATCACTTATTAGCTTAGAATCACTAATCATATGATGAGAGGCTCCGGAATCAACTATAATTGGTTTAATGGAGTTAAGAGCTAGATTCACGTTACCGGATGATTCTTTTAGGGCCTTGATAAGAGCATCGAGGTCGGATCTCCTCACAAGCTCCGAAGATGCATTGAGAGCAGTTCCACTTCCTTCAATGACTTGAGGTTTGGCCTCCGGAATGTGAGCTTCACTTGATGAATTTGCAAGGTGAGCTCTCGGTTCATGGTTGTCTTCTCTTGGGCGAAGATGAGGGTGGAGAATCCAACACTTCTCACGAACGTGGCCATTTTTCTTGCAAAGGTGGCAAAAGGGCCTCTTGTGACCGTTGTTGTTGTTGTTGCTTCCCCTATAGTAGCTTTTGTTGGCCGAGGCAACTTCAACTTGATTGGCGGTGACAAGTTCTCCTTTTCCACCGAACAACCCCATGGAACCATGTTCCCTTTGTACTTGAGAGCATACTTCATTTAGGCTTGGAAGCTTGTCAGCCCGGAGGATATGCTTGATGAGGTCATTGTAAGAAGCATTCAAGGTGAGGAGGAGACCGAACACCTTGTCTCGTTCTCGGCGTTCGTTGATGACCGCCGGATCCATTGTACTTGGCCTTAGCATTTCAAGCTCAGCCCATAGGGATCTAAACTTCCCAAAATGTTTGGTAAACTTCATGTCTTCTTGGCTAAGGTAGATTGGTAATGTTACCAAAAACATTCTTGAGAGTGTCCCATAGCTCCTTTGTGGTTTCGCAATAGGAGTATGCTTCAAGGATTGGAGCATCTAGAAAATTTTGGATGAGAGCAAGAACATTTTGGTCCTCTTGGAACCATTTCTCTTCATCGACCGGGACTATTTCTTTCCCTTCTTTGGTGGTTGCATCTTTTGGAGTTTCACTCTTCTCGATGTGACTCCACAACCCACGACCGCACAAGGCTGTTTTTGTGGTTCTCGCCCACAGCAAGTAGTTTCTACCCTTGAGAGTGACTGGAACAACCAAGTTCTTGAGACCTTCCATGGAGAATGGACCGTTGGATAAAGCTAGTGACCGACGGGTAAAGGAGAGAAACAATGAGCGGTTTCAAGAACGAGTTTGGAGAGAATTAAAGAAGAAGAATAGAGTTAAGAATGAGGTGGGTGAAATTATAGGTTGATTAAGAGCAACTTGGCTCTGATACCATGTAAGATTTGAAGTAAAAGATCGATTGTATAAAGAGATTAGAGGGTTTGGATCGAACAAGGAAGAATTATGGAGTTTGGTTTGCGAAAAGAGAGAGAATAGAAGAGAGAGTAGATAAACTCTACTTACTTGATTTAGAACAACATACAAAGCTATATATGGACAGCTACAAAAAGAATACCAAAACCCTAGGGCTATACACGATTGACTAAAATGAAAGTGACATCTCTTGGTAAAAGTGTTTAAAACACACATGTGACCTCTCCACTTGCGCATTCTCCAACGACTAGAATAGAAGGATCTAGGCCTTCTTCTTTTCTTCTCTTCTACTTCGAATAAGGCCTTTTAAATGGGCTGGAGTGGATGTGCATGATCGGGCTTAC
>NW_006238770.1:8160-8465 GCF_000375325.1 Capsella rubella | reverse complement strand
GGCTTGTATAAAGTTATTTTGGGTTAGAATATGTTATAATACAATGAATTTGATTGATTACAAGTGCTAGAGAAGCATGAAGAATGTTTAAAAGTGAGAAGAAAGACTTGTTGATATTTGGTCACAAATGGGATAAGAACCCAAAAACATTGCTTTGAGGCAGTGAATGGCTTGTATAAAGTTATTTTGGGTTAGAATATGTTATAATACAATCAATTTAATTGATTAAAAGTGCTAGAGATGCATGAAGAATGTTTAAAAGAGAAGAGAAAGACTTGTTGATATTTGGTCACAAATGGGATAAG
>NW_006238770.1:2747-7468 GCF_000375325.1 Capsella rubella | reverse complement strand
GCAGTGAATGGCTTGTATAAAGTTATTTTGGGTTAGAATATGTTATAATACAATCAATTTAATTGATTAAAAGTGCTAGAGATGCATGAAGAATGTTTAAAAGAGAAGAGAAAGACTTGTTGATATTTGGTCACAAATGGGATAAGAACCCAAAACCATTGCTTTGAGGCACTGAATGGCTTGTATAAAGTTATTTTGGGTTAAATTATGTTATGATATAATATGATCTCCCTAGGATAGAACTCCGATGAAAGCTGAAGATAGGTGATAGGCAACGTGAGTTTGTTGATGATGATGGGCGATGAACGTGAGTGATGATATGAGAAGATTGAATTATGACACAATGGTTTGATGGAGATAGATGTTTAGATGGTTGTATGGATTGTAACAATGAAGAGTTTCTGAATCACAAAGTGTATAGAAACCCGGAAATCTAGAACGCATTCAAGAATTCGAATTGAGAGAAAAAGTGTGACAATACTTGTTCATACAACTTCTTCGCTAAAAGAGAAAAGAGGCGTAGCTTTAGGTTTTAAACACCCTAGGGCTCGACCCTCCAAACAACATTAAGTTTAAAACCAAAACAACAAGACGTTTTAAGGAAATAATAAAAACAGCAACATTTCCCGACGTCCTGTAGTAGTACAGAAGTCGGCTTAACTAGTACAGAAGCTTGACGACCTGTAGTAGTACAGAAGTACATTATTCCCCCTTTAGTAATGACTTCTAGATAACTCGACGTAGTGATCCATTTGCCTCATTAAAAACCATGCTGAGAAAACCCATTGGGACAAAACACAGCTATGGGACAAAGAGTACAAACTTCTCACCTAAGTTACCTAGTCATCATTACCGGGTGAAGTTTTCAGGTTAGATATGTTGAAGACTTGGTTTCTTGGTAGGTTGAATGATCCATCAGCTATGAGTGAGTGTGCTCCCTTGGCCATCTCCTTAGCTCTTGAACGAGTGATCCTTCCCACCATCTCCGGTTACTCTGTAGCCTATGGCTCAGTGCTGGCCACGATCATATCATCCTCCCCCTCTTCAAAAGGATTTGTCCTCAAATCGAAATCTGCATAGTAAGGAAACAAGTCAGAAACATTGAATGTTGATGATATATTATACTTACCTTGAAGATCAATCTGGTATGCGTTATTATTGATCCTCTTGATGACTTCAAATGGGCCATCAGCTCGTGGTAGAAGCTTGCTCTTCCTCTCTTCTGGGAACCTATCCTTGCGTAAATGAATCCACACAAAGTCTCCTTCTTCAAAAATGAGCTCCTTTCTGCCCTTGTTCGCATGCTTCTCGTACTGCTTGATTCTTTTCTCTTTATTCTCCTTAGCTTTAGCATGTATCCTCCTGACCTGTTCAGCTTTTTCTTTGCCATCAAGGCTACACTTCACACTTAAAGGTAAAGGAATCAAGTCTAGAGGTGATTGTGGGTTAAACCCATAAACAACTTCAAAAGGAGAGAAGAGGGTAGCAGAATGCTTAGAGTGATTATAGGCAAACTCAACATGTGGTAGACATTCTTCCCATGACTTGAGATTGCTTCTTACTAAAGTCCTGAGGAGTGTAGATAGCGTCCTGTTCACCACTTCAGTTTGCCCATCTGTTTGCGGGTGACATGTGGTTGAGAATGACAACTTGGTTCCTAGCTTAGCCCATAACGTCCTCCAGAAGTGTCCTAGAAACTTTGTATCTCGGTCTGAAACGATTACTTGAGGTACTCCATGTAGACGTACTACTTCCTTGAAAAACAAGTTAGCTACAATAACAGCATTGTCCGTCTTGTGACTTGCAATGAAGTGAGCCATCTTACTAAACCTGTCAACCACAACGAAAATCGAATCTCTACCATTTCTGGTTCGAGGTAAGCCAAGAACAAAATCCATAGAAATATGAGTCCAAGGTTGAGAAGGGATAGGGAGAGGGGTGTACAAGCCGTGGGGCTGTACTTTACCCTTTGCCATTTTGCAGATATGGCACCTAGAACAAACCTTCTCAACGTCTTTCTTCATTTAAGGCCAATAGAAGTGTTCTTGCAGCCCAAGTAGAGTCTTTGACACTCCGAAATGTCCAGCCCGTCCACCTCCGTGAGCTTCTCTGATCAGCAGCTCTCTCATGGATCCTCTTGGTATGCACATTCGATCTTTATAGAACAGATATCCATCCTGCTTATAATAGTTTTCAAAAGCAAACTTATGGCATTTGCCATAGCTCTCAGCAAAATCGATGTCAGTCTAATAAAGTCCTACTATTTCATCAAAACCTTCTAGTTTAGAAGACAAAGTAGAAATGAGAGTGTACCTCCTTGATAATGCATCTGCGACTACATTATCTTTACCTTTCTTGTACTTAACCGTGTAGGGAAAAGTCTCTATGAACTCCATCCATCTGGCATGTCTCTTGTTGAGCTTCTGTTGTCCTTTGAGATGCTTCAGGGACTCGTGATCAGTGTGAATAACGAACTCCTTGGGCCACAGGTAATGTTGCCACGTTTGAAGAGCCCGAACCAAGGCGTACTGCTCCTTGTCATATGTAGGATAGTTCAACGTCAATCCTCCTAGCTTCTCACTGAAGTAAGCTACTGGTTTCCTATCCTGCATCAGAACAGCACCTATACCCACTCCGGAGGCATCACATTCTATTTCAAAAGTTTTCATAAACTCAGGAAATAAAAGAATAGGGGCAGTGATAAGCTTCTCTTTTAAGGTTGAAAACGCCTTCTCTTGTGCTTCTTCCCATCTGAATCCTACATCCTTCTTGACTACTTCTGTAGGTGGCGCTGCAATAGTTCTGAAGTCTTGGACAAATCGCCTGTAAAATCCTGCTAATCCATGAAAGCTCCTGACTTCTGCCACGTTTTTGGGTGTTGGCCACTCCTTAATAGCTTTGACCTTCTCATCGTCCACTCTAACTCCTTCTGCACTGACAACAAAGCCTAGAAAAACAACCTCAGTAGTACAGAATGAACATTTAGAAAAATTAGCAAAGAGGGTTTGAGAACGAAGAACATTTAGAACTTGGCGGATGTGCTCTGAGTGTTCTTCTAGACCTTTGCTGTAGATGAGTATGTCGTCGAAGTACACAACCACGAAGATGCCTATGAAAGGTCTGAGAGCATGATTCATTAGTCGCATGAAGGTGCTAGGAGCATTGGTGAGACCAAACGGCATGACTAGCCATTCGTAGAGCCCTTGCTTGGTCTTGAAGGCTGTTTTCCATTCATCTCCTTCCTTCATTCTGATATGATGATACCCACTCTTCAAATCGATCTTTGAGAAGACTGTTGACCCACATAATTCATCCAACATGTCATCTAATCTCGGAATTGGATGTCTGTACTTCACTGTGATATTGTTAATAGCTCTGCAGTCAACACACATCCTCCATGAACCATCTTTCTTTGGTACAAGCAAAACTGGTACTGCACAAGGACTAAGACTCTCTCTGATGTGTCCCTTGCTCATCAGTTCTTCTACTTGCTTCTAAAGTTCTTTAGTCTCTACTGGATTGGTTCTGTAAGCGGGTCTGTTCGGTAGTACTGAACCAGGTACCAAGTCGATCTGATGCTCTATCCCACGTATTGGCGGCAAACCTGGAGGTATCTCTTCGGGAAATACATCCTTGTACTCCTCTATAATCTCTATCATCTCGCGTGGAATCTCTCCTGCTGACTTAGTACTGGTGAGTGTCTCCTTATACACAAACATGAATGTGGTCATCTCTGGATCAAATAGCTTGTTGAACTCACTGTGACTGATGTACAGGCTGTGTGACACTTTCCCTGTATCCTTGCGGTTCATGTGAAGCTGATCCTTGTAGATTTCGCTGGGTGTAAGTGGTAAAAGGGTGATCTTGCGTCCTTTGAACTCAAATGACTGCTTGTTGGTGTAGCCATCATGAAACACTCTTCTGTCGTACTGCCATTGTCTTCCCAACAGAATATGACTTGACTTCATTGGAATCACATCACATAGCATCTCATCCTCATACTTCCCAATCGTTAGTTTCACCATCACTTGCTGTGAAACTGTTAAAGCTCCCTTGTTGTTCAACCACTGTAGCTGATAAGGTCTTGGATGTGAAGTGGTCTTGAGATTAAGCTTCTGAACCATCTCTTCACTGGCTGCATTAGTACAGCTTCCACCATCAACGATCAAGGTGCAGACCTTGTCTTGGACCATACAAGGTGTGAAATAGGTTCTCACGCTGACCTCTATCATCTGGGTGTATCTGAACACTTAAAGCTCTGCGTGCCACTAACATCTCTCTCATGACTGCGGTTTCTCCTTCCTGATCTAGTTCAGGCTCTGGTTCACTTTCTGAACTATCTACAGGCACAATTGCTCCTCCCTCTTGAAGAAGAAACATTTTCTTGTTAGGACAGTCTCTCGAGTAATGCCCCATTCCTTGGCACTTGAAACACCTGATATGACTTGTAGAGGTGCTACTCTTGGGCTTGTATTCGATTTTAACTTCCTCTTTGACAGTGGCTGTCGTGGGTTTACTATCCTTGGTGAAGGCGGGTTTGCTGAACTCTCTTGGCTTGGACATATTAGGCGTAAATGCTGTTCTCACCCCCTTTCTCTTGATCTGTGATTCAATTAGCTCTGCCTTATGTACCATTTCCTGAACATCTTCATAGTTCTGCAACTCTAACTTGTCTTGAATCTCTCTGTTTAAACCTCCAAGAAATCTTGACATAACCATGT
>NW_006238770.1:2039-2596 GCF_000375325.1 Capsella rubella | reverse complement strand
GACTAACTGTTCTCATATAGTGATAGCAGGCTCTCTCTGTCGATGTCTAGTAAGTCCTAGCTGCTCCCACCACAACAAAGCATAGCCATTGAATTCAGATATGGCTATCTTCACCTTGTTCAGCTCATAAGTACCCTGAACCTGAAAGTTAGACTCCATCTTCCTTTCCCAATCTAGATAAGTCTCTGGATCATTGGTACCATGGAAAGAAGGATACTGAATCTTGAGATGACTCAGCTGCTGCTTTAGAGGATCATAATCTCTTCCATGATCTCTGTTTCTGTTTCTCCTCACTGTCTCTTGACTATGATCTGAAACGCCATCTGCTTCAGAACAATCTCTATCTGACTCAATGTATATTCGATGCCCAGCTACTTGTTCAGCTCGTCGTGGACGTATATGATCTCTGCTAGTCCTACGGTTTCGCCTTTCTGTACTTGGAATATCTCTTCTCTGATTGAAACACGTTTCTCTTCCCCCAGTAGGTGACTTAGCTGTTCTGTTCCGTGTATGCTTTGAAGTAGATCCCACGTGAGCCTTTCCTTTAGCTAAACGAC
>NW_006238770.1:0-1638 GCF_000375325.1 Capsella rubella | reverse complement strand
CAAAACTAACTTCTAAACGAACTAGACACAAACGCACTAACAAAAACTAAACCCTATTCGATCTAGACACAAACGAATTCAACAAAACACCAAACAAACCCTAAACTAAACAAACGAAATCAAGCAAGAGATTAGGGTTCTTAGAATCGCTTAGCCTTGGCACAGAGTTGGCTCTGATACCACATAATATGATCTCCCTAGGATAGAACTCCGATGAAAGCTGAAGATAGGTGATAGGCGACGTGAGTTTGTTAATGATGATGGGCGATGAACGTGAGTGATGATATGAGAAGATTGAATGATGACACAATGGTTTGATGGAGATAGATGTTTAGATGGTTGTATGGATTGTAACAATGAAGAGTTTCTAAATCACAAAGTGTATAGAAACCCGGAAATCTAGAACACATTCAAGAATTTGAATTGAGAGAAAAAGTGTGACAATACTTGTTCTTACAACTTCTTCGCTAAAAGAGAAAAGAGGCGTAGCTTTAGATTTTAAACACCCTAGGGCTCGACACTCTAAACAACAAGAAGTTTAAAACCAAAACAACAAGACGTTTTAAGGAAATAATAAAAACAGCAACATTTCCCGACGTCATGTAGTAGTACATAAGGCGGCTGAACTAGTACTGAAGCTTGACGACCTGTAGTAGTACAGAAGTACATTATTCCCCCTTTAGTAATGACTTCTAGATAACTCGACGTAGTGATCCATTTGCCTCATTAAAAACCATGCTGAGAAAACTCATTGGGACAAAACTTAGCTATGGGAAAAAGAGTACAAACTTCTCACCTAAGTTACCTAGTCATCATTACCGGGTGAAGTCTTCAGGTTAGATATGTTGAAGACTTAGATTCTTGGTAGGTTGAATGATCCGTCAGCTATGAGTGAGTGTGCTCCCTTGGCCATCTCCTTAGCTCTTGAACGAGTGATCCTTCCCACCATCTCCGGTTTCTCTGTAGCCTCTGGCTCCATGCTGGCCACGATCATATCATAATACATTGAATTTGATTGTTTACAAGTGCTAGAGATACATGAAGAATGTTAAGAAGTGAGAAGAAAGACTTGTTCATATTTGGTCCCAAATGGGATAAGAACCCAAAACCATTGCTTTGAGGCAGTGAATGGTTTGGATAAAGTTATTTTCGGTTAGAATATGTTATAATACAATGAATTTAAATGATTACAAGGGCTAGAGATACATGAAGAATGTTTAGAAGTGAGAAGAAAGACTTGTTGATATTTGGTCCCGAATGGGATAAGAACCCAAAACCATTGCGTAGAGGCAGTGAATGGCTTGTATAAAATTATTTTGGGTTAGAATATGTTATAATACAATGAATTTGATTGATTACAAGTGCTAGAGAAGCATGAAGAATGTTTAAAAGTGAGAAGAAAGGGTTGTTGATATTTGGTACCAAATGGGATAAGAACCCAAAACCATTGCTTTCTGGCAGTGAATTGCTTGTATAAAGTTATTTTGGGTTAGAATATGTTATAGTACAATGAACTTGATTGATTACAAGTGCTAGAGATGCATGAAGAATGTTTAAAAGTGAGAATAAAGACTTGTTGATATTTGGTCCCAAAATGGGATAAGAACCCAAAACCATTGCTTTGAGGCAGTGAATGGC
>NW_006238771.1:1953-7595 GCF_000375325.1 Capsella rubella | reverse complement strand
ACCCCAAACAACACTAGATATGTCATTTAGTGGTTCAATGCAATGTTTTCGAGTTCTGAGCCCATTTGGGACCCAATTTCAACAAGTCTTTCTCTATACTTCAAAACACTCTTCATGCATCTTTAGCACTTTAATCAATCATATTCATTGTATTCTAACATATTCTAGCCCCAAACAACACTAGATAATTCATTTACTTGTTCAACGCAATGTTTCCGAGTTCTTAGCCCATTTGGGACCCAATTTTAACAAGTCTTTCTCTATACTTCAAAACAATCTTCATGCATCTCTAGCACTTGTAATCAATCAAATTCATTGTATTCTAACATATTCTAACCCCAAATACCACTATACAAGCCATTTAGTGGTTCACCGCAATGTTTATGAGTTCTTAGCCCATTTGGGACCAACTTTCAACAAGTGTTTCTCCTCACTTCTAAACACTCTTCATGCACCTCTACCACTTGTAATCAATCAAATTAATTGCATTCTAACATATTCTAACCCGAAACAACACTAGACAAGAAATTTAATGCTTCAAACCAAAGTTTGTGGGTTCTTAGCAATTATGGACCAAATTTTAACAAGTCTTTCTCCACACTTTTAAACACTCTTTATGCATCTCTAGCACTTATTATCAATCAAATTTACTTCACCCTAACATATTCTAGCCTCAAACAACACTAGACAAGCAATATAATGCTTCAAAGCAATGTTTGTAGGTTCTTAGCCCATTTCGGACCGAATCTCAGCAAGTCTTTCTACACACTTCTAAACACTCTTCATCCATCTCTAGCACTTCTAATCAATCAAATTATTTGTATTCTAACAAATTCTAACCCCAAACAACACTAGACAAGTCATTTAGTGGTTCAACCCAATGTTTCCGAGTTCTTATCCCATTTGGGACCCAATTTCAACTAGTCTTTCTCTACACTTCTAAACACTCTTCATGCATCTCTAGAACTTGTAATCAATTAAATTTATTGTATTCAAACATATTCTAACCCCAAACAACACTAGATAAGTCATTTAGTGGTTCAACGCAATGTTTCCGAGTTCTTAGCCTATTTCAGACAAAATTCAGCAAGTCTTTCAAAACACTTCTTAACACTTTTCATGCTTCTATAGCACTTGTAATCAATCAAATTCATTGTATTTTAACATATTCTAACCCCAAACAACACTAGACAAGCCGTTTAATGCTTAGAAGCAATGTTTGTGGGTTCTTAGCCCATTTAAGACCAAATTTGAGCAAGTCTGTCTCCATTGTTCAAGCATTTTTAGCACTTGTAATCAATCAAATATATTGTATTCTAAAATATTCTAATTCTTCAAAGCAATGTTTGTGGGTTCTTACACCATTATGGACCAAATTTCAGCAAGTCATTCTCCACACTTCTAATCAATCTTCATGCATCTCTAGCACTTGTAATTAATCGAATTCATTTTATACTAACATTTCTAATCCCAAGCAACACTAGACAAGCCATTTAGTGGTTCAACACAATGTTTATGAGTTCTTAGCCCATTTGGGACCAACTTTTAACAAGTCTTTCTCCTCACTTCTAAACACTCTTTCTGCATCTCTACCACTTGCAATCAAATTTATTGTATTCTAACATATTCTAACACCAAACAACACTACACAAGCCATTTAATGCTTCAAAACAATGTTTGTGGGTTCTTACCCGATTATGGACCAAATTTTAGCAAGTCTTTCTCCACACTTCTAAATACTCTTCCTGCATCTCTACCACTTGTAATCAATCAAATTTATTGTATTCTAACATATTCTAACTCCGAACAACACTAGACAAGCCATTTAATGCTTCAATGCAATATTGGTGGGTTCTTACCCCCATTATAGACCAAATTTCAACAAATCTTGCTCCATTTTTCTAAACACTCTTCTTGCATCTCTACCAGTTGTAATCAATCAAATTTATTGTATTCTAACATATTCTAACTCCGAACAACACTAGACAAGCCATTTAATGCTTCAATGCAATATTGGTGGGTTCTTACCCCCATTATAGACCAAATTTCAACAAAACTTGCTCCATTTTTCTAAACACTCTTCATGCTTCTCTAGCACATGTAATCAATCAAATTTATGTATTCTATCATATTCTAACCCCAAACCACACTACACAAGCCATTTAATGCTTCAAAGCTAGGTTTGTGGGTTCTTAGCGCATATTGTACAAATTTCAGCAAGTTTTTCTCCACACTTCTAAACACTCTTCCTGCATCTCTACCACTTGTAATAAATCAAATTTATTTTATTCTTACATATTCAAACCCCAAACAACACTAGACTAATAATTTAATGCTTCAAAGCAATGTTTGTGGGTTCTTAGCGTATTTCAGACCAAATTTCAACAAATCTTAATCCATTTTTCTAAACGCTATTCATGCATCTCTAGCACATGAAATAAATCAAATTTATGTATTCTAACATATTCTAACCCCAAACAACACTACACAAGCCATTTAATGGTTCAAAGCAATATTTGTGGGTTCTTACCCCATTATGGACAAAATTTCAGCAAGTCTTTCTCTAAACTTCTAAACACTCTTCATGCATCTCTAGCACTTATAATCAATCATATATATTTTATTCTAACATATTCTAATCCCAAACAACACTACACAAGCAATTTAATGCTTCAAAGAAATGTTTGTGGGTTCTTACCCCATTATGAACCAAATTTCATCAAGTCTTTCTCCACACTTCTAAACTCTCTTCCTGCATCTCTTCCACTTGTAATCAATCAAATTTTTTGTGTTCTAACATATTATAATCCCAAACAGCACTAGACAAGCCATTTAATGCTTCAAAGCAATATTGGTGGATTCTTACCCCATTATAGACCAAATTTCAGCAAGTTTTTCTCCACACTTCGAAACACTCTTTATGCATCTGTAGCACTTATAATCAATCAAATTCATTGTACTCTAACATATTCTAACCCCAAACAACACTATACAAGCCATTTAGTGGTTCAACGCAATGTTTATGAGTTCTTATCCCATTTGGGACCAACTTTTAACGAGTCTTTCTCCTCACTTCTAAACACTCTTCATGCATCTCTAACACTTGTAAATAATCAAATTTATTGTATCCTAACATATTTTAACCCCAAACAACACTAGACCAACCATTTAATGCTTTAAAGCAATGTTTGTTGGTTCTTGGCCTATTTCACACCAAATTTCAACAAGTCTTGCTCCATTTTTCTAAACACTCTTCATGCTTCTCTAGCACATTAAATCAATAAAATTTATGTATTCTAACATATTCTAATCACAAATAACACTACACAAGCCACTTAATGCTTCAAAGCAATGTTTGTGGGTTCTTACCCAATTATGGACCAAATTTCAGCAAGTCATTCTCCACACACCTAAACACTCTTCATGCATCTATAGCAGTTATAATCAATCAAATTCATTGTATTCTAACATATTCTAACCCCAAAGAACACTAGACAAGCCATGTAGGGGTTCAACGCAATGTTTATGAGTTCTTAGCCCATTTGGGACCAACTTTCAACAAGTGTTTCTCCTCACTTCTAAACACTCTTCATGCACCTCTACCGCTTGTAATCAATCAAATTAATTGCATTCTAACATATTCTAACCCGAAACAACACTAGGCAAGAAATTTAATGCTTCAAACCAAAGTTTGTGGGTTCTTAGCTATTACGGACCAAATTTTAACAAGTCTTTCTCCTCACTTTTAAACACTCTTCATGCATCTCTACCACTTGTAATTAATTAAATTTTTTGTATTCTAACATATTCTAACCCCAAACAACCCTACATAAGCCATTTAATGGTTGAAAGCAATGTTTGTGGGCTCTTAGCCTATTTCAGACCAAACTTTAACAAGTCTTGCTCCATTTTTCTAAACACTCTTCATGCATCTCTAGCACTTGTAATCAATAAAATTTATTTATTCTAACATATTCTAACCCGAAACAACACTAGACATGCCATTTAATGCTTTAAAGCAATGTTTGTGGGTTCTTACCTGATTATGAACCAAATTTCAGCAAGTCTTTCTCAACACTTTTAAACACTCTTCCTGCATCTCTACCACTTGTAATCAATCAAATTTATTGTATTCTAACACATTCTAACTCCGAACAACACTAGACAAGCCATTTAATGCTTCAATGCAATATTGGTGGGTTCTTACCCCCAGTATAGACCAAATTTCAGCAAATCTTTCTGCACACTTCTAAACACTCTTCCTGCATCTCTAGCACTTATAATCATTCAAATTCATTGTATTCTAACATATTCTAACCCCAAACAACATTAGACAACCCATTTATCGCCTCGATGCAATGTTTGTGGGCTCTTAGCCTATTTCAGACCAAATTTCAACGTCTTGTCCATTTTTCTAAACACTCTTCATGCATCTCTAGCACTTGTAATCAATCAAATTTATGTATTTTAACATATTCTAACTCCGAACAACACAAGACAAGCCATTTAATGCTTCAATGCAATATTGGTGGGTTCTTACCCCCATTATAGACCAAATTTCAACAAATCTTGCTCCATTTTTCTAAACACTCTACATGCTTCTCTAGCAGAGGTAATCAATTAAATTTATGTATTCTATCATATTCTAACCCCAAACAATACTACACAAGCCATTTAATGCTTCAAAGCAACGTTTGTGGGTTCTTAGCCCATATTGTACAAATTTCGGCAAGTTTTTCTCCACACTTCTAAACACTCTTCCTGCATCTCTACCACTTGTAATCAATCAAATTTATTTTATTCTTACATATTCAAACCATAAAAAACACTAGACCAATAATTTATTGCTTCAAAGCAATGTTTGTGGTTTCTTAGCCTATTTCAGACCAAATTTAAACAAGTCATGCTCCATTTTTCTAAACGCTATTCATGCATCTCTAGCACATGAAATTAATCAAATTTATGTATTCTAACATATTCTAATCCCAAAAAACACTACACAAGCCATTTAATGCTTCAAAGCAATGTTTGTGGGTTCTTACCCAATTATGGACCAAATTTCAGCAAGTCATTCTCCACACTTCTAAACAATCTTCATGCATCTCTAGCACTTATAATCAATCAAATTCATTGTATTCTAACATATTCTAACCCAAAAGAACACTAGACAAGCCATTTAGGGGTTCAACGCAATGTTTATGAGTTCTTAGCCCATTTGGGACCAACTTTCAGCAAGTCATTCTCCTCACTTTTAAACACTCTTCATGCATCTCTACTACTTGTAATTAATTAAATTTATTGTATTCTCACAATTTCTTACCCCAAACAACACTACACAAGCCATTTAATGCTTCAAGGCAATGTTTGTTGGCTCTTAGCCTATTTCAGACCAAATTTCAACAAGTCTTGCTCCATTTTTTTAAACACTCTTCATGCATCTCTAGCACTTGTAGTAAATCAAATTTATGTATTCTAACATATTTTAACCCCAAACAACACTAGACATGCCATTTCATGCTTCAAAACAATGTTTGTGGGTTCTTACCCCATTATGAACCAAATTTCATCAAGTCTTCCTCCACACTTCTAAACACTCTTCCTGCATCTCTTCCATTTGTAATCAATCAAAATTATTGTGTCTA
>NW_006238771.1:1613-1853 GCF_000375325.1 Capsella rubella | reverse complement strand
CAAACAACACTACACAAGCTATTTAATGCTTCAAACCAACGCTTGTGGGTTCTTACCCCATTATCGACCAAATTCCAGCAAGTCTTTCTCCACACTTCTAAACACTCTTGATGCATCTCTAGTACTTATAATCAATCAAATTCGTTGTATCATAACATATTTTAACCTTAAACAACACTAGACAAGCCATTTAGTAGTTCATTGCAATGTTTACGAGTTCTTAGCCCATTTGGGACCAAC
>NW_006238771.1:0-1513 GCF_000375325.1 Capsella rubella | reverse complement strand
CTCCATTTTTCTAAACGCTATTCATGCATCTCTAGCACATGAAATTAATCAAATTTATGTATTCTAACATATTCTAACCCCAAACAACACTACACAAGCCATTTAATGCTTCAAAGCAATGTTTGTGGGTTCTTACTCCATTATGGACAAAATTTCAGCAAGTCTTTCTCTAAACTTCTAAACACTCTTCATGCATCTCTAGCACTTGTAATCAATCAAATTCATTGTATTTTAACATATTCTAACCCCAAACAACACTAGACAAGCCGTTTAATGCTTAGAAGCAATGTTTGCGGGTTCTTAGCCCATTTAAGACCAAATTTCAGCAAGTCTGTCTCCATTGTTCAAGCATTTTTAGCACATGAAATTAATCAAATTTATGTATTCTAACATATTCTAACCCCAAACAACACTACACAAGCCATTTAATGCTTCAAAGCAATGTTTGTGGGTTCTTACTCCATTATGGACAAAATTTCAGCAAGTCTTTCTCTAAACTTCTAAACACTCTTCATGCATCTCTAGCACTTGTAATCAATCATATATATTTTATTCTAACATATTCTAATCCCAAACAACACTAGACAAGCAATTTAATGCTTCAAAACAATGTTTGTGGGTCTTACCCCATTATGAACCAAATTTCATCAAGTCTTCCTCCACACTTCTAAACACTCTTCCTGCATCTCTTCCATTTGTAATCAATCAAAATTATTGTGTCTAACATATTATAACCCCAAACAACACTAGACAAGCCATTTAATGCTTCAAAGCAATATTGGTGGGTTCTTACCCTATTATTAACCAAATTTCAGCAAGTTTTTCTCCACACTTCTAAACACTCTTCATGCATCTGTAGCAGATATAATCAATCAAATTCATTGTATTCTAACATATTCTAACCCCAAACAACACTATACAAGTGATTTAGTGGTTCAACGCAATGTTTATGAGTTCTTAGCCCATTTGGGACCAACTTTTAACAAGTCTTTCTCCTCACTTCTAAACACTCTTCATGCATCTCTAACACTTGTAAATAATCAAATTTATTGTATTCTAATATATTTTTTAACCCAAAACAACGCTAGACCAACCATTTAATGCTTCAAAGCAATGTTTGTGGGTTCTTAGCCTATTTCAGACCAAATATCAACAAGTCTTGCTCCATTTTTCTAAACACTCTTCATGCATCTCTAGCACTTGTAATCAATCAAAATTTATGTATTCTAACATATTCTAACCCCAAACAACACTAGACATGCCATTTAATGCTTCAAAACAATGTTTGTGGGTTCTTACCCAATTATGGAACAAATTTCAGCAAGTCATTCTCCACACTTCTAAATACTCTTCATGCATCTTTACCACTTGTAATCAATCAAATTTATTGTATTCTAACATATTCTAACTCCGAAAAACATTAGACAAGCCATTTAATGCTTCAATGAAATATTGGTGGGTTCTTACCCCCATTATAGACCAAATTTCAACGTCTTGTCCATTTTTCTAAACA
>NW_006238772.1:9885-10216 GCF_000375325.1 Capsella rubella | reverse complement strand
CCCAAAATAACTTTATACAAGCCATTCATTGCCTCAAAGCAATGGTTTTGGGTTCTTATCCCATTTGGAACCAAATATCAACAAGTCTTTATTCTCACTTCTAAACATTCTTCATGCATCTCAAGCACTTGTAATCAATCAAATTCATTGTATTATAACATATTCTAACCCAAAATAACTTTATACAAGCCATTCATTGCCTCAAAGCAATGGTTTTGGGTTCTTATCCCATTTGGGACCAAATATCGACAGGCCTTTCTTATCACTTCTAAACATTCTTCATGCATCTCTAGCACTTGTAATCAATCAAATTCATTGTATTATAACATAT
>NW_006238772.1:9221-9785 GCF_000375325.1 Capsella rubella | reverse complement strand
AGCAATGGTTTTGGGTTCTTATCCCATTTGGAACCAAATATCGACAAGTCTTTCTACTCACTTCTAAACATTTTTCATGCATCTCTAGCACTTGTAATCAATCAAATTCATTGTATTATACATATTCTAACCCAAAATAACTTTATACAAGCCATTCATTGCCTCAAAGCAATGGTTTTGGGTTCTTATCCCATTTGGAACCAAATATCGACAAGTCTTTCTTATCACGTCTAAACATTCTTCATGTTTCTCTAGCATTTGTAATGAATCAAATTTTTTGTATTATAAAATATTCTAACCCAAAATAACTTTATACAAGCCATTCATTGCCTCAAAGCAATGGTTTTGGGTTCTTATCCCATTTGGAACCAAATATCGACAAGTCTTTCTTATCACTTCTAAACATTCTTCATGCATCTCTAGCACTTGTAATCAATCAAATTCATTGTATTATAACATATTCTAACCCAAAATAACTTTATACAAGCCATTCACTGCCTCAAAGCAATGGTGTTGGGTTCTTATCCCATTTGGGAACAAATATCAACAAGTCTTTCTTCTCAC
>NW_006238772.1:8659-9121 GCF_000375325.1 Capsella rubella | reverse complement strand
CTAACCCAAAATAACTTTATACAAGCCATTCATAGCCTCAAAGCAATGGTTTTGGGTTCTTATCCCATTTGGAACCAAATATCGACAAGTCTTTCTTATCACTTCTAAACATTCTTCATGCATCTCTAGCACTTGTAATCAATCAAATTCATTGTATTATAACATATTCTAACCCAAAATAACTTTATACAAGCCATTTACTCCCTCAAAGCAATGGTGTTGGGTTCTTATCCCATTTGGGAACAAATATCAACAAGTCTTTCTTCTCACTTTTAAACATTCTTTATGCATCTCTAGCACTTGTAATCAATCAAATTCATTGTATTATAACATATTCTAACCCAAAATAACTTTACACAAGCCATTCATAGCCTCAAAGTAATGGTTTTGGGTTCTTATCCCATTTGGGACCAAATATCAACAAGTCTTTCTTCTCACTTCTAAACATTCTTCATGTATCTC
>NW_006238772.1:1715-5787 GCF_000375325.1 Capsella rubella | reverse complement strand
GCACTTATAATGAATCAAATTCATTGTATAATAACATATTCTAACCCAAAATAACTTTATACAAGCCATTCATTGCCTAAAAGCAATGGTTTTGGGTTCTTATCCTATTTGGGACCAAATATCAACAAGTCTTTATTCTCACTTCTAAACATTCTTCATGCATCTCAAGCACTTGTAATCAATCAAATTCATTGTATTATAACATATTCTAACCCAAAATAACTTTATACAAGCCAGTCATTGCCTCAAAGCAATGGTTTTGGGTTCTTATCCCATTTGGGACCAAATATCTGTAAGATTTCAAAGAGAATGAGCTGCAAGATCTATTCATCTCCATAAAACTCACAAGAGACTCACAAGAACACCAAATCTGACTTTGTGTGCTCTTGTGTATAACAACAAAGAAACGAGCTCAATGAGAGCTGTTCTTCAGTAGAATAAAGAGTTATACACGCCAATATGAGCTGTGTATACTCAAGAATAAGTATGAGAGGCAGCAGCTCTCTCACACCAAAACAGAACACAAAACCCCTTATAGAATCGTTTAGAGAATGGTGAAGAGAATCGAATGAAAGAAAGGTAGAGACCAAGCATTGCCAAAGCTCGGTCTCTCCATGAGATTATTTAGACTCTAATCTACCCATTTGTAAGTATAGAAGACGATTTGTATAAAGTGGAAGACTCCCAAAAGAGAGCTTTTCTTTATTAGAACATATGAGTTACATATTTATACAATGTGTAAATGGGATAAGAGTATCCCTTCTAAACCTAATATCAACGGTTATGAGCTTCAAAGACACTCACTTAAAGCCAAAATATCATCACTAAAGAGAAGAGAAAGCGACAGGTGCTTTGGGTGTTGTTCCTTAAGCCAACATGTGATCCTTCCTTGTTTTTAAGCTCCAACGGTTATATTGTGCAAGGGAAGGTTCTAGGTCTTTAGTTCAGCTTCTTGTAACCTTGGTAGGGCTTCTTGCGAGGTCGTTCATGGGCCTAGAGGATGAGGCTTGATGAAACAAAACGATGTTGTACGGACGGACTTGTACGGACGGGCTTGTTCGGATGGGCTTGTACGGACGGAAGGATTTCTCGATCCCGGACGGATGGATTTCTTGATCCCGGACGGATGGATTTCTCGATCCCGGACGGATGGATTTCTCGATCCCGGATCGATGAACGGTCGATCCCATCTCTCGACCAAGGATCGATCCCGATTGACGACCGATCGGTCTCTTGGTCGGTCGTATGGTCGATCATGGATGGAGTTCCTTCGGACCGATCGTTCTAGTATATAGATCGATCGGTCCCTTGTTGTTAATCACAACAACTCATGGACGATAGCTCATGTCTTCATTTGTACTACTTGCCTTCAGCCTTCACACTCTTAAGCTTCTTCTTATATCCATGATAACCCATTTACTTTGATCACAAAGTCCGTACGACATGCGTTGAATGCACTTATGATCAAACCACCGGATGTATGATCTAGCTTCTTTCATCACTTCTTCCCATCGAGTTCAGTACCTTCTTGACTTGTGCTCATTTATTTCAATACTCCCCCTCAAGCTTGACCGGAAGGGATGGAGGTTAAGCTTGGACGTAAATGAGCATGATCAAGTATCACTCCTTGAACCACATGAACTCGCCCTAGTCTTCTAGACTTCGGACTTGAGCTTTCCCATTAGCTTCTTCCTCTCAATACTCCCCCTCAAGCTTGGACGTTGGGGACCAAAGACCAAGCTTGCAACACATAAAGGACTACCTCGTTAAAAACCTTAGCAAAGAAAACCACTTGGGATAAAACTTTGCTAAGGGAAAAAGAGTATAGCCTTCATGGTTGAATGATGTAGCTATGGTCATGGTTTGTATGCGGGTTTGCTTAGGCTTCTTGCTTTGACTTCTTGTTGAGACTCTAATCCTACGTGTGTGTACTCGCTTAAGGAACTCCTCCTTTCAGTCACCACCATGGATTGATCTTCCTTTGTTTAGTCAAGCCACCATTAGCCTTGCTTCTTCCCTTTCCGTACCATAGCTTCCATGATCTAACCGGTTCTCTTCTTCTCATCTAGTTTCTCTATGGCTTTCTTTCTCTTTTACACCTTCAATCAAAAGATATAAATAAACCTTAAGTATATTTGCCATAAAAGTAACATTAAGCTTAGATGAGACATGGAGAACAAACTTAAATTGAACTACAAGAATATAAATCAAATAATAAACATGAAATGCTGTTTTTAAAACAAGCTAAAATCCAATTTCAAATTCAGTTCATAAAACAGATTTTAACAAATTGACTAATGTCATGGAAATAATTTTAAAAACTGGTATTAAGCTTTTAAAAACCTTATAAAGTACTTATAAAACTATTTTTCACCTTTTAAAAATAATAAAAATCGTTTGAAAAAATATTTTAAAATATTTTCAACTTTAAAAGTAATTTTAAATCGATTTTAGAAATATTGCTACCATTTTCAAAAACCTCAAAACTGAATTAAAGAAATATTTGAAAAGAGAATTTAAATGTAAATAAATTCAACCTTGATAAATCTAAATCAAAAATATGACTAACACTAATCATATTTTGTCAACTTAACAATTCAAATCACAATCAACACCTAAAATCATTTTAAACAATGAAACTCCAATTATGATCATCATGCAATTTCAAGTTCAAAAATGAGTAATCTAATCAACAAAATTTAAAGAGTAAGGTTTAGAATTAGCCTTTTGTCTTCTTTGTTGTAAATGGTTGGATGAGACTTGGTTTGCATCACCATTTGAGTTTCTGCCCATTGGTCTCCTCTTCATGGTTGATGACTACTAGAACTCAATCCACCTCTTCTACATCCAACTTTGGATGAGCTTCATGGTTGGCGAATGTATGGACGTACGGTCAAGACCCGGACACAGCTGATCGATCGGTCGGGAGCTCATGGTCGATCGGTCGATCGGTCAAGAGCTCGGTGTCGATGATGGAGATGAAGAGATCGATCGGTCGAGAGCTCATGGTCGATCGGTCGAGACAACTCGGTCTCGATGATGGAGAGATCGATCGGTCTCGATGATGAAAATGGAGGGATCGATCGGTCGAGAGCTCATGGTCGGCTTGGAGACTTCTTCTCCAGCCGCTTCTTTCTTCTTTCTTTCTTCTTTGTAGCTTCCCTTGAAGCTTAGGAGAGATAGAACACTTCTTGACTTCAATTTGGCTTCATTGGAAGCTTTGTTCGTTGCCATTCAATGGCCAATCGATCTCTTAACCGACCTTCATGGTCGATTGCTTCTTCTTATTCGCGTCAGAATGATATGTTCCCACTGAATGGGTCATAACTTCTTAACGCCTGCTCGTATCCGGATGATTTTACTTCCACTGGAAAGCTTACTCAATTTCCAAGAACTTGTATGAAGGACATTGGAGCTGAATCACAGTGAAAGGCCTTCGTACGAGTCGATCTTTAAGACGCTTCGACAGAGACTTTGCTTCTTGCCGAGAATATAACAAGAATTTGTGACTTCGTAACCAAGATGTTGAATCATCTTGGGAACCAATAACTTGAGTTTTCTATGGCTTGGGCCATCCCTTGAGTCAAGAAACCTTGTGCCTAGTATAATTGACACCTAGTGCACATCCAATCTTGAACTCCAACAACGTGACGCTAACACACATGTCTTGAGTTGATTCATCACTTTCCACCAGCTTGCCTTTCCATTAGGCGTCTCCACAAGAACCTCAACCATAGCATTCACCCTCGGTAAGCCTCGCGGGTTTTCCCTTGATCTTCCAAGCTTTGACTCGCTAGAAAGAACATCCTTGTGGTCTCCAAAGCTTGATGGCCATTGGTTCTAACTTCAAGCATTGTGTTGTGCCTTCAAGAACCAACAAGGTTCATAAGAGTATTTGTAACCAGAATGAGAGTATGAGTAACCAAGATTTTGAGAATAATTAGCCAAGAGAATAGAGTAACCAGAATGAGAGATTTAGTAACCAAGAATGAGAGATTTTGCGGAATAGAAAAGAGAATGAGTGTTTGGGTGTTTGTGGGTGTTTGGACAGAGATTTCCTCTGGATTTCTTT
>NW_006238772.1:0-1555 GCF_000375325.1 Capsella rubella | reverse complement strand
GAAACGAGCTCAATGAGAGCTGTTCTTAAGTAGAATAAAGAGTTATACACGCCAATATGAGCTGTGTATACTCAAGAATAAGTATGAGAGGCAGCAGCTCTCTCACACCAAAACAGAACACAAAACCCCTTATAGAATCGTTTAGAGAATGGTGAAGAGAATCGAATGAAAGAAAGGTAGAGACCAAGCATTGCCAAAGCTTGGTCTCTCCATGAGATTATTTAGACTCTAATCTACCCGTTTGTAAGTATAGAAGACGATTTGTATAAAGGGGAAGACTCCCAAAAGAGAGCTTTTCTTTATTAGAACATATGAGTTACATATTTATACAATGTGTAAATGGGATAAGAGTATCTCTTCTAAACCTAATATCAACGGTTATGAGCTTCAAAGACACTCACTTAAAGCCAAAATATCATCACTAAAGAGAAGAGAAAGCGACAGGTGCTTTGGGTGTTGTTCCTTAAGCCAACATGTGATCCTTCCTTGTTTTTAGCTCCAACGGTTATATTGTGCAAGGGAAGGTTCTAGGTCTTTAGTTCAGCTTCTTGTAACCTTGGTAGGGCTTCTTGCGAGGTCGTTCATGGGCCTAGAGGATGAGGCTTGATGAAACAAAACGATGTTGTACGGACGGACTTGTACGGACGGGCTTGTTCGGATGGGCTTGTACGGACGGAAGGATTTCTCGATCCCGGACGGATGGATTTCTCGATCCCGGACGGATGGATTTATCGATCCCGGACGGATGGATTTCTCGATCCCGGACGGATGTATTTCTCGATCCCGGATCGATGAACGGTCGATCCCATCTCTCGACCAAGGATCGATCCCGATTGATGACCGATCGGTCTCTTGGTCGGTCGTATGGTCGATCATGGATGGAGTTCCTTCGGACCGATCGTTCTAGTATATAGATCGATCGGTCCCTTGTTGTTAATCACAACAACTCATGGACGATAGCTCATGTCTTCATTTGTACTACTTGCCTTCAGCCTTCACACTCTTAAGCTTCTTCTTATATCCATGATAACCCATTTACTTTGATCACAAAGTCCGTATGACATGCGTTGAATGCACTTATGATCAAACCACCGGATGTATAATCTAGCTTCTTATAGATCGATCGGTCCCTTGTTGTTAATCACAACAACTCATGGACGATAGCTCATGTCTTCATTTGTACTACTTGCCTTCATCCTTCACACTCTTAAGCTTCTTCTTATATCCATGATAACCCATTTACTTTGATCACAAAGTCCGTACGACATGCGTTGAATGCACTTATGATCAAACCACCGGATGTATGATCTAGCTTCTTTCATCACTTCTTCCCATCGAGTTCAGTACCTTCTTGACTTGTGCTCATTTATTTCAATAATATCAACAAGTCTTTCTACTCACCTCTAAACATTCTTCATGCATCTCTAGCACTTGTAATCAATCAAATTCATTGGATTATAACATGGTCTACCCAAAAGAAACTTTATACAAGCCATTCCCAGCTGCAAAGTAATGGGTTTTGGGTTCCTATCCCATTTGGGAACCAAATATCAAC
>NW_006238773.1:7676-8715 GCF_000375325.1 Capsella rubella | reverse complement strand
TTTAGAAGTTTTGGAGAAAAGACTTGTTGAAATTTGGTCCCAAATGGGCTAAGAACTCGAAAACATTGCGTTGCACCACTAAATGGACTTTTTAATGTTGTTTGGGATTAGAATAGGTTAGAATACATTAAATTTGATTGATTACAAGTTCTAGAAATGCATGAAGAGTGTTTCGAAGAGTGTAGAAAGACTTGCTGAAATTTGGGCAAAAATGGGCTAAGAACCCACAACGATTGCTTTCAAGCATTAAATGGCTTGTCTACTGTTTTTGGAATTATAATATGTTAGAATACAATAAGTTTGATTGATTACAAATGCTAGAGCATCATGAAGAGTGTTTAGAAGTTTGGAGAAAGACTTGTTGAAATTTGGTCCCAAATGGGCTAAGAACTCGAAAACATTGCGTTGCACCACTAAATGGCCTTTTTAATGTTGTTTAAGGTTAGAATAGGTTAGAATACATTAAATTTGATTTATTACAAGTTTTAGAGATGCATGAAGAGTGTTTAGAAGAGTGTAGAAAGACATGCTGAAATTTGGGCTGAAATGAGCTAAGAACCCACAACCATTGCTTTCAAGTATTAAATGGCTTGAATAATGTTTTTTGTGATTGAAATATGTTAGAATACAATAAGTTTGATTGATTACAACTGCTAGAGCATCATGAAGAGTGTTTAGAAGTTTGGAGAAAGACATGTTGAAATTTGGTCCCAAATGGGCTAAGAACTCGAAAACATTGCGTTGCACCACTAAATGGACTTTTTAATGTTGTTTGGGATTAGAATAGGTTAGAATACATTAAATTTGATTGATTACAAGTTCTAGAAATGCATGAAGAGTGTTTCGAAGAGTGTAGAAAGACTTGCTGAAATTTGGGCAAAAATGGGCTAAGAACCCACAACGATTGCTTTCAAGCATTAAATGGCTTGTCTACTGTTTTTTGGAATTATAATATGTTTGAATACAATAAGTTTGAGGACTAAAATCTCTTGTACCCTTTGACTCCTTCTCCTATTCTCATAAGGGTTTGACCAAAATG
>NW_006238773.1:6668-7576 GCF_000375325.1 Capsella rubella | reverse complement strand
TTAAAATACAACCTTATCCTCACTAAAATAAAACAATTACAGATCCAACCAGTCTATATCCGAAAACCCATATCACTATCGGATATCCATCGGATCTTTTAACCTCTTTGTCTTCCTCTTCATCGTTTTTGAAAAATCTAAGTTCCCCAAACCCTAAGTGTTTTGAAAAAACTAAAAATCACAAAGAGTTCGAGTATAACTAAGGACAACCCGAGATAGGGTACGTCAAAACCTTTAATTCTTTGGGTATTTTAAGTTCGATCCGCTTGAATGTTATCAATTTAGGTGTTCTCGATTTAGGTTTAGCCGATTTGGGTGTTGATTTCGTTTTATTACTCGAGTATGTTGTAATTAGCGGTTGTTGGTTTTGTGTGAAGGAGAAGAGAAGAATGGTGAAGTCGAAAAGGTATAACTTGGGAAATTTCAACAAGTCTATAAAAGGTATAGCTTTAACAAAGAAACAGATCCAGTAGGTGAAGTCGAAAAGCCAACAGAAGAAGAAGACACTCGTTTATTGTATAACTAGTTTATTTCAATTCGAAAATTCAAAAGGTATAACTTGGGAAAACTTAGTATAACTATGTTGTTTTGCAGGAGTCCGAGGAGGAATCCGAGGAGGGAACAGAAGTAATGCAACCGGTGAACATGTACTTCAATAGATCCGAGTACATGAAGCCATTCAAGCTATCTGCTAAGTGTTATATCACAAGGACAGTGGACTTCTTGAAAGCTCACCTTAAGTCTCATGAGTTGGACTGGTTCCTAGGACACCCACAGTTCAAACACTTCTTCCATATGCCGAATGATGCCAATCACAAATTGATGGGTATGTGGATGATGCTTCTCCGGACGGCGTCTATAGAGAAGAAAAAAGAATGTTGGTTCATAGTAAATGGTACTCCCATCAG
>NW_006238773.1:5853-6568 GCF_000375325.1 Capsella rubella | reverse complement strand
TTCTCTTAAAGAAATGGCACTGATTTCTGGCTTATACTGCCATGAGTATCCCCGGAACATGGAAACTCTGGGCAGTAATGAGTTTGTTGGTAAGCATTTTGGTGTTGGCACAACAATAAGATATGATGATGTCCAAGCAAAACTTTTATCGATGAAGAGAGCTTCTCCAGATCGAGTGAAGATGGCGGTCCTCTACTTCTTGTGTAGTGTGATCATAGGGAAGAAGAAGGCAGGGAAAAAAGCACCATCCGTAGAGCCATTCTTTCTTAGGGCTATTGATGATTTGGACATGTGTAAAACGTTCCCTTGGGGTCGTTTGGCTTTTGATGAGAACATGAAGGACATCTTTCATTGTATGAACTACTTTGGTGGAGTTTTGAGCACAAACCAATGGGTCTTTCCTAATTTCGTCATTCCGTTGGAGGTAATTACTGAATTATGAAAATGTACAACTTAGTATAACTTGGTATAATTGAGTTTTAAGTCCACGATTTTGTGTGGTGTGTAGGTTCTTGCTTTTGAGGCAATTCCTGTTCTTAAGGAATATTGCCGAGAAGATGTTAGTAATGCACATGCACGTCGTCATTGTCCTCGGATGTGCAAGATGAAATTTAAAGCAAGTAAACTGAAAGGGTTTACATTGAAGGAAATTTATGACAAACTTGGTACAACTAAGGTTAGCAAGTCCCATACTTATCCTATTCATTTATTTTTG
>NW_006238773.1:5445-5753 GCF_000375325.1 Capsella rubella | reverse complement strand
GACATTATATTGTTTTATTTTCATAGGATATTGAAAGTATTTTGACTCCATCATCACGTGAGAAACGTCTTTTAGGTCGTGTCATGGATGAAGAGAGTCCCTATAATGATGTAGATGATCTCATTGTTGATGGTTGGACCAAGTGTTAATTGATGAAGAGAAGTCAATATGTTTTGAAGAGCTTTACAACCAAGATTTGGCCACCCGGGAGAATCCAGAAGATGTGGATCCGGAAGATGTGAATCCGGAAGATGTGAATCCGGAAGATGTGAATCCGGAAGCTGTGAATCCGGAACCTGTGAATCTGG
>NW_006238773.1:4082-5130 GCF_000375325.1 Capsella rubella | reverse complement strand
AGCAGGCTGAGAAGGATAAGGTTGAGAGGGAGCAGGCTGAGAAAGAGCAGGCTGAGAAGGATAAGGTTGAGAGGGAGCAGGCAGAGAAAGAGCAAGCTGAAAGGGAGCATGCTGAGAAGGAGCAGGCTGAGAGGGCTAAGGCGGCTAAGACCGAGAAGGCTGAGAGGGCTAAGGCCGAAAAGGCTAAGGCTGAAAAGGATAAGGTAGACAAGGAGCAAGCTGATAAGGCTGAGAAGGATAAGTCCAAGTCTGACAAGGAGCATGCTGAGAAAGAACAAAGTGAGAAGGAAAAGTCTGAGAAACCCGAGACTGAGAAGGAGAAGGTTGATGAAGAGAAAGCACAACTTGGTACAACTGATGAAGAGAAAGAACAACTTGGTACAGTTGAAGAAGAGAAAGAACAACTAGGGACAACGGAAAAAGGCCGAGAGGAAGATGTTGAGATGGAACATGGCGAGAAAGAACAAGCTAAGGATAAAGGAGAAAAGAGGGAAAGAGAAGAAGTTGTTCATGCTCACCAAGGTAAAAGGGTGAAGATCATAAGCAAGAAGAAGGGAGGGACTGTGGTCATAAGCAGTCCTATTCAGACAACACAAAATGCGAAGAAGGATAATTGATGATCTATTCTAAAGTTGGGTTTTAGAGTCATTTTATATTTGAACTCTTTGTATTGGTTTATGGATTGATGTCTTTTTGGATGTGTTTTGAACTATTCTAGTAAGTTATATGTTCTTTGTTAAGTTTCTGAGTTACCATTATACAACTGCATTCAAAAGATCAACTTGGTAAAACTACATAGTAGTTGTACGATTACAAAATACTAGTTTTACAACCAAAAATTACAACCCGAATACACAAAGTAAGTTCTAAGTTACCAACAAAGCTAAACCAAGTAGTTTTATACTTAGTTGTCCAACTACGAAGAACAAGTTATACTTAGTTGTACTACGAAGAACAAGTTACACTTGATTGTACCATATTCCCAGCCCTATCAGAAGAAGACAACCACAGAAAACGAGTACACTCATTTTCTTAATTTCCTTCATAT
>NW_006238773.1:3299-3604 GCF_000375325.1 Capsella rubella | reverse complement strand
ATATACCCGATTCCCAATTCCCTCTTTCTATTTCAATTTGAAAATTGAATTTTTTTAAAAATCGAATAAAATTTAAAAAAATAAAAAAAAAGGGACCAAACACAACAAACACGTGATCCACATTAGACACGTGTAGCCGCCAAAAGACACATGTGTAGCCGCCAAAATGCACTAGTTGTACCAAAGTTACAGGTTGTACTCGTTTTGGCAAGTTGTACTTTTTCATTTTTTTAGTTTTAATTAGTTGTCCAATGTTTAAAATAAATATTTTTAGTTGTACACATGATTTTCATTAATTGATGTAC
>NW_006238773.1:1592-3199 GCF_000375325.1 Capsella rubella | reverse complement strand
AACTTAGGAAAGACAACCAAAGCACGCACATTGTCCGGAACGATCCACATAGACATGATAGGAACTGGATATATCGTCCTTGAATATCCTAATGCGCACTGCTCCATCCAATAATACTTACTGCACAGCTCATGCAATTGGATCTCATTGATCTCATGACCAGCGTTTTTTGCTGCTTCCATAGCCGCAGCAATAGCGTGCACACACGGATATCTATCAATATCAAATTGCTTGCAGTAGCAAGTTTTGTTTTTCAGATCAACCACATAACTACTACCATCAACTCCAGTCACACTGTATTCGTGAAAATAGCTGTTTAGTTCAATCACCGGTAAGAGCTTTGCGTCTGAACATCTATCGTGCAACAACTTCTCAACAAAAGGGACTAACTTCTGCTCTATTGGAGTCTCTATAGATATTTTCGTATATTTATTAAACCATTCAGCTAGTTTGGCAACAATCGCATCTATCATTGGTAGTAAAGCGTATGCCCTTAAGAATCTAAAGACACCATTAATAGATTCAACTGTATTAGTTGTATCAATGTTGTATCTAGCTCCTGGAAAGAAACATCGTGCCCATTTATGTTGTCCTACGTGATTATCAAGATAAGTACCTGCAGCTGGAAACCTTTTAATGAAATCAGCGTAGAGTTTCTCAAACTCAGACTCGGTGTAAGCCTTCGCTACTTGCATGAACGTCGTCGCAACTACATCTCTGTTCACGTTCTTACAGCTCAGTTTGACATTCTGAGACAAGTGATAAATACAATATCCATGGTGAGACAACGGATACACCGTACTTATTGACATGATCAAGCTTTGATTTCTATCAGAACAGAAGACCAACTCAGTACAATCTGGTATAACTGATTTCAATTTACTGAAAAACCAAGTCCAACTTGCATTATTCTCACGGTCAACTACACCAAATGCAATTGGATAATGGTGGTGATCCGGATCTTGAGCTGAAGCCACGATTAGTACTCCACCATATACATTTTTAATACTGGTTGCATCCACAATGATCACCTCTGGGCTTCATCCAATTCAACAAATGAAACTGTACCTGGATTCATCTTCTCCAACATGTGCATATAACAATAAACCACCTTATAACTATCCTCTGCGGTACCACGAAGGTCAGCTGCAGCTAGCTTTTTCCCTCTATTTGCGGTTGAGTATGACAATTTGATACCAACTTTTGATTGAACCAAAGGAATCAGATTTTTTGGAGTTGGAGTGTCTATCAAACAAGGGAAATCTTCACGCAAAACAGATGCCACTAAATGAGATGTGCCTCTCCTTTTTTTACTCATTGTACTTGTTTCTGACCGTAAGCATGTATGTATCTTAGTGTAAGTTCTGATCGAGAAACTATCTGCATTCCCATTCCTTGCTGCTCGTAAAGCCCACTTGCAACCCTTTCTAAATTCTGAGCATTTAAGCACAAACAACATAGGATCCGACTTTATTATAACAAACTCAAAACAGTTCTTGTGCGCAGCTTTTTCAACCAAATCTTTAGTTACTTGCTTGCTTTCAAATTCTTGTCGGATAGTCACATCCAAACCATCTTCCCACTCACGCTTTACAACCGGTGTAATC
>NW_006238773.1:1169-1492 GCF_000375325.1 Capsella rubella | reverse complement strand
CAGATGTGCCATCTTCTACTATTGCTCGTTCTTCGGACTGTTCTTCATAACGAATCATGTTCCCATCTCTCCCATCACTATTTTCCACCATCTCATGACTTTCAAACGGCTCGCTTTCATCAAGGAACATGGTCCCATCAGTCGCTCTACTACTTGAAATATGCTCCTCATTGAGTGAACAACCTACACTTCCTCGACTCTTCTCATACCCCTGATTTACGACTTCGACATGCAAAACTTCAAAATGATCTTCATTCATATCCATATAACACATAACATCATCATCATCAAATATGTATATTGGTCTCTTAGGCTCCACTGAT
>NW_006238773.1:0-1059 GCF_000375325.1 Capsella rubella | reverse complement strand
AGATTGATGAACTTTATCTCTTGAATTCCATCTTGTTTCATTTTCTCTTGTTGCATAATATCCCCCATAATCATATATTATGATTTTTCGATGGTTTTTATTCATTGTGGCCTGAAATAGAATAGGATAACTAACATTATAATCTCTGTCGTGTTCATAGTTATACCAAGTTATACCAAAGAGTACCATTTGTACTACAAGTTTTACCATTATAGTTATACCAAGTTGTGCCCGAATAGTTAGACCAAGTTCTACCAGTTGTCCTACAACGCACTACTAAATTCAGAATACATTCATACGATTCAATTCAATTGAACTGTTACAATGCACACATTCTGAGAAATAGTCTACCCAATTCGACTCATATCCCTAATTGACAATGAGGATAAGAAAAATTGGATCAAATCCAAATCTACAATGTTAATAGTTCAATAGGGAACAAATACAATCCACAACATTATGATTTTTCATGCCAACGAGTTTAGAATTTAACAATGGATAAGAATTACCTCAGTTGTTGGGTTGCTTCTCCTGTTAATGAGAGAGACGATGGAGTTAAATGGAAGAGGAGCTCGATCGTGGTTGAAGATGAAGAAGAAATCGGACAAATCGTGGATGGAGATGAAGAAGAGGAGAAGAGAGAAGATGGTGGTGGAGTGGGGTCCGCGTCCATTTTCTTTTTCCTTTTTTATTTAATTAAATCAATCAATAAGAAGGGGCAAAATTTGTCTTTTATTTAGTCAATATAAGTCAAGGGGTACTTAGAACACACAAGGGTAGGCAAGTATATAAATTATGGTCAAAGGGCACAAGAGATTCAAGTCCTAAGTTTGATTGATTACAAGTGCTAGAGCATCATGAAGAGTGTTTAGAAATTTGGAGAAAGACTTGTTGAAATTTGGTCCCAAATGGGCTAAGAACTCGAAAACATTGTGTTGAACCACTAAATGGCTTGTTTAGTTTTCTTTTGGGTTAGAACAGGTTAGAGTACATTAAATTTGATTGATTACAAGTTCTAGAGATGCATGAAGAGTGTTTAAGAGAGTGTAGAAAGACTTG
>NW_006238774.1:1754-7201 GCF_000375325.1 Capsella rubella | reverse complement strand
TGCTTCTCCAGCACTTCTAACCAATCAAATTTATTGTATTATAACATATGCTAACCCAAAATAACTTTATACAAGCCATTCATTGCCTCAAAGCAATGGTTTTGGGTTCTTATCCCATTTGGGACCAAATATCAACAAGTCTTTCTACTCACTTCCAAACATTCTTCATGCATCTCTAGCACTTGTAATCAATCAAATTCATTGTATTATCACATATTCTAACCCAAAATAACTTTATACAAGCCATTCATTGCCTTAAAGCAATGGTTTTGGGTTCTTATCCCATTTGAGACCAAATATGAACAAGTGTTTCTTCTCACTTCTAAACATTCTTCATGCATCTCTAGCACTTGTAATCAATCAAATTCCTTGTATTATAACATATTCAAACCAAAAATAACTTTATACAAGCCATTCACAGCCTCAAAGCAATGGTTTTGGGTTCTTATCCCATTTGGGACCAAATATCAACAAGTCTTTCTACTCACTTCTAAACATTCTTCATGCTTCTCCAGCACTTCTAATCAATCAAATTCACTGTATTATAACATTTTCTAACTCCAAAATACTTATACAAGCCATTCATTGCCTCAAAGCAATGGTTTGGGTTCTTTATCCCATTGGGACCAAATATCCAACAAGTCTTTCTACTCACTTCTAAACATTCTTCATGCATCTCTAGCACTTGTAATAAAATCAAATTCATTGTATTATCACATATTCTAACCCAAAATAACTTTATACAAGCCATTCGCTGCTTTAAAGCAATGGGTTTGGGTTCTTATCCCATTTGGGACCAAATATCAACAAGTCTTTCTTCTCACTTCTAACCATTCTTCATGTATCTCTAGAACGTGTAATCAATCAAATTCATTGTGTTATAACATATTCTAACCCAAAATAACTTTATACAAGCCATTCATTGCCTCAAAACAGTGGTTTTGGGTTCTTATCCCATTTGGGACCAAATATCAACAAGTCTTTCTTCTCACTTTTGAACATTCTTCATGCATGATATGATCGTGGCCAGCATGGAGCCAGAGGCTACAGAGAAACCAGAGATGGTAGGAAGGATCACTCGTTCAAGAGCTAAGGAGATGGCCAAGGAAGCACACGCACTTATAGCTGACGGGTCATTCAACCTACCAAGGATCCAAGTCTTCAACATATCTACCCTGAAGACTTCACCCGGTGATGATGACTAGGTAACTTAGATGAGAAGTTTGTACTCTTTTTCCCATAGCTGAGTTTTGTCCCAATGGGTTTTCTCAGCATGGTTTTTAATGAGGCAAATGGATCACTACGTCGAGTTATCTAGAAATCATTACCAAAGGGGAATAATGTACTTCTGTACTAGTTCAGCCGACTTCTGTACTACTACAGGTCGTCAAGCGTCTGTACTAGTTCAGTTGACTTCTGTACTACTACAGGTTGTCGAGACATTTTGCTGTTTTTCTTATTTCCTTAAAACGTCTTGTTGTTTTGGTTTTACACTTCTTGTTGTTTGGAGTGTCGTGCCCTAGGGTATTTAAAACCCAAAGCTACGCCTCTTTTCTCCTTTAGCGAAGAAGTTGTATTGATGCGGACATTAGAACTACATCAAACCGGGAGCACACCAAACCAATCGGTCCACACACCAAACCGGTCTACATAGAGCATTTTAGAGAATCTTTGCCTAAATGGAGTTCTGATCAAGTACAAGGCGAAGGGTTAATTATTCACAATGATATTAACCTTAAGAAGTCCGATAGTTCAAGAGGGATCAAAAATCAGCAAGTCAAATCACCTTATCATTGGGATATGACTGTTGCACTCTTTTTCCCTTATCTAGGGTTTGTCCCAATGGGTTTACCTAGAAAGGTTTTAATGAGGCAACACCAAGTCATCAAGGAATCATTCACCATCCATATGATTCAAAGATGATAGCTGATGTACATTCTGATCTACTCGCGGACAAGTATGCTGAACTACTCGCTGACAAGCAAGCTGAACTACTCGCTGACAAGCATGCTGAACTACTCGCTGACCGACTGGCTGAACTACACCAGGTTGCGAGCTGTGAGGATTTTAAGTACTTTGAAACTTGGATCAGCCGTGAAGGGAGCCCACACAGTCATTTGATTCACTACAAAGCCCCAGCCCATGGAGAACATCTCAAGAGAAGACCCAAGTCCAAACCACCCTCTGAATCAAGGTCGTTGATCTACTTGGAGCGAGATAAGGAAATTATTCTTTTCTTTGATTTGGACGTGCCCCAAATTCATATATGGAAACCAGGTGAATATCTAGGCCATACAAGACTTGTGCAACACGACATTTGGCACACCTTTGCACACAAGAACCCGATGAGTCACTACTTACCATCCATGGAGCCAAAGGAGATCAAGGTGCAAAGACTCCTTCCTTATTCACTTATGCACGTCTTGAAGCTTCTTACAATGAACCTAGACACCCCAAGGAGTCATGGATTCGCACCCAAGCTTTCAAGACTCAAGGCATCTCTCTACTTGCCTTATTTTGCCGATTTGGTTCATAAAGTCCCAACGGCAAGTGTAATTAATTTTGTGCGATTTATTTCTTGTTTTACATTATTAGGATGTGTAGCTGAGCCTATATAAGCTCATTAGCTTGTTCATTTGTAATTACCCTTGATCAATTTAAAGTAATAGAAAGTTTTCTTCTTGTCAAAGTTTGAGTCTTTGTCAATTGTGTTCTTTAGTTCTTTGTGAGTGATTCACTTAGTGCTTTAGAAACCTGCGGATTAAGTTTGTTGTGTGATTCAACAACCTTCATTCGTCCATTGATCGAGTGAGTCGATTATCCCACCGATTGAGCGAGTCAATCACCTGTACTATCCCCTGTACCACCCACTGATTCACGAGAGAGTGCTTCTGGCCAGCTCGTGAATTCCACCTTCCGCAAGCTAAGCTTGGAATCTATTGATCCTCAAGTGATCTAAAGTTTGGAGTGATTCCAATCTTGCATCATGTATGAACAAGTATACTTTTTCTCTCAATTTGAATTCTTGAATGCGTTCTAGATTTCCGGGTTTCTATACACTTTGTGATTCAGAAACTCTTCATTGTTACAATCCATACAACCACCTAAACATCTATCTCCATCAAACCATTGTTTTCATCAATTCGATCTTCACCCATCATCACACAAGTTCATCGTCCATCATCATCCACAAGATCACGTCGCCTATCACCAATCTTCAGCCTTCATCAGAGTTCTATCCTAGGGAGATCATATTATGTGGTATCAGAGCCAACTCTGTGCCAAGGCTAAGCGATTCTAAGAACCCTAATCTCTTGCGTTTATTTGCTTAAATTTGTTTGCTTAGTTTTAGGGTTTCTTTTGTGTTTTGTTGAATTCGTTGTGTCTAGATCGTTTAGGAGTTAGTTTTATGATGTTTCGAAATTAGACTGCATTAGGGTTTAGTTATTTCGAGTTTGTTAGCTATAGGGTTTGGTATTGTTCGAGTTTGTGCTATTTTGAAATTAGACTGCATTAGGGTTTAGTCGTGTTTCTTGTTTAAAATTCAGAGTCTTAGAGTTTATTTTCGTTTTTTTTGTTCCTCATTCAAAGAACAAGTTATTGCGAGTTTCTTCTTTATTTTGCAGGTACAATGGAGTTCTCTCCAGAAGCTATGGAAGCTTTGAACCAAGCCATGTCTAAGCAAATAGCAGAAGCAAACAAGACAATGTCTACTCAGTTTCAACAACAGATAGAGCAGCTCAGTAACAAGTTTGAGAAGTAGATCAAAGACATAGCTCAAACATCTAGCGCTTCAGATCAAAGTTCTTCAGAACCACCTAGCCCTAGTGAGGCCCGTCGTTTAGCTAAAGGAAAGGCTCACGTGGGAGCTACTTCAAAGCATACACGGAACAAAACAGCTAAGTCACCTACTGGGGGAAGAGAGACGTGTTTCAATCAGAGAAGAGATAATCGAAGTACAGAAAGGGGAGACCGTAGGACTGGCAGAGATCATACACGTCCACGACGAGCTGAACAAGTAGCTGGGCATCGAATATACATTGAGTCAGACAGAGAGTATACTGAAGAAGATGAAGTTTCAGATCATAGTCAACAGACAATGAGGAGAAACAGAAACAGAGACCATGGTAGGGATTATGATCCTTTGAAGCAGCAGCTGAATCATCTCATGATTCAGTATCCTTCTTTTCATGGTACCAATGATCCAGAGACTTATCTAGACTGGGAAAGGAAGATGGAATCTAACTTTCAGGTTCAGGGTACTTATGAGTTGAACAAGGTGAAGATAGCCATATCCAAATTCAATGGCTATGCTTTGTTGTGGTGGGAGCAGCTAGGACTTACTAGACATCGACAGAGAGAGCCTGCTATCACTACATGGGAACAGTTAGTCACACAAATGAGGAAAAAGTTTGTACCCACACACTACCAAAGAGAGACTCTTAACAAGCTTAGGCGTCTCATTCAAGGTACTAAGTCTGTTAGAGACTACTATCAAGAGCTGGAAACGCTTATGATCAGGGCTGATCTAAGAGAAAGTGAAGACATGGTTATGTCAAGGTTTCTTGGAGGTTTAAACAGAGAGATTCAAGACAAGGTAGAGTTGTAAAACTATGAAGATGTTCAAGAAATGGTACATAAGGCAGAGCTAATTGAATCACAGATCAAGAGAAAGGGGGTGAGAACAGCATTTACGCCTAATATGTCCAAGCCAAGGGAGTTCGGCAAACCCGCCTTCACCAAAGATAGTAAACCCGCGACAGCCACCGTCAAAGAGGAAGTTAAGATCGACTACAAGCCCAAGAGTAGCACCTCTACAAGTCATATCAGGTGTTTCAAGTGTCAAGGAATGGGGCATTACTCGAGAGACTGTCCTAACAAGAAGATGTTTCTTCTTCAAGAAGGAGGAGAAATTGTGCCTGTAGATAGTTCAGAAAGTGAACCAGAGCCTGAACTAGATCAGGAAGGAGAAACTGCAGTCATGGGAGAGATGTTAGTGGCACGCAGAGCTTTAAGTATTCAGATACATCCAAATGATAGAGGTCAGCGTGAGAACCTGTTTCACACCAGATGTATGGTTCAAGACAAGGTCTGCACCTTGATCGTTGATGGTGGAAGCTGTACTAATGCAGCCAGTGAAGAGATGGTACAGAAGCTTAATCTCAAGACCACTTCACATCCAAGACCTTATCAGTTACAGTGGCTGAACAACAAGGGAGCTTTAACAGTTTCGCAGCAAGTGATGGTGAAACTAGCGATTGGGAAGTATGAGGATGAGTTGCTATGTGATGTGATCCCAATGAAGTCAAGTCATATTCTGCTGGGAAGACCATGGCAGTTCGATAGGAGAGTGTTTCATGATGGCTATACCAACAAGCAGTCATTTGAGTTCAAAGGACGCAAGATCACTCTTTTACCACTCACACCCAACGAGATCTACAAGGACC
>NW_006238774.1:485-1654 GCF_000375325.1 Capsella rubella | reverse complement strand
CCTGTACATCATTCATAGTGAGTTCAACAAGCTATTTGATCCAGAGATGACCACATTCATGTTTGTGTATAAGGAGACACTCACCAGTACTAAGTCAGCACAAGAGCTTCCACGCGAGATGATAGAGATTATAGAGGAGTACAAGGATGTATTTAATGAGGCAACACCAAGTCATCAAGGAATCATTCACCATCCATATGATTCAAAGATGATAGCTGATGTACATTCTGATCTACTCGCGGACAAGCATGCTGAACTACTCGTTGACCGACTGCCTGAACTACTCGCTGACCGACTGCCTGAACTACATCAGATTGCGAGCTGTGAGGATTTAAAGTCTTTTAATACTTGGATCAGCTATGAAGGGAGTTCACACACTCAGTTGAATCACCACAAGGCCCCAGCCCATGTAGAATAGCCAAGAGAAGACCCAAGTCCAAACCACCATTTCTTGGCTTACCTAGAACCAGAAATGGTAGAGATTCGATTTTCGTTGTGGTTGACATGGAAGTAGTACGTCTACATGGAGTGCCTCAAGTAATCGTTTCAGACCGAGATACAAAATAGCTAGGACACTTCTGGAGGACGTTATGGGCTAAGCTAGGAACCATGTTGTCATTCTCAACCACATGTCACCCGCAAACAGATGGGCAAACTGAAGTAGTGAACATGACGTTATCTACACTCCTCAGGACTTTCGTACGAAGCAATCTCAAGTCATGGGAAGAATGTCTACCACATGTTGAGTTTGCCTATAATCACGCTAAGCATTCTGCTACTCTCTTTTCTCCTTTTGAAATTGTTTATGGTTTTAACCCACAATCACCTCTAGACTTGATTCCTTTACCTTTAAGTGTGAAGTGTAGCTTTGATGGCAAAGGAAAGGCTGAACAGGTCAGGAGGATACATGCTAAAGCTAAGGAGAATATAGAGAAAAGAACCAAGCAGTACGAGAAGCATGCGAACAAGGGAAGAAAGGAGCTCATTTTGGAAGAAGGGGACTTAGTGTGGTGGATTCGTTTACGCAAGGATAGGTTCTCAGAAGAGAGGAAGAGCAAGCTCCTACCACGAGCTGATGGCCCATTTGAAGTCATCAGGAGGATCAATAATAACGTATACCAGATTGATCTTCAAGGTAAGTATAATATATCATCAACATTCAATGTTTC
>NW_006238774.1:0-385 GCF_000375325.1 Capsella rubella | reverse complement strand
CCAGAGGCTACAGAGAAACCAGAGATGGTAGGAAGGATCACTCGTTCAAGAGCTAAGGAGATGGCCAAGGAAGCACACGCACTTATAGCTGACGGGTCATTCAACCTACCAAGGATCCAAGTCTTCAACATATCTAACCTGAAGACTTCACCCGGTGATGATGACTAGGTAACTTAGATGAGAAGTTTGTACTCTTTTTCCCATAGCTGAGTTTAGTCCCAATGGGTTTTCTCAGCATGGTTTTTAATGAGGCAAATGGATCACTACGTCGAGTTATCTAGAAATCATTACCAAAGGGGAATAATGTACTTCTGTACTAGTTCAGCCGACTTCTGTACTACTACAGGTCGTCAAGCGTCTGTACTAGTTCAGCTGACTTCTGTAC
>NW_006238775.1:7279-7562 GCF_000375325.1 Capsella rubella | reverse complement strand
CACAAGCTATGTAACTTTCATGGGTTGCTTGATAAACACAGTAGATGATGCGACCTTCTTAGTCGAGAAAGGGATCATAGAGAACTACTTCGGAACGGGTGAACAAGTTTCTTTATTCTTCAAGAACATAGGAAAAGACATCTCATTCAGCATATGCAAGAGTTTCTTGTCAAATGTGTTCGAAGGTGTGAACGAGTACACTTCAAAAGGATGCCACGTGCAATGGGCAGGGTTCAAGTACACACATTTCAACACTCCATGGACATTTCTATCTTCTTGTGCG
>NW_006238775.1:6778-7179 GCF_000375325.1 Capsella rubella | reverse complement strand
CATATTTTACTCCTACTGGCTCAACCACAACATCCTCTGTTTTTACTGGATTGTGTTGTTGTTTCTTACTCTGCTCCTTCTTCCTCAAAAATATGATGTTGAGACAACTTAGACATCCTCTAGACATTTTCAAGATTTTAGTAACCTATTGCTTGCTTGTTAATTGTGATCAAAGGTATACAAAAACAAAAGATCAGGCTTGGGCAGAATAGCGGAGCAAGTACAAGATGTAAAGCGTGTTCCGTCACTTTTTCAAAGTTGACTTAAAAGTGTAAATGCAGAGTTGTCCAAATTTAGTTAATTGTAAAACTTACCCAAAAAAAACACGTGGAAACTATAAGAAAATAATTAAATACTGTTATCTCTTGCAAAAGTTAAAGAAGAAAAGTCTTACCTAACGG
>NW_006238775.1:6478-6678 GCF_000375325.1 Capsella rubella | reverse complement strand
TCAAAGCTGTATCTAATTTGGAAGGAGTTATAAGAGGTTCTTACTCCGAGGATCTTGGTTTAGATTCTGAAAAATTGGTTGAGATGATGGTTCTTGATGGTTGCTTAATCCTCACCTTGTTCTTTGTTGTATCCGGGAAAGTTGTTTACACGAATCAAGATGATCCTATTTTCAGAATGCCATGGATTTTGCCGTCGATT
>NW_006238775.1:5965-6241 GCF_000375325.1 Capsella rubella | reverse complement strand
GATCATAACTATCTCACAATCCTCTGTTGTTCCGAGGGAAAACAAGGAAAATCTAGCAAAACATCATCAGATCATGAATATCTCGGATTTGTTCTCTCAGCCAAGAAGCTTCATCTTCGAGGAATCAAGTTCAAACCAAGGAAGAACACAGACTCAATCTTAGACATAAAGTTTAGTAACGGTGTGCTTCATATTCCTCCGGTAGTCATGGATGATTTTACAGCCTCGGTCTTCTTAAACTGTGTCGCATTTGAGCAGTTATATGCTGATTCATCG
>NW_006238775.1:0-5865 GCF_000375325.1 Capsella rubella | reverse complement strand
ACATGTTCACTGTGCAGAGTTTATTCATACGCATTTCGATAGTCCATGGACATTTGCATCGTCAGTTGCAGCGTTGTTGCTTCTTATATTTGCAGCTTTACAAGTCTTCTTTGCAGCTTATAGCTATTTCCGTCCTCCAGAAGAAAAGTGAGAGGTTCTAAATTTGTACACGTAAACATACTGAATGATTTCTTAAGTTAACTTAGTTAAGTGTTCTGATTCTTGAATCTTGTATATATATTTTCTTTGAACACTTTTAATTGTTTAACCTTCAAAAATATATGCTTGTATTTGATAAACATGTAACCAAATACAAAAAAAGGTAGAAATCAGTGGCTCAAGACAAGATAACATTATCAAGAGAGGCAGTACAAGTTCTCTTAGTCACTTAGCGGCAGTTTCTGTGACTCCTCGTATATCAAAGGTCTTGACTTTGTTGAATTCATTATTCATTGGCGAAGAAGATACATCTGTTTCTGCGTAGTGATGATCTTCATAAAAATCGTTGACTTGCGGTCCAAGATAGTTGGTGCTTACATGCGAGGCCCCTTCATATTCTGGTTTGGGTTTGAACATGCATTCTTCAGGCATCTTCTTGCACGAGCTGTATTTTACATCTTTGTTCTTTTTTGCAACCGGCTCTGGCAATCTCTCTGTTTTCAGAGGTTCCCCTTCATTTTTATCTTTTTCACCAAATGGCTCTGGCAATATCTCTGCTTTCACGGGTTCGTCTTCTTTCTTGCTCTGCTTCTTCTTGAAACACATGACTTTGAAACAAGTGAGACATCCTGTAGACATTTTTCTTGGGAGGTGGATAGATAAGTTTTAACAAACAATATGTGTGTTTTTGTTCAACTTAAAGAAGGTAATACCAGAAACAAAAAAAAAAAAAAAAAAAAAAAAAAAAAAAAAGAAGAAGGTTATACCAGAAACAAAGATTTGATTCCTTGAATGAAGATGGTTACATCTTCGAAAAAGAGAGAAAGAGACCTGAGTTATTATTATTATAATAAAGGGTGTTTCTTTTCAATATGAATCCTTGGGTCTCCATGTACGCAGCTTCCTTTCTTCCACCACTCACTTCTTGCAGGAAATTACCAAAAGAGAGAAAACAAAAAAAAACTTTAAAAAGGTATACCAACTCGGATCCAGGAGCTCACTTTATCCAAATCTTACTACTTTTATTGTACCACTTTTTAAAACATCAATAAGAAAAAACATGCTAATGTATCCTTTTATAAGTAAGTTGAATAACAGTTATTTCAACTCCAGTTTTTTCCAATCATTCATTCATTTGCATCCAACCATTTGCACCCATTAACCAGAGGTGGTGGGCTAGTGGTTCTATCTTGGTGGAAGAGTCGCCCTGTTGGTCTTGGTCAGGAATCGATTCTTCTCAGACGCAGAATTGCTAGCTTTATCCCTTTGATCACGTGGGATACCCTCTCCCCAGAGATTAGTCTCGGATCCTTACATAGGTCTGGGGATTTACCCTGAGTTAACAAAAAAAAAACAAAAAAAAAAAAAACCATTTGCACCCATAGTATAATATGCGTTCTTCAAAAAAAAAATTATCTCGTATTTGTGGTATTTTTTTTATAGAAAGACAAAAATAGTGGTATTTTTCCTCTCTTTTATTAAGTGATATCATCTATAAAAACTGAATTTTTAAGTTCTCCCAAAACAGTGAACTTCTCATTACTTGCATTATAACAAAAAAAAGTATGTGAAAAAATAATAATGTATATTTATGTGTACATTAAATTTAGATGATTTAGATTCTTTTCAAAAATAAATTTAAATTTATGTATCACAATGGCTTATGCTATTTATTCAACATACGCATAATATAGGCTGGAGAAAGAAACAACAAAGAGAGTTAATACTGTATTATCTTTTACAATAAGAAAGAGTCGTCGTTTCTAGTAACTTTGACCGCAAGACTGAATTTTTATGCCCTAGTCCAAAAGTCCAAGTCTTTGATTAACCAAGCCACCAGATGTGACCCTTTTTTCTTACCCCTACCAAAGACGCATGCAGAAAGGTGACATTTGTTTTTCATTTTGGTAAGCAGGTTTGACTCCATGCATGCAACTTCCACTCTTTACAACCCCAAATCCAAAAGCCAAAGGGTAGGAGTAGGACAAACGGTTGACTAAATCAGAAAAATCTATTTTGACAAAATTAATGATCCATTAAAGAAAATTTTAATTAAAAAAGGGGCTAAATCCTCGGCTGCTTTCTTTTTAACACTTCTGATATTTGTTCTTAGATAAAAATAAAAATGATATATGTTTGGATTTGTAAAAATTGAAATCAGATACATAGAAGTAATCAGTGGCTCAGAAGAAGATAATAAATATTTATCCAGTCTAATAAGTAAAGATGCGTTGAACAAATCACATCTCTCAACCACTTGTCTTCTTCATTCACCTCGCAGCTTCTTTTGAGACTTCTCGTAAATCAAATGTTTTGACTTTGTTGAATTCATTACTCATCTCTGAAGATTGAACATCTCCATTAAATTTATCACATAAACCGAGTTGTTTAAAGGAGTAATATATTTTTCCAGAGCCAACATCGCTGCTGCCACATTGTGAGTCGAAGTGTATGTTCTCATCTGTGCTGATTCCACTAACTGGTTTTGTCAATCTCTCCGCTTTCGAGGGATTGCCTTCTTTCTTGCTCTGCTTCTTCTTAGAACATATGGCTTTCAGAAAACTTAGACATCCTATAGACATTTTTTGTTTTGTACGTAAGATCTCACTACCAGAGAGACAGAGATTTTGATTCTGACATTCATGAAGATGTTAAAAATGTTCTTCACAAAGAGAGAACTAATAATTCCTTAGATTTTATATAAACGTCTCTCCTATAATTGGCTTCTTGAGAGTTGACTTTAGTAAACGCAAATTTGAAGTTGGTGACTTCCACCACACACACAGCTTCCTTTCTATTTCCCACTCAGTTATTAGGAAACTAGCTACCAAATAAAAGCCAATTCTATCTACACGCAAACGCCTTGAGCATTTTTGTATCACATAGAACATATTTTAATTTCTTTGAACTCAATCGATTTTGCTTGAAATGTATACTTTTTAAATGATACTCCATATCTTAAGAAAACAAACAATACACATAAATTACAAACGCAAACGCAAATAACTTATCCAGGCCTATAAGGAACTGAAAGCATCTTTCAAAGACAAACAAAACAGTCTCTTTATTTTTGCACAAATTTAGCAAGAAAGCAATTTTAGAGATTCTGAAGATCATTTGCTGCTCCCTCCTTGTCCCGTAGACTTAGTCTCTGCCACTTTACCAAATTCATACGTTTTCACTTTGTTGAAATCATTTGTCGTCGGTGAATAACCATTATCACCTTGCAAAACATAGTAACTGACCGGTGGTTCCGATTTGGGTTCTTCTTTTTTCTTTCTGTTAAAGGGCTCCGATTTGGTTTCTCTCGCAGGTTTGTGTTGTTGGAAGGAGCATATTTTTATGACGAAAAACAAAAAGAGAAGAAATAAACATATGTTGATAAACATTGTCAACATTTTCTCTAGAGGTTGTAAATGAGTTTAACAAACAAGGTACTACTTGCTTGTCCAACTTAAATAAAGTGTAGAGACAAAATAAAATAAATTTGATTCTGGAAGATGTTTTAATGTACAGTTGCTATTATCACTTCTTTTATTTTATGTTTACTTGACTAACGCAGAGTTGGATCCACGTACTTTCCTAGTTTTTCTAACGCCAACTCGCACACAGTCACGACTTCATTTGACACCAAGACTCCAGTCTAACTCACTGAGGATCGATAGATGCCAAACATACTTTTGTTAGGTTTCCAAAAAATATTACTTTTGTTCCTCTGCCGACCTAACGTGGATGGAGACTTGTCAACGTTTTGCTAGTGCGAAATTTCACTTCTCTTTCCTGAGTTTCATTACAAAATTCTACGATATAACTTTAATCTGTAGGTGGGTTTGAACATTTGTACTAAACTACAAATGAATCCACAGGCCAACCAAAGTGCAGGCCAGAATAGTCATGGTACTATCATCCCGACAACAGTCCTGGACATATATCGATTAGTTTCAGAAGATGCTGGTCCGAAGCTGCTGAGAGAATCAGCTGGTTCAAAGTCATGTTGCATCTTGAGAATCCCACAGAGCCTTGCAAGAATCAACCTCAAAGCTTACGAACCAAAGATCTTATCCATTGGTCCTTACCATCACGGCAAAGAACATCTCCAGATGATACAGCAGCATAAACGCCGATTCTTGAAGTTTTTCGTGGCTAAAATGGAAGAAAAGGGTTCTGATCCTCAAGAACTGGTCAAAGTTGTATCGAGTTTAGAAGGAGTTATAAGAGGTTCTTACTCTGAGGATCTTGGTTTAGATTCTGAAAAATTGGTTGAGATGATGGTGCTTGATGGTTGCTTTATCCTCACGTTGTTCTTTGTTGTTACCGGGAAAGTTGTTTACACAATTAATCAAGATGATCCTATTTTCAGAATGCCATGGATCTTGCAATCGATTCGAGCCGATCTTCTACTTTTGGAAAACCAGGTTCCGTATCTTCTTCTTCAAGCTCTATGCGAAGCATCGAGGTTAGTTGCTTGTAGTGGTCTTAACGAGATGGCTTTTGAATTCTTTGACTACTCATTACAAAAACCAGAGAGCTTTTGGAAAAAACATTATGGTCTTGAAGCAAAACATCTTCTTGATTTGATACGTACGACTTTTGTTCCTGTTCCGTCTCAAACAAGCATCAAAGATCATAGCTATCTCACAATCCTCTGTTGTTCCGAGGGGGAACGAGGAAAATCTAGCAGTAAACCAGATCATGAATATCTCGAATTCGTTCTCTCAGCCAAGAAGCTTCATCTTCGAGGAATCAAGTTCAAACCGAGGAAGAACACAGACTCAATCTTAGACATAAAGCTTAGTAACGGTGTGCTTCATATTCCTCCGGTAGTCATGGATGATTTTACTGCCTCGTTCTTGTTAAACTGTGTCGCATTTGAGCAGTTATATGCTGTAACATCGAACCACATAACGAGCTACGTAGCTTTCATGGCCTGTCTTATAAACGAAGAAGGCGATGCAGCGTTCCTTAGCGAAAAAAGGATCCTGGAGAACTATTTTGGAACAGAGGAGGAAGTGTCTCGGTTTTATAAAAGCATTGGTAAAGACATTGCCCTCGACTTAGAGAAGAGTTACTTAGCAAAGGTGTTTGAAGGTGTTAACGAGTATACTTCAAAAGGATTCCATGTTCACTGTGCAGAGTTTATTCATACGCATTTCGATAGTCCATGGACATTTGCATCGTCAGTTGCAGCGTTGTTGCTTCTTATATTTGCAGCTTTACAAGTCTTCTTTGCAGCTTATAGTTATTTCCGTCCTCCAAAAGATAAGTGAGAGGTTCTTTCTTTGTACACATGAATGATTTTTAAAGTTAACTTAGTTAAGTGTTCTGATTTTCTGAATCTTGTATATATTTGTTTTTTGCTAATTTCTTTAACACTTTTGATTTTACTAGTTTAACCTTCAAAAATATATGCTTGCATTGATAAAACATGTAACCAAATACATAAAAGGTAGAAATCAGTGGCTCAAGACAAGATAACATTATCAAGAGAGGCAGTACAAGTTCTCTTAGTCACTTAGCGGCAGTTTCTGTGACTCCTCGTATATCAAAGGTCTTCACTTTGTTGAATTCATTATTCATTGGCGAAGAAGATACATCTGTTTCTGCGTAGTGATGATCTTCATAAAAACCGTTGACTTGCGGTCCAAGATAGTTGGTGCTTACATGCGAGGCCCCTTCATATTCTGGTTTGGGTTTGAACATGCATTC
>NW_006238776.1:7991-8515 GCF_000375325.1 Capsella rubella | reverse complement strand
TGGGTTCTTATCCCATTTGAGACCAAATATGAACAAGTCTTTCTTCTCACTTTTAAACATTCTTCATGCATCTCTAGCACTTGTAATCAATCAAATTCCTTGTATTATAACATATTCTAACCCAATATAACTTTCTACAAGCCATTCACTGCCTCAAAGCAATGGTTTTGGATTCTTATCCCATTTGGGACCAAATATCAACAAGTCTTTCTACTCACTTCTAAACATTCTTCATGCTTCTCCAGCACTTGTAATCAATCAAATTCATTGTATTATCACATATTCTAACCCAAAATAACTTTATACAAGCCATTCGCTGTTTTATAGCAATGGTTTTGGGTTCTTATCCCATTTGAGACCAAATATGAACAAGTCTTTCTTCTCACTTCTAAACATTCTTCATGCATCTCTAGCACTTGTAATCAATTAAATTCATTGTATCACACATATTCTAACCCAAAATAACTTTATACAAGCCATTCGCTGCTTTAAAGCAATGGTTTTGGGTTCTTATCCCATTTGGG
>NW_006238776.1:6713-7478 GCF_000375325.1 Capsella rubella | reverse complement strand
CAACAAGTCTTTCTACTCACTTCTAAACATTCTTCATGCATCTCTAGCACTTGTAATCAATCAAATTCATTGTATTATAAAATATTCTAAACCAAAATAACTTTATACAAGCCTTGAGCTGCTTTAAAGCAATGGTTTTGGGTTCTTATCCCATTTGGGACCAAATATGAACAAGTCTTTCTTCTCAGTTTTAAACATTCTTCATGCATCTCTAGCACTTGTAATCAATCAAATTCCTTGTATTATAACATATTCTAACCCAATATAACTTTATACAAGCCATTCACTGCCTCAAAGCAATGGTTTTGGGTTCTTATCCCATTTGGGACCAAATATCAACAAGTCTTTCTACTCACTTCTAAACATTATTCATGCATCTCTAGCACTTCTAATCAATTAAATTCATTGTATTATAACATATTCTTACCCAAAATAACTTTATACAAGCCATTCGCTGCTTTAAAGCAATGGTTTTCGGTTCTTATCCCATTTGTGACCAAATATCAACAAGTCTTTCTTCTCACTTCTAAACATTCTTCATGCATCCTATCACTTGTAATCAATCAAATTCATTGTGTTACAACATATTCTAACCCAAAATAACTTTATACAAGCCATTCACAGCCTCAAAGCAACGGTTTTGGGTTCTTATCCCATTTGGGACCAAATATCCACAAGTCTTTCTTCTCACTTCTAAACATTTTTCATGCATGTCTAGCACTTGTAATCAATCAAATTCATTGTATTATAACATACTCTAACCCA
>NW_006238776.1:0-6254 GCF_000375325.1 Capsella rubella | reverse complement strand
CTTGTAATCAATCAAATTCATTATATTATAACATATTCTAACCCAAAATAACTTTATACAAGCCATTCGCTGCCGCAAAGCAATGGTTTTGGGTTCTTATCCCATTTGGGACCAAATATCAACAAGTCTTTCTTCTCACTTTTTAACATTCTTCATGCATCTCTAGCACTTGTAATCAATCAAATTCATTGTATTATAACATATTCTTATTGATCAAGTCATGAATAAGTATCGAGACTTGGAAAGCTTTGGTCGAGAGAAAGTAGCATTTGGTCGAGAGAGATTGATTGTGGTCGAGAGAGATTGGTCGAGGATCGAGAGATCGACCGCATGGATCGAGAGATCGACCGCACGTATCGAGAGATCGATCGATCGGATCGAGAGATCGATCGGTCAGATCGAGAGATATCGACTGAGGATCGAGATGTGTCCGTACGACCGTACGACCGAACGAGCGACATTGGGCTTCTCTTAGTCCGACTTCAAGAGGGAAGGAAGCCCAACATTCTAAAGCCTGATGAAGCTCTCCAAGAAGTCTAGATCCTTCCCTAGTAGCCGTTGGGAGTCAAGGGAAGAAAAGATCACGTGTGGAGTTTGTGATCCAAGGCGCGGACGGGTCGCTTTCACCACTTGGGAATGGTCTCCTCTCTTTCTACATGTCACTTTCAAATTGTTTTTACCAAGGCATTGTAAACCCTAGTTGTCTCTCTATTAATAGGCTATAGCCTCCATTGTAATCGATACACTTTTACTATTCTAATGAATCTCTTTTCTTCTCTACACTCGTCCACTCTCTTACTCGTTCACACTCTCATTCTCTTCATTCGTTTCCGCATATTCTAACATGGTATCAGAGCATGTTTCTCGATCCTAAACTCTCTAAACTCTTCTCTTCTACCGATTCTCTTAATCCACTTCCTTAAATCTTCACTCTTTTCTCGATTCTCTTTAGTTATTCTCTTTTACCCGTTGGTTATTAACCGATTTGTTCTTGAAATCTCACCATGGAGAACACTAAGCCGATTGTGAATCCGGTTGTTCTCAAAGGGGGAAATTATCTCTTGTGGACAAGAACCACAAAGACTGCCCTATGTGGCCGAGGGCTTTGGAGTCATGTCGAAGAAGAACATGTCACCAAGGAAGCCACAAGCAAAGAAGGAAAAGAAGCCTTGAAAGAAGAAGACAAGGAAGCCGAGTTGGAAAAGGAAGCGAAGTGATTCCAAGAAGACCAAACCGTGCTTGCCGTTCTTCAAAACTCTCTTGAAGCTTCCATTCTAGAAGCTTACTCCTATTGTGAAACCGCAAAGGAGCTTTGGGATACTCTCAAGAATGTCTATGGGAATGTATCAAACCTGACCCGAGTGTTTGAAGTCAAGAAAGCTATCAATAATCTTTGCCAAGAAGACTTGGAGTTCACTAAACATTTTGGGAAGTATAGAGCTTTATGGGCTGAACTTGAGATGCTTCGACCAAGTACGGTCGATCCGGTGCTTCTTAACGAACGCAAAGAGCAAGATAAAGTCTTCGGACTTCTCCTCACTCTCAATCCGGCGTTTAACGACCTCATCAAGCATCTCCTAAGGGCCGACAAGCTTCCAACTCTCGATGATGTGTGCGCTCAAGTCCAAAAGGAGCAAGGATCTCTCGGCATATTTGGTGGGAAAGGAGATCTTATCCTAGCCAACAAGGGCTCGTACAAGCATGAAGACAAGAAAACAATGGTTTGCGACCATTGTAAGAAGAGAGGCCATATGAAAGATAAGTGTTGGCTCCTACACCCTCACCTCAAGCCGGCAAAGTTCAAAGCAAATGTAGCTCACGAATCAACCAATGACGGATCCGGATCAACCAAGCAAGGAGAAGAAGCTTCCGCGAATGCCTCCTACGGTGATGTTGTAAGGAAGTCGGACTTAGAGGCACTCATCCGTTCCATTGCCTCCTTAAAGGAGTCCGGTACCACTTTCTTTGCTTCTAAACCTAGTAGAACTCTTATTGTAGACTCGGGTGCTTCTCACCATATGATAAGTAACCCTAGCCTTATCAATAATGTTCAACCCGCTCTAGGAAACGTAATCATAGCTAATGGTGATAGGATACCGGTTAAAGGGATAGGAGACTTGAAACTATTTGATAAGAACTCTAAAGCCTTCTTTATGCCTAGTTTCACTTCTAATCTTCTATCGGTTAAAAGAGCTACTAATGACTTGAATTGCTATGCTATATTTGGTCCTAATGATGTTCATTTTCAGGATATTGAGACCGGGAAAGTTCTTGGGGGAGGTCATTCAAAAGGAGATCTTTATGTCTTAGAGAAAACCTCACCGAGCAATTCTACTTCGTTTAATGCTAATGCTTGTCTTATTGTTTGTTCTAATGCCGTTTGGCACGCTAGATTAGGCCATCCTCATTCTCGTGCTCTTGAGTTAATGTTGCCTAGTGTTTCCTTTGATAGTTCTAGTTGTGAGTCTTGTATTCTTGGAAAACATTGCAAGTCTATTTTCCCTAAATCTTCTACCATTTATGAGAATTGTTTTGATTTAGTACATTCGGATGTTTGGACATCACCATGCATGTCTAGAGATAACAACAAGTATTTTGTGACTTTCATTGATGAAAAATCTAAATATACTTGGATCACATTGTTGTCTTCCAAAGATCGTGTATATGATGCATTTATAAACTTCCAAAACTATGTTACTAATCATTTCAATGCCAAAATTAAGGTACTTAGATCGGATAATGGAGGCGAATATACAAGTCACAAACTCAAAGAACACCTAGCCAAACATGGGATTTTACAACAAACAAGTTGCCCCTATACACCCCAACAAAATGGAGTGGCGGAAAGGAAGAATCGACACCTCATGGAGGTATCAAGGTCGATGATGTTCCACACAAATGTCACTAAGAGATATTGGGGTGATGCGGTGATGACGGCATGCTATCTAATCAATAGAACTCCAAGCAAAGTTCTAAAAGATCAATCGCCATTCGAGGTACTTAACAAAACTAAACCCTCTTTGGATCACTTACGGGTGTTTGGTTGTGTTTGTTTTGTTTTAGTACCCGGAGAACAAAGAAGTAAGTTGGATGCAAAGAGCTATAAGTGCATGTTTATTGGGTATTCAACTACACAAAAGGGCTATAAGTGCTATGATCTGGTAAATGGCCGCATATATGTGTCCCGGGATGTGAAGTTCATGGAGAATCAAGGCTATTATGATAAGAAGGATTGGAATAGCCTTAGAGATCTCTCACACTCATCAAAAGATCGGGCTGAGGGTTTGAAGTTCTTACTCGATCATCTTGGCAACACTTCACCAAAGACACAAGATAATGCACCACCAAACAATCCGAGCGAAGACAATGTTCATGTCTCGGATGAACAACCACCGGAGCCGAGTCACATACCTAATACGGAGCCAATTTATGATGAAAATGAGGATGTGTATTCGGACACATCCACTGTATATGAAGAGGCGCAAGGTGAAGTGGGAGAAAACTTAGAGCAACCCACTACTTCACAACCTCTTCGGAGAAGTGCTCGCCTAAAATCGGATCCAAATACTTGGAAGAGTAAGCGAGTCTTCTACAATAGTCAAGCCGTGGCTCACCCCATTCAAGCGGTGTGTTCTCTTGCCTTGTTACCTTCCGAGCATCAAGCATTCCTTGGGAAGATTGAAGAACATCATATTCCGCAATCGTATGATGAAGCCAAAGACATTAAAGAATGGGTTGATGCGGTCAATGATGAAACCGGCGCTATGGTTACAAACCATACATGGTTAGAGGCGGATCTACCTAAAGGCAAGAAGACCGTGAGCTCAAAATGGGTGTTCACCATCAAGCATCAAAGTAATGGGGAGGTTGAGAGATACAAGGCAAGGCTTGTAGCTCGAGGGTTCACACAAACTTACGGTGATGACTACACGGATACGTTTGCCCCGGTAGCCAAGTTACATACCGTGAGGGTCGTGCTCTCTCTTGCCACCAATCTCTCGTGGGACTTATGGCAAATGGACGTCAAGAATGCATTTCTTCAAGGAGAGCTTGAAGAAGAAGTGTATATGACTCCTCCTCCCGGTCTTGAAGACACCGTGGCTCCCGGGAAAGTTTTGCGTTTAAGAAAGGCAATATACGGTCTTAAACAATCCCCAAGGGCATGGTACCATAAGTTGAGCTCAACTCTCCAAGATCACGCTTTTAAGCGCTCCGAGGCCGACCATATTCTCTTTACCCTCCAAAGTGACAAAGGTATTGTTGTTGTACTCATATATGTTGATGATATTATCATCTCCGGGGACAACAATGAAGGTATTCAAGATACAAAGCTCTTCCTTAAATCTATGTTTGATATTAAAGATTTGGGAGAACTTAAATACTTCGTTGGCATTGAAGTGTGTCGCTCTCCCGAGGGCCTCTTTCTCTCGCAAAGGAAGTATGCACTTGACCTTTTAAATGAGACAGGTAAAATTGGAGCTAAGCCGGTTTTGACTCCACTAGAGGAAGGGTACCAAGCCAAGCGAAAGGGGGAGAAGAAGTCCAAGAAGCTACCCAAGCTTCCTCCAAATCCGATGGATGAGCCACATGAGGATCCGAGACAATATAGACGACTTGTAGGTAAGCTTATGTACTTAACAAACACACGGCCTGACTTGTGCTTTGCCGTGAATCAGGTTAGTCAACATATGAAGTCCCCCACCAAGTATCATTGGAGTATGGTGGAAAGGATTCTATGCTACCTCAAAGGAAGTCCGGGTCAAGGCATTTGGATGGGAAAGAACGGGAGCACCGAGATTGTTGGTTATTGTGATGCGGATTATGCCGGTGATACAATTACAAGAAGATCTACAACCGGTTATTTCACATTCATTGGTGGAAATTTGGTAACTTGGAAATCGAAGAAGCAAAAGGTGGTTTCATGCTCTAGCGCGGAAGCGGAGTATAGAGCAATGAGGAAGCTTACAAATGAACTCACTTGGCTCAAGGCACTTCTTAAAGACTTTGGGTTTGAATCATCAAAGCCGATCACCATGCATTGTGACAACCAAGCCGCAATCCATATTGCAACAAACTCGGTGTTTCACGAAAGAACCAAACACATCGAGGTTGATTGCCACAAGGTTCGAGAAAAGATTGTAGAGGGTGTAATTCTACCATGCTACACCCGAAGTGAAGATCAATTGGCGGACATCTTCACTAAGGCCGCAAGTCCTAAAGTTTGTGAACATATTCATAGCAAACTCGGACTTGTGGACCTTACTCGCCCTTGATCTACTTCTCTAGCTCGTGGACACCACACTCTTTTTCCCTTAACATAGTTTTGTCCCACGTGGTTTTCTATGTTAAGGTTTTTAATGAGGTGGTGTTTCACGGGTTCCAAGCTTAGCCATTTCATTAGGCTAAGCTTGAGGGGGAGTATTGATCAAGAGCATTTGTCGAGAGAAAGTAGCATTTGGTCGAGAGAGATTGATTGTGGTCGAGAGAGATTGGTCGAGGATCGAGAGCCGGATGGATCGAGAGATCGATCGCATGGATCGAGAGATCGACCGCATGTATCGAGAGATCGATCGGTCGGATCGAGAGATCGATCGGTCGGATCGAGAGATATCGACTGAGGATCGAGATGTGTCCGTACGACCGTACGACCGAACGAGCGACATTGGGCTTCTCTTAGTCCGACTTCAAGAGGGAAGGAAGCCCAACATTCTAAAGCCTCATGAAGCTCTCCACGAAGTCTAGATCCTTCCCTAGTAGCCGTTGGGAGTCAAGGGAAGAAAAGATCACGTGTGGAGTTTGTGATCCAAGGCGCGGACGGGTCGCTTTCACCACTTGCGAATGGTCTCCTCTCTTTCTACATGTCACTTTCAAATTGTTTTTACCAAGGCATAGTAAATCCTAGTTGTCTCTCTATTTATAGGCTATAGCCTCCATTGTAATCGATACACTTTTAGTATTCTAATGAATCTCTTTTCTTCTCTACACTCGTCCACTCTCTTACTCGTTCACACTCTCATTCTCTTCATTCGTTTCCGCATATTCTAACAATTCTAACCAAAAATAACTTTATACAAGCCATTCACAGCCTCAAAGCAATGGTTTTGTGTTCTTATCCCATTTGAGACCAAATTTGAACAAGTCTTTCTTCTCAGTTTTAAACATTCTTCATGCATCTCTAGCACTTGTAATCAATCAAATTCATTGTATTATAACATATTCTTACCCAAAATAACTTTATACAAGCCATTCGCTGC
>NW_006238777.1:0-7743 GCF_000375325.1 Capsella rubella | reverse complement strand
CGGGTTGAAAAGGGAAAGTTATTAAGAAAAACAAGGGGTGTTGGGGGAGGGCTCCCCTGTATTGGCCTCCCCGGGGAACCCGAAGGGGTTTGTTTCATGGGGATGGAGAAAACTTGGGTTTCGAAACAATGAGGGGCCCCTGAAGAAAAAGGAAGTGTCCGGTGCAAGGGGAGAGAAAAAAGACGGTTGGAAATTAAATCGGATTCTTATAAAAAGAGTTCCCATTCTTTTTGCAGACCAAATTTGAATCTGGGCGGATGCTTTCTCAACGGGAGTCTGGCAAGATCTCAACCTCTGGGATTGTTTCTTCTTCCCTCCTGTCTCCTCCATTCTTCTCGTCGTCTATAAGATTAAAGTCTCATTTGGTCACTCTCTCTTCTTTCTTTCTTTCTTTCTTTCTTTTTAGAGATGGTTGGACGCAAATAACTAGCTGTTTTCATTATCAACTTTATTGGACTCATAAATCATTATTAATCAATTTTTTTTTTTTGTCAAACACTGTAGATTATATCTCCATCTGAATTCTGAAGTAGTCAGACATCTCTGAGCATGCTTAATGTTTAGACCAGGGAGAGGTATAACCTGACAGTGATTATCATCTTCAGGACCACAAAAGTAAGTAAGCTATGTGGATTGGTCGTAAAGATAGAGAAGAAGAGAACCTAGGCTTTATATATAGCCTTACCAACAACGACCAAGATATACTCAAATACCCTAAGCATAGGATATTCAATATGAAATCAAAAGCAAAACGTTCAAAAGAAAGCAATACAAGCCCAAAAGGTAAAGAGTTTGGAGCCCAGTCACACAACACGAGATAATAGAAAACGCACACAAAGTCCAAAGTTTTTAGAAACATGGTTCTTAGTATTCCTCTCCTTCATCATCCTCATCGTCACCACCTTCAGCACCGACCTCTTCATAATCCTTCTCCAACGCAGCAAGATCCTCACGAGCCTCTGAGAATTCTCCTTCTTCCATACCCTCACCCACATACCAGTGGACGAAAGCACGTTTCGCGTACATAAGATCAAACTTGTGATCAATACGGGAGAACACCTCAGCAACACTCGTGGAGTTGGAGATCATACAAACAGCTCTCTGCACTTTTGCAAGATCACCTCCTGGAACCACTGTTGGTGGCTGGTAGTTGATACCACACTTGAATCCAGTAGGACACCAATCCACAAACTGGATCGTGCGCTTGGTCTTGATGGTGCCAACTGCTGCGTTCACGTCCTTGGGGACAACATCACCACGGTACATCAAACAGCAAGCCATGTACTTTCCATGACGTGGGTCACACTTGGCCATCATGGAAGCTGGCTCAAAAGCACTGTTTGTGATCTCAGCAACTGAGAGTTGCTCGTGGAAGGCTTTCTCTGCAGAAATGACTGGTGCGTAGGAGGAAAGCATGAAATGGATTCTTGGGTATGGGACCAAGTTAGTTTGGAATTCAGTGACATCAACATTCAAGGCACCATCGAACCTCAGAGAAGCAGTCAAGGAAGAGATAACCTAAATCCAAAAAAAGAGAGTGAACATTAGACACAAAACAGCAGCAAGGTAAGCGTTTAAAGGGTTAATTGTTGCTGGCTGGTTCTATACCTGAGAGACAAGACGGTTGAGGTTGGTGTAGGTTGGTCTCTCAATGCTCAAGGAGCGTCTGCAGATGTCATAGATAGCTTCATTGTCGAGGAGGATTGAGACATCAGTGTGTTCCAAGAGGGAGTGAGTGGAGAGGACACTGTTGTAAGGCTCAACAACAGAGGTAGAGACCTGAGGAGATGGGTAAACTGTGAATCCCAACTTGGACTTTTTGCCATAGTCAACAGAAAGTCTCTCAAGGAGGAGAGATCCAAGACCAGATCCAGTCCCTCCACCAACAGCGTTGAAGACAAGGAATCCTTGGAGACCAGTACAGTTATCAGCGAGCTTTCTGATACGGTCCAAGCACAGATCAACAATCTCTTTCCCAACTGAGATAAGTCAAAAATCAAACCAGTTAATACACAATAGAATCAACAATATATGGTTGTTGGAAGGATATTTGTACAGGGATGAGTATCTTACTGGTGTAATGCCCACGGGCGAAGTTGTTAGCTGCGTCTTCTTTACCGCTGATGAGTTGCTCAGGGTGGAAAAGCTGACGGTAAGTACCAGTTCTGACCTCATCGATCACAGTTGGCTCAAGATCAACAAAGACCGCACGTGGGACGTGCTTCCCAGCACCGGTTTCACTGAAGAAGGTGTTGAAAGCATCGTCACCTCCGCCAACAGTCTTGTCACTCGGCATCTGACCATCAGGCTGTAACATCCAAATACAGAACACCACATCAACACAATGGATATACAAAACGAAGTGGATCCAAAGATCTGATAGAAATAACGATAAAAACAGAAAATCAAAACGAATCTGAGAACAAAAGAATCGGATCTCGTATCAACCAAATCAATTAACAGGTCGTCGCAATCAAACACAGATCTAAACCGGTAACATTTGTACGCAAACCTACAAGAGTTTTCATTTTTCATCGAATATTTTTCGAAACAAGAAACGGATCTCACATCAACGATACCAAATTTTCCAAGAGATCTAAACCAAAAACAGATCTGAGCAGTTGGTACTATAGATCTGCCATTTAATTCAGAAACCCTAAGAACTAAGGGAAATGCAGGACCAAATATCTCAGATCTGATCAACAGACAACGAGAAAAATAGCGAAAACCACAGATCTAGTTGGAATAAAGGATGAAGAAGAAGAAGAGACGAACCTGAATGCCATGTTCGAGGCAGTAAAGCTCCCAGCAAGCATTTCCGACCTGGATACCGGCCTGACCAATGTGGATCGAGATGCACTCTCTCATTTTCGTTTCGGGGAAGAAAAGATCTAGAACCTAGGTTTACAGGGAAGAAGAAGAAGAAGAAGAAGGGCGTTTATGAAGACGCTCTTCTTTAGATGAATTAAAAAAACTGGATCTGATTTTTCCGCTTTCTAGGTTTTACCAAGTTGGTCGATGCTGTGTATTTATAAGCGAAAGTATCCATCTGTATGTAACGGCACGTATACGACACGTGTAATGATGTAATTGGGTTGTTTTCTACCCACGACCTGTTGATATCTTCGTGAGCTGCGTGTTTTCTAATTTTGAATTTTGCTCGTTGGGCAATCGCTTTACGACCGTTTCTTTTTTATTTTTGAAAAAAACAATATCCCTTGAATTGCGGGAACTTAACCGGACATTCCATTGGACTTTAACCGGGTCATAATGATTACTATAGTAAACCGAAACGATAAGAACTGAACCAAAAATCCTTCGGCTGGGGAACCAAAAATCTCCGAAGCTTTGATTGAATAATGAGATCCCTAGCGGCTGCACGGCCACTGTTTTCCGATTTGCCGAGTATTGTTCGTTTATGGCTTCCACCTTCCAGCTTCAGGACGTTTGCTTCTGTATCTTCGCCTCCTTCGTCGGATTCGGACCTCCGGAATCAATCTCGTGGTGGCCTTCCTCGATTCTTCTCAGATGATCTTCCATCTTGCAAGGCATACACACTCACTCTCTCTCATTTACTTGTTGTTTCATTTGAATCTGTGTGAGAACTCAATAAAGATCATAGAGTAATCACTGAGTACTTGAGAATTTTCTGCTAATTCACTGTAATTTTATAAGATGATGCTTTGTAGTGGAGGTGATTTTGGTACCACCGTATTGGTTATGTTATGTTCTTGCCACTTATTTTTGCGTGAAGCGGTTATATTAAGCTTCTCCGTTGTGTAAATCATTATGATTATTATAGGGTGGGAGTGTTCGTGTTCAAGGCTCTGAGTTTTGGCATATGGCTAAAGTTCTAAGACTGAAACCCGAAGATAGGTAATATTAACACACATTCATGTATTTTATTAGCATTTCGGAGTGTTGCATTCATGAAAGCCCTTAAAAAAGTTGAGTTTGTTCATATTTTGTTTGCTTGCATCCATGTAGATAGAAGTTTTCTTCCATCTAAATTGTGTGTGTATGTATATGGATAGTAAACCAAAGAGCCGTCCTTTTATCAAGATCTTGTTAACCTTTTTATGCATCATCTTTGCCATGATGAATTCAGTGGTTATTGTTATGATATCTCCAAAGTATTTTGAAGATAAGATTAGGATAACATATTCTTTGCTTTTAAGATCACTTACCAATTACCATTAGAATTTAGTAAATGTAAAGTAATTACGTGCACCCTTTTTCTATGCAAGGGTAGAACTCTTTAATGGCAAAGGAGGTCTGGTAGAAGGTTGTATACAAAGCATAGACAAAAATGGAGTTGATTTTATCGCACAAGAAGATCAGAAGGTGATTCTTCCTCAGGGCATGCAGTGGCAGGTGTTTGCCGCTTTTGGTATGAAATGGGACTGCTCGTAATTTTACGATGTTGCCAGACTATTTAATTCTTGGCATAGCTCGGTTCATGATATTATTAAATATATGTGTTTTAGGCACTCTGAAGGGTGGTCGAGCAGACTGGTTAATTGAGAAATGTACAGTAAGTATTTACTTCTAGTATGTCGGGTCTTAGTCACCGATGAATATCATGCCACTGAATATGTGTATATTCTTATATCAGGAACTTGGAGCGAGTGGTGTCACCCCACTTTTAACAGAAAGATCTTCCATAATCTCTGAAAACCGGGTTGACAGATTGGAGCGCGTTAGTTTTGCTGCGGCTAAGCAATGTAAGTAACAATAGTATAAGGTAACATACTGATGTGTGATTTATTAATCTTGCTCGTCTTTTTCTTGGTATGATCACAAACTATTTGCCTTATCATTTACTAACACAGGCCAAAGGCTACATCAAATGATACTGAACCCTCCAATCAAATTTGATACCCTCTTGGATCATGTATGTTTCAACATCTCTTTAAGCACACTCTAAGATTCCTGGTTTCTAAACTTGCCATAATACACCTTTTGATAATTTCTAGATTTCCAAGTCGAAGTTATGTTTGGTTGCTACAGCCGAAGCTACACCTCTCCTTAATGCAGTAAAGTCGTCAACAAAAGAAACCAGTGGAGTATTAATCGTTGGACCAGAAGGCGGTAAGAAACCCTTTCTCCAATACATTTTAGATATGGTTGTCTGTAGTAAAGTTTCTGCGGAAGCTATCATTTTCTTTTGAAATCACTGGTTAGTGCTTGAGTTTACACACGATGAACAGTATCTAGTGTTCTTGTTTTATGACTTGTCTCAACTACACAAGAGTAGACTGGTACAATCTAATGTCAAGAATGAAATGAGTGCAGACTTCACGAAGAAAGAGGTTGAGATGATGTTGGAAGCAGGGGGCACAGCGGTTGGACTAGGACCGCACCGGTTGCGAGTTGAGACCGCAACCATCGCTCTTCTTGCAACTCTAGTAATGTGGTCTGACTCTCAAGAGACAGTCTAAAAGCTTATAAGGCTTTAGTTTTTTGTTGCCTTGTCTTGTGTTCTGACTTCTGAGTGTTTTGCGCTATGTGAGGTTTCTAGATTTGATTGATAAAAACAAAAAGGATCTTGAATATTATATAGCCAAGAAAAGCTTCGATTTACGACCTCTGATATATTTTTGTTTCCTTACACTATGATTATTAAGCCCTGCCGAAAAAAATTATATGCTATCCATGAATTGGAAAATAGATTGCTACTGCAAATTAAAATTTCAGAGTACTAAGTAATCAGAGAAGAGCAGAGCTGACATGACTCTGATAGATAGATAGCAAATATGGCCTCATCATAAACAAAGTTACATAATAAACACCAAAGAGAAAGCTTCAGTAATAAGCAAATTGAAAAGTTAGGAATCCCCTAAAAAGGAAAATCAGTTTGGTGGTTGGGGGTACAGAGTCCATCCAACGAGGGAGCACAAACTGGAATAACATAAAGACTCCATTGCGAAACTCTTCCAAGTACTCCACAGTATCGGAAGCATTAACGCGACAACAACAATCAACTTCACTACTACTCGAATCATCTGATTCTTGATGAACAATAAACTCTTGTGTCTGCAAGTTACCTGATGCCAAACAACGGTCTTGACGTAACCACAGGTAGACGATATCAGCATCAAACGGATTCATTGCCAAGGGGAAACAGTTGACATCAGATACAAAAGAGGGCATGTTGATTTCCCGAATGAGTTGCCACCTTTCGCTGATATATTCTTCGTCATTCAGCAGCCTCCATACACTCAATCTTCGATGTATAGCTTCAACGAAGATAACATCTTCTCCTGAAGTAGTCAAGCCCCTCCGAGCTTTTTTGTGATCCACGCCAGGGAGAGGAATAATCTGACATTGATCATCAGCATCAGGGCCATAAAAGTCATGAGCAATAAGGACACCAGGTCCATTAGAATACATAAACCTATCCCACATATAAAGAATCCCGTGGAGAGAATCAAAACCAAAGTTACCAACGGCTCGTGGGGAGTAAAGTTTCTTGATATTCCATAAACCAGTCTCAGAGGAATACACACAAACTCTCCATAGATACAATCCGTCAACGTAACGATCAACCATACCCATTTCGATCGTCCTAACCATTTTGAAGCTGGAAACGACGCCGTTGTCAAGACGAGTCACCATACCAACGGCAGAGAATGGACTGGGATACCAAGGGTCTGGATTTCGAACCCATGGATCAGGAGCTGGAGGGATCTCAACCCATTGTTGTAAAACTGGATTACCAACGAAAGATTTGTAACTGTAAACATTGTTGTAATTACGGGAAAGAAAGACATCGATCCAGGTCAATCCATTGGAAGAAGCTACAAAGTAGTATTCAGAGGTAGGGAGAGTGGGATACGGTTGAAACGGAATGATATAAGAAACAAGTGATTTGGGAAGATCCCATGTATCGCATCCGTGGAAGCCGATGGGTTGTGTCATGGGATGGAGATACTTGGTTCTGAACATGAGCGACCATGAGGAAGAGGAGTGTCGGTGCAGGGAGACGAAGAGACGGTGGAAGTAATCGGATTCTATAACAGAGTTCCATCTTTTGCAGACAGATTTGAATCTGGCGATGCTTCTCAACGGTAGTCTGGCAAGTATCTCAACCTCTGGGATTGTTCTTCTTCCTCCTGTCTCCTCCATTCTTCTCGTCGTCTATAAGATTAAAGTCTCATTTGGTCACTCTCTCTTTCTTTCTTTCTTTCTTTCTTTCTTTTTAGAGATGGTTGGACGCAAATAACTAGCTGTTTTCATTATCAACTTTATTGGACTCATAAATCATTATTAATCAATTTTTTTTTTTTGTCAAACACTGTAGATTATATCTCCATCTGAATTCTGAAGTAGTCAGACATCTCTGAGCATGCTTAATGTTTAGACCAGGGAGAGGTATAACCTGACAGTGATTATCATCTTCAGGACCACAAAAGTAAGTAAGCTATGTGGATTGGTCGTAAAGATAGAGAAGAAGAGAACCTAGGCTTTATATATAGCCTTACCAACAACGACCAAGATATACTCAAATACCCTAAGCATAGGATATTCAATATGAAATCAAAAGCAAAACGTTCAAAAGAAAGCAATACAAGCCCAAAAGGTAAAGAGTTTGGAGCCCAGTCACACAACACGAGATAATAGAAAACGCACACAAAGTCCAAAGTTTTTAGAAACATGGTTCTTAGTATTCCTCTCCTTCATCATCCTCATCGTCACCACCTTCAGCACCGACCTCTTCATAATCCTTCTCCAACGCAGCAA
>NW_006238778.1:19456-19827 GCF_000375325.1 Capsella rubella | reverse complement strand
GTGCTAGAGATGCATGAAGAATGTTTAGAAGTGAGCAGAAAGACTTGTTGATATTTGGTCCCAAATGGGATAAGAACCCAAAACCAATTCTTTGAGGCAGTGAATGGCTTGTATAAAGTTATTTTGGGTTAGAATATGTTATAAGACAATGAATTTGATTGATTACAAGTGCTAGAGATGCATGAAGAATTTTTAGAAATGAAAAGAAAGACTTGTTGATATTTGGTCCCAAATGGGATAAGAACCCAAAACCATTGCATTGAGGCAGTGAATGGCTTGTATAAAGTTACTTTTGGTTAGAATATGTTATAATACAATGAATTTGATTGATTACAAGTGCTAGAGATACATGAAGAATGTTAAGACGTGAG
>NW_006238778.1:18323-19213 GCF_000375325.1 Capsella rubella | reverse complement strand
GTATAAAGTTATTTTGGGTTAGAATATGTTATAATACAATGAATTTGATTGATTACAAGTGCTGGAGAAGCATGAAGAATGTTTAGAAGTGAGTAGAAAGACTTGTTGATATTTGGTCCCAAATGGGATAAGAACCCAAAACCATTGCTTTGAGGCAATGAATGGCTTGTATAAAGTTATTTTGGGTTATAAAATATGTTATAACACAATGAATTTGATTGATTACAAGTTCTAGAGATACATGAAGAATGTTTAGAAGTGAGAAGAAAGACTTGTTGATATTTGGTCCCAAATGGTATAAGAACCCAAAACCATTGCTTTAAAGCAGCGAATGGCTTGTATAAAGTTATTTTGGGTAAGAATATGTTATAATACAATGAATTTCATTGATTACAAGTGCTAGAGATGCATGAAGAATGTTTAAAAGTGAGTAGAAAGACTTGTTGATATTTGGTCCCCAAATGGGATAAGAACCCAAAACCATTGCTTTGAGGCAGCGAATGGCTTGTATAAAGTTATTTTGGGTAAGAATATGTTATAATACAATGAATTTGATTGATTACAAGTGCTAAAGATGCATGAAGAATGTTTAGAAGTGAGCAGAAAGACTTTTTGATATTTGATCACAAATGGGATAAGAACCCAAAACCATTGCTTTAAAGCAGCGAATGGCTTGTATAAAGTTTTTTGGGGTAAGAATATGTTATAATACAATGAATTTCATTGATTACAAGTTCTAGAGATGCATGACGAATGTTTAGAAGTGATAGAAAGATTTGTTGATATTTGGTCCCAAATGGGATAAGAACCTAAAACCATTGCTTTGAGGCAGTGAATGGCTTGTATAAAGTTATTTTGGGTTAGCATATGTTATAATACAATGAATTTGA
>NW_006238778.1:9880-11207 GCF_000375325.1 Capsella rubella | reverse complement strand
GAGGCAATGAATGGCTTGTATAAAGTTATTTTGGGTTAGCATATGTTATAATACAATGAATTTGATTGATTACAAGTGCTAGAGATGCATGACGAATGTTTAGAAGTGAGTAGAAAGACTTGTTGATATTTGGTCCCAAATGGGATAAGAACCCAAAACCATTGCTTTAAAGCAGCGAATGGCTTGTATAAGGTTATTTTGGGTTAGAATATGTTATAACACAATGAATTTGATTGATTACAAGTTCTAGAGATACATGAAGAATGTTTAGAAGTGAGAAGAAAGACTTGTTGATATTTGGTCCCAAATGGGATAAGAACCCAAAACCATTGCTTTAAAGCAGTGAGTGGCTTGTATAAAGTTATTTTGGGTAAGAATGTGTTATAATACAAATAATTTCATTGATTACAAGTGACAGAGATGCATGAAGAATGTATAAAAGTGAGAAGAAAGACTTGTTGATATTTGGTCACAAATGGGATAAGAACCCAAAACCATTGCTTTAAAGCAGCGAATGGCTTGTATAAAGTTAATTTGGGTAAGAATATGTTATAATACAATGAATTTCATTGATTACAAGTGCTAGAGATGCATGACGAATGTTTAGAAGTGAGTAGAAAGATTTGTTGATATTTGGTCAGAAATGGGATAAGAACCCAAAACCATTGCTTTGAGGCAGTGAATGGCTTGTATAAAGTTATTTTGGGTTAGCATATGTTATAATACAATGAATTTGATTGATTACAAGTGCTGGAGAAGCATGAAGAATGTTTAGAAGTGAGTAGAAAGACTTGTTGATATTTGGTCCAGAGTGGCATAAGAGCCCTAAAACATTGCACAGAGGCAGTGAATGGCTTGTATAAAGTTATTTGGGGTTAGAATTCATTATAACAAAATGAGGGAAAGGGATTAGGAGCGCTACTGATGCATGAAGAATGTTTAGAAGTGAGAAGAAAGACTTGTTGATATTTGGTCACAAATGGGATAAGAACCCAAAACCATTGCTTTGAGGCAGTGAATGGCTTGTGTAAAGTTATTTTGGGTTAGAATATGTTATAATACAATGAATTTGATTGATTACAAGTGCTGGAGAAGCATGAAGAATGTTTAAAAGTGAGAAGAAAGACTTGTTGATATTTGGTCACAAATGGGATAAGAACCCAAAACCATTGCTTTGAGGCAATGAATGGCTTGTATAAAGTTATTTTGGGTTAGAATATGTTATAATACAATGAATTTGATTGATTACAAGTGGAGAGATGCATGAAGAATGTTTAAAAGTTGAAGAAGAAAGACAATGTTGATATTTAGGTTCCCAAATAGGGAT
>NW_006238778.1:9112-9780 GCF_000375325.1 Capsella rubella | reverse complement strand
AAAGACTTGTTGATATCTGGTCCAAAATGGGATAAGAACCCAAAACCATTGCTTTAAAGCAGCGAATGGCTTGTATAAAGTTATTTTGGGTTAGAATATGTTATAATACAATGAATTTGATTGATTACAAGTGCTGGAGAAGCATGAAGAATGTTTAGAAGTGAGTAGAAAGACTTGTTGATATTTGGTCCCAAATGGGATAAGAACCCAAAACCATTGCTTTGAGGCAATGAATGGCTTGTATAAAGTTATTTTGGGTTAGCATATGTTATAATACAATGAATTTGATTGATTACAAGTTCTAGAGATACATGAAGAATGTTTAGAAGTGAGTAGAAAGACTTGTTGATATTTGGTCCCAAATGGGATAAGAACCCAAAACCATTGCTTTGAGGCAATGAATGGCTTGTATAAAGTTATTTTGGGTTAGAATATGTTATAATACAATGAATTTGACTGATTATAAGTGATAGAGATGCATGAAGAATGTTTAAAAGTGAGAAGAAAGACTTTTTGAAATTTGGTCCCAAATGGGATAAGAACCCAAAACCATTGCTTTGAGGCAGTGAATGGCTTGGATAAAGTTATATTGGGTTAGAATATGTTATAATACAATGAATTTGATTGATTAAAAGTGCTATAGATACATGAAGAATGTTTAGAAGTGA
>NW_006238778.1:6155-6845 GCF_000375325.1 Capsella rubella | reverse complement strand
TACAATGAATTTCATTGATGACAAGTGCTAGAGATGCATGACGAATGTTTAGAAGTGAGCAGAAAGATTTGTTGATATTTGGTTAGAAATGGGATAAGAACCCAAAACCATTGCTTTGAGGCTGTGAATGGCTTGTATAAAGTTATTTTGGGTTATAATATGTTATAATACAATGAATTTGATTGATTATAGGTGATAGAGATGCATGAAGAATGTTTAAAAGTGAGAAGAAAGACTTTTTGATATTTGGTCACAAATGGGATAAGAACCCAAAACCATTGCTTTAAAGCAGCGAATGGCTTGTATAAAGTTATTTTGGGTAAGAATATGTTATAATACAATGAATTTCATTGATTACAAGTGCTAGAGATGCATGACGAATGTTTAGAAGTGAGTAGAAAGATTTGTTGATATTTGGTCAGAAATGGGATAAGAACCCAAAACCATTGCTTTGAGGCAGTGAAAGGCTTGTATAAAGTTATTTTGGGTTAGCATATGTTATAATACAATTAATTTGATTGATTACAAGTGCTGGAGAAGCATGAAGAATGTTTAGAAGTGAGTAGAAAGACTTGTTGATATTTGGTCCCAAATGGGATAAGAACCCAAAACCATTGCTTTGAAGCAATGAATGGCTTGTATAAAGTTATTTTGGGTTAGCATATGTTATAATACAATGAATTTGATTGA
>NW_006238778.1:4883-6055 GCF_000375325.1 Capsella rubella | reverse complement strand
ATAATACAATGAATTTGATTGATTACAAGTGCTGGAGAAGCATGAAGAATGTTTAGAAGTGAGAAGAAAGACTTGTTGATATTTGGTCCAAAATGGGATAAGAACCCAAAACCATTGCTTTGAAGCAGCGAATGGCTTGTATAAACTTATTTTGGGTAAGAATTTGTTATAATACAATCAATTTGATTGATTATAAGTGATAGAGATGCATGAAGAATGTTTAAAAGTGAGAAGAAAGACTTTTTGATATTTGGTCACAAATGGGATAAGAACCCAAAACCGTTGCTTTAAAGCAGCGAATGGCTTGTATAAAGTTATTTTGGGTAAGAATATGTTATAATACAATGAATTTCATTGATTACAAGTGCTAGAGATGCATGACGAATGTTTAGAAGTGAGTAGAAAGATTTGTTGATATTTGGTCAAAAATGGGATAAGAACCCAAAACCATTGCTTTGAGGCAGTGAAAGGCTTGTATAAAGTTATTTTGCGTTAGCATATGTTATAATACAATGAATTTGATTGATTACAAGTGCAGGAGAAGCATGAAGAATGTTTAGAAGTGAGTAGAAAGACTTGTTGATATTTGGTCCCAAATGGGATAAGAAACCAAAACCATTGCTGTGAGGCAATGAATGGCTTGTATAAAGTTATTTTGGGTTAGAATATGTTATAACACAATGAATTTGATTGATGACAAGTTCTAGAGATACATGAAGAATGTTTAGAAGTGAGAAGAAAGACTTGTTGATATTTGGTCCCAAATGGGATAAGAACCCAAAACCATTGCGTTGAGGCAAGGAATGGCTTGTATAAAGTTATTTTGGGTTTGAATATGTTATAATACAATGAATTTTATTGATTACAAGTGCTAGAGATGCATGAAGAATGTTTAGAAGTGAGAAGAAACACTTGTTGATATTTGGTCCCAAATGTGATAATAATACGATCTCCCTAGGATAGAACTCCGAGGAAGGCTGAAGATAGGTGATAGGCGACGTGAGCTTGTTGATGATGATGATGGGCGATGAACGTGAGTGATGATATGTGAAGATCGAATGATGAAACAATGGTTTGATGGAGATAGATGTTTAGGTGGTTGTATGAATTGTAACAATGAAGAGTTTCTGAATCACAAAGTGTATAGAAACCCGGAAATCTAGAACGCATTC
>NW_006238778.1:3113-3491 GCF_000375325.1 Capsella rubella | reverse complement strand
CACGAAAATCGAGTATCTACCATTTCTGGTTCGAGGTAAGCCAAGAACAAAATCCATAGAAATATGAGTCCAAGGTTGAGAAGGGATAGGGAGAGGAGTGTACAAGCCGTGGGGTTGTACCTTACCCTTTGCCATTTTGCAGATATGGCACCTAGAACAAACCTTTTCAACGTCTTTCTTCATTTGAGGCCAATAGAAGTGTTCTTGGAGTCCAAGTAGAGTCTTTGACACTCCGAAATGCCCAGCCAGTCCACCTCCATGAGCTTCTCTGATCAGCAGCTCTCTCATAGATCCTCTTGGTATGCACATTCGGTCTTTATAGAACAGATATCCATCCTGCTTATAATAGTTTTCAAAAGCAAACTTATGGCATTTGCC
>NW_006238778.1:2057-2403 GCF_000375325.1 Capsella rubella | reverse complement strand
CTGCACTGACAACAAAGCCTAGAAAAACAACCTCAGTAGTACAGAATGAACATTTAGAAAAATTAGCAAAGAGGGTTTGAGAACGAAGAACATTTAGAACTTGGCGGATGTGCTCTAAGTGTTCTTCTAGACCTTTGTTGTAGATGAGTATGTCGTCGAAGTACACAACCACGAAGATGCCTATGAAAGGTCTGAGAGCATGATTCATTAGTCGCATGAAGGTGCTAGGAGCATTGGTGAGACCAAACGGCATGACTAGCCATTCGTAGAGCCCTTGCTTGGTCTTGAAGGCTGTTTTCCATTCATCTCCTTCCTTCATTCTGATCTGATGATACCCACTCTTCAA
>NW_006238778.1:0-554 GCF_000375325.1 Capsella rubella | reverse complement strand
GTCTCTAACAGACTTAGTACCTTGAATGAGACGCCTAAGCTTGTTAAGAGTCTCTCTTTGGTAATGTGTGGGTACAAACTTCTTCCTCATTTGTGTGACTAACTGTTCCCATGTGGTGATAGCAGGCTCTCTCTGTCGATGTCTAGTAAGCCCTAGCTGCTCCCACCACAACAAAGCATAGCCATTGAATTCGGATATGGCTATCTTCACCTTGTTCAGCTCATAAGTACCCTGAACTTGAAAGTTAGATTCCATCTTCCTTTCCCAATCTAGATAAGTCTCGGGATCATTGGTAACATGGAAAGAAGGATACTGAATCTTGAGATGATTCAGCTGCTGCTTCAGAGGATCATAATCTCTTCCATGATCTCTGTTTCTGTTTCTCCTCACTGTCTCTTGACTATGATCTAAAACGTCATCTGCTTCAGAACAATCTCTATCTGACTCAATGTATATTCGATGCCCAGCTACTTGTTCAGCTCGTCGTGGACGGGTATGATCTCTGCCAGTCCTACGGTTTCCCCTTTCTGTACTTGGCATATCTCTTCTCTGAT
>NW_006238779.1:8169-8490 GCF_000375325.1 Capsella rubella | reverse complement strand
CTCTATAAATTTGTTTCTACGATTACTTTTCAATCATATTCTTCTCCCAACCTAAAAAACCCTACTCGGCAAAAATGTCTATGGCTCTTCCCCTCTCATTCACACCACTCAAAGATTTGAAACCTTACAAAAACTCATGGCGTATTGAAGTCAAAATTCTTCATAGTTGGAGAATGTTTTCAGCTAAGTCTGGTGAATCAATAGAATTGATTCTTGCGGATGAAGAAGTATGTCTTTTATTTTCCTTTTATTTAATTTATAAAACGTTCATATAGTTTATAATAGTTTATTTTTAATGTATAGGGTGACAAAATGGGAGCT
>NW_006238779.1:1009-7849 GCF_000375325.1 Capsella rubella | reverse complement strand
CCTATATATATTTTCACAGATGTTATTGGTCAAGTTGTTTCCTCCGGTGGAATTGAAGTGATTCTTAATCGTAACAACAAAGAAACCAAGAAAATTGTGTTTCAGCTCAGAGACAATGAGTAATCACTTATATTTCCAAAATCAAACCGTTATCAGTAACATTAATATATATGATCAAATATTCATAATCAAAACAATCTTATTACAGCGACATTCGTCTCTCATGTACTTTATGGGGAAATTATGCTGACTTGCTTAACAAGGCAATACATGAGGCAAATGATGGCATGGTCATTTGTTTATTGAGATTTGTCAAGCAAAATCTTTACAAAGGTAATAATTGGATTCATGAATCCATTTAATTTATTACCATATCTGTTCAATACCTTTATTTCCTGTAATATGTTTTAACTTCTCATGTATCATATTATTGCAGACACACGATACATTGAAAATGCTTTTGAATCTTCCATTCTGTTGATCAATCCACAAATACAAGAGATGGAATCATTTAAGAGCATGTATGTAATAATATCTTTCATTTATATATTCCATTAATTTATCTTTGGTTTTAAACGATATATGCTTTTGGAATGTAGACTTCCAAATGATGGCTTGGCTTTGACAATCAACTCTTCTGGTGATAAAGCGATTTATTTCCCCAAAGATGATAATGAAGGCATTGACTACCCTAGGGTTACAATATCTGAGATGCTTGGTTACTCTCAGGTAATATATATCTTCTATCTATTAGAATTAATTTAATCGAATATGATTGTACTTTAAACCTTGGTAATTGGGTTGAATTTTTCTCTAAAATATTTTTCTAATTACAAATTATATATCGTAGGCAGGAAATTGTAGACTGATTTGTACAATCTCCGGAATTGATACCGATATGGGATGGTATTATTTTTGTTGTCGCCCATGTAACAAAAAGGTGTTTAAGGATGATGCTGTGAAAATCGAAGATGTGAAGAAGCCAATTAAACCAAGGTTTTGGTGTGAAGAATGTGATGCTTGGGCTAAAATAATAGTTCCAAAGTACGTATATCGTTTTACATACTTTAATAATTAACTATGTTATATATACTATCTACACTTATATCCCATACTTGATATTAATATGAAATTTTTTCGTTTATAGATACAAACTCCATTTGTCGATCATGGATCACACTGGTGAAAGCAAATGTTTTTTGTTTGATAGTTGGGCTAAAAAGATCCTTGGAGGTGCTCCTGCTTCTGAATTTCTTAATGGATCCTTTGATGAGGTATGCTTATAACACTGAATTAAAATTTATTCTTAATGCGTCTAAATCATAAATCGTAAATTAAATTTACTCTTAAACTTTGGTTGATGCAGATTGAGGATCCAAATGCAATTCCTGATCAAATTAAAGCATTGGTTGGGAAAACTTTCCAATTTCTAATAACCGTTGGAAACGAAAATGTATATGGAGGGTATGAGTTCTACAAGGTGTCTAATGTTTGGTCAGGCGACAAATTCATTGAAATTGCTAATGAAGAGTCCGAAAGTTATTTAGAGCATAACAGCATATTGTCTTCTGATCAGGTTTAATTCCTTTTTAAATTTTGCTGACAATTTTTTTTAAGAGGTTATTGGACCAGTAAAAATATATTTTGACATAAAAGCAGAAAGATTATATCTCATTCATCTCATTTACTGTTTCAGGCTTCCCTAATGATTACCAATGGTACAGAACCTTCTGAAACAGATTTGAGTTCCTCTTCTACACCTTCATCAAAGCGGAAGTCTGACAGCAGTGGTAATGGAAGTGATCGTTCAAGTTCCACCAAAAAACTGTGCTCCAAGATTGATACTATTCATGTTGATGGAGAAGAAGATTTGAGGAAAGATTTGAATGAAGAGATTACAAGACAAGAAGAAGACCAAGGCAATAAGTAGTCAATGACTACTAATTTTAATTATCAACTTAAATTCAGTTATCGTATTGCTTGCTTTCGTTGGAACATTTTAAGTCGTTATATTTCTACATTTCTTTTAATTTTATTTTCGGATTGTTAAACAATTCTGTTTTATTTCAAGGTTTTTTGGATTTTAAGTATTTTCCTTGGATTTGTTCGATTTTTTTGATTTTCTTTCCTTAATATCAAAAACTTAATATTATACTAGCTATGGAATATATTAGGTTATATTAGGTTATATAACAATATCAAATCTATGTAAAACGGATAGCAATAGTGATAGTAGGCCAACTAAAAAAGTTTATATGAGCTTGAAGCCCAAATGAAAATTGATATATTAGGTTATAATTAAGTACAAAATAAAAATAATAGCAAATCTATGTAAAATGTATAGCAATATAGATAGTAGGCCAACTAAAAAATTGTTAATGAGCTTCAAGCCCAAATGAAAATTTTCCAAATGGTCAACCTTCCCACATTTTTATTTATTACATTAAACAGTTTATACATATACACTAGATTACATAGATGTTAGGTTATAAATAGTTCTCTTAAACAAATAAATAATTCGAAACCTCCAATTCGAAATTATCCAAAGTTGGATTTCCAAAAATCTCAAAAGATATTTACATCATTCCCTTTGATTAGTACATTTTCCAAAAGCTGACTAACTTTTTATATCTTCAATAATAGAAAAAGAATTAGATTTATTAATAAATTATATAATTTTGGTAAAGAAAATTTGGAAAAAATCCTTTTGCTTGCTTTGCATGTTATGATTTGACATGCATGCCTACAAAATCGTGTAGGATAACTCTTTCCAATAAAAAAAGGAAAAAAATATTTTCAAAATATTTATTTCACATTTACGATTCATCTTCTACACAAAATCAACTTTAAGAATCATTACTTACCATTGAATATCGAAATAGTAATCTTCTCTTTCAACTTTACCAAAAAAAAAAAAATGGCTGAAAACGAAGAGTTTCTCTGTGAGATCGAGAGTGTAGCAGATCTGAATCCTAATAAGACGAGCTGGTTCATCTTCGTGAAGGTGTTGAGGAAGTGGAGGCCTCCAATCAACTGTTTAGGGCAAATGACTGAGATGATTCTTTGTGATGAAACGGTAAAATTTCATCATTTTTTTCTCCTAATACTTTTAGGTTTTGCTTTTATAGAGATTAACCAGTTAAAATACTTAAACGATTTCAGTTTAAAGTTGGTTTTTATCAAATATTTACAGGGTAAAAGAATAGATGCAACTATTCCTCCAATCTCTTACATGTTTGACTTCGAAAGGGATATAGTAGAAGGTGAATGGTACTTGATGTCCAACTTTCGAGTGATAAACCCTCCAAAATTCCCTAGAAACTCAAACCATCGTTATCAGATAAAGTGTCTCTATGAGACAAACATGAATCATGTTGATCCAAGATCTGAATCTCACTTCTTTGATTTTCTGTCGTTTACCTACATAAACGCTAATCGGATCAATGACTCTTTCGTTCATGGTAAGGATATTTATTACTTTGGATAATTTTCAATATTTTCTTGATAAAAACATTAATATATGGTTGGAACTTTATAATATTTTTCTAGATGCTTTTGGTGTTGTTTGGACTGTCTCGGCCATTAAGAGAATTCCATGGGTTGCTACTGAAAATGCAATACAAGATGACTGTCCATTGGTAGAGATTGAATTTAAGGATTCAACGTAAGTATTGTTGATTTAGCTTTCCGTTTAATGTTTGATTGGTTTAATATAATTAGTTTATGTCATATATTTATACCTTTTAAATTTGGAAAAATTTTAGTGGTGAGATTGTCAAATGTTGTGCTGTGGGAGAATACTGTGATCGGTTCATGCATAGCTGGCGTAACAAAGGATATGACGAGGAGTTCAATTTCCAGTTGGGTAATATGCCAGTAGTTTGTGTTCTTCGCCATTGGAGAGTCTCTACTTACGAAGGTATGATATTGATAATTTAAGAATTCGACAATGATAGTATCATTTACATATTAATCTTCATATTTAACCAAATTCAAATATTGTTGGTGTAGGGGAACCATGTCTCATCTCTGGATTCCGTTGCTCTAGCATCTTCATGGATCATGATTTCGATGAAATAGACATAGAGAACTTACTGTAAGTTGTTTCAATTGATTTTTACACATGAAGCAATGTAGGTTCTTTAATTAAACATGATCCTAATGTCACTATCATCTATGTTTTTGGTTTCAGGACTGGCTTCTTAGCCGATGTTATTGTCGATAATGGTCCAAATGATGTGGAAGATAACTAAAGAAGCTCATCTATCTAAGTCGTTTTTGGTTTGGTTGTTCCAGATCAATCCTTTTTATAATGTTTAGATTATGTAATGAACTTAAACCTATTTATCTCTGTTCGTATGGTTTTAATTCTTATCTTTTATTATGAAAAACTTAAACGATGACCATGTTTTATGGTCTTTTAATGGATGTTAACTATTAGCTATATTTTTCCTCTTCCCATTTGAATTATATTTTAAACTTTCCATATTTTATTAAATACATATTGGGCTTGAATTTTAAAATTGGGCTTAAGACCATATTTAACTTAGAAGTAACAAATTGTAATCTTACATATGAAAATTCCGAAAATAACAAATGTAAAACTTATAGATTGGACTTCAATTACCATTTAATTTATAATCATACAAGCTTAAGTTGGGCCGAAAACTATTCTATATCCTTGATTATATCTTCAACATATATGTAATAGTATAAATTTGGAAAATATTGATAAACAATTTATGTAAAAATCCTAACAACTGCTTATATTATGTAATAAAATAATACTGATTACCTTTTTTTGGGGAAACATTTACTTATTCAGAATAGCAAATACAATATTAAGTATAGGAATATTTTTCAGATCAAAACCATTTACTCCTAAATATGCGAAGATAACTGTTCTATTTTATTAGTTAGAATATCACTGCAAAATTCTCTTATCTATATAGCAAAAACACGAACCAATTTGATTCCTTACCTAAAGATTCAACATGAAACGAAAAAAAGAGGGTAAGGAAAATCGAAACAAAGGAGAAATAGCTAATGAAAGTGCCTCAAAGAAATCTCGGAAGGCTGATTGTTCCGAAAACATAGACCCATTAAGACCAAGCATTCGATGTAATCAAACAGTCCCTATGAAATCCGTTTTTGGAAGAGTTCTTACGGATATAACAAATATACAAGATTCAAGGGGGCGACAAAAAAATCATGGAGCTTCTTCAAGTGCATCAGTCCTGACTACTTCACAAATCTCCTCTTTGACCCCTCCAAGTGTTGCAAAACCAGTTGGTGGTAAGTAAATAGTTTGTGTAATTATAATCTTTGTTCAAAAATGACCTATAAATGTTTTTGGACTCTAACACTCTATAATTTTTGGATATATTAGGTCAACACAAAAGACAAGCTTCACAAGTTTTGGGCGATATATCTAATCAAAATAAACTGAATCCAAATTTTGGTCCAATTCGTCGGCTTTCTACTCTTAAAAAAAATGGAAGAAAGCAACAATATCAGACAGGTAAGTTAAACATATACATTAGCCTTACATTATTTAAAAATAAATGATTAATTGTCTAATTTATTATTTAATAACAAAAAACTATAGTAACTCCCTCTTCGGCTCGACCACTACAAGTACAAATGACTGTAGAGGATTCTCATATTGGTAATGTATTCAGAGGAAATACAAATGAATCAGTTATAACTAATGACATCTCCAGAAGTATAAAAGAGAAAAATGTCTCCACTAAATCAGGTATTCTTTAAAAACTGTTAATTGTTTTTTTTTGTACTGATTAACATTATGATCTAGGAGTATATAAATTAATAATATTATATCAAAATATTTGTTCATTCTATAGGAACCATTAATCTGCGAAACACATATCCATCATTCGATCCAAATACTATTAGTAAATTCAGAGATTTGGATGATGATTCAGAAGACTCGGACCCTTGCCAAATAGACGTTGAGGATGATGATAGTGGTATATTACTGTTTTTAAAATATGAAAAAACTTTACTAATTAGATGTCATTTGTTTGGTACTTCTTAAAAACTACATTATTTTAATTTCTCATTTTTATCAGATTCTGAGGAATATGAAGATCAAGTTTTTGATTGTAGTAGTCAAGAAGATGAACCTTATTATTCATCAGAAGATGATCATACACCCGAGGAGATACATAAGCAAAGCAAAACCCGTGAAGAATTGTTTAAGGTCATTGACGACAGTTTTGAAAAGTTCTTTGGGGCAACAACACCCACATCTGAAAGAAAAAGAAAAACACAAGCAAAAGATGGTATGTATCCATTTTGGTTTTTATATGAATTGAAAAAAATTTAACTTTGTGTTTTTTGAATTTTTAATAGCTTATGTTGATGATGGTGACCCTGTACATTCATGCCAATACTGTGGTGCACTGTTTTGGTATGGTGAAAGGATTAATAAAAGGAGGAATACAAATAACCCAATATACAGCGGATGTTGTATGCATGGTCAAATTGTTCTACCAGAGCTGAAAGAGCCACCTGAATTATTGTTGTGGTTGCTAACTTCAGATGATCAACTTGCCAAGCATTTCAGGGAAAATATAAGAGCTTACAACATGATATTCTCATTTACGTCAATTGGTGGGAAGGTTGACCATGCAGTAAAAAAGGGTCATGGACCTTCTATGTTTGCACTACAAGGAGAGAACTATCATCTCATGGGTGCCTTGAAACCAAAAGATGGCGATCATGCAAAATTCCAACAATTATATATTGTTGATACTGAAAACGAAGTCGCTAATCGGATGAATATTATGAGGTATATTAACTCATAACATATTTTAC
>NW_006238779.1:0-215 GCF_000375325.1 Capsella rubella | reverse complement strand
GAGGCAGAATTATTTGGATGCTATGGCGTCATGTAAACATTTTGGATTCCCAGAACTGTTTGTAACATTCACGTGCAACGCCAAGTGGCCGGAAATAACAAGATTTGTCAATGCGAGAAAGCTAAATGCAGATGATAGGCCGGACGTCATATGCAGAATTTTTAAGATGAAACTTGATAATCTCATGGATGATTTGATCAGGAAACATTATCTGG
>NW_006238780.1:4818-7965 GCF_000375325.1 Capsella rubella | reverse complement strand
AATATAACGAAAAGGAATTACCAATTTCCTTTCTCCCTTAAGGCTTTATCGAAATTGCAAATCCTTACTCTCCGTTCAAACAAATTCTACGGTTCTATATCTCCTCCTAATAATGGTCCTCTGGGGTTTCCTGAGCTGAGGATACTTGAGATAGCTGATAATAAATTTACTGGAAGCTTGCCCTCAGATTTTTTTGTGAATTGGAAAGCATCTTCACTCACGATGAATGAAGAATTGGGTCTATATACAGTATATTCAAAGGTTATTTACGGGATATATTCAGTTTCCTTTCAGATAAAGATAGATCTGCAGTATAAAGGTCTATCTATGGAGCAAGAGAGGGTCTTTGCTTCCTATGCCACAATTGATTTATCTGGAAATAGACTTGAAGGAGAAATTCCTGAATCTGTCGGTCTCTTAAAGGCACTAATCGCACTCAACTTGTCGAACAATGCCTTCATAGGCCATATTCCTCGGTCTTTGGCCAACCTTACGAAGCTCGAGTCACTAGACCTATCCACTAACCAGCTCTCAGGGACTATTCCTAATGGACTAGGGGCTCTCTCGTTTTTGACGTACATGAACGTGTCCCACAACCAACTCAATGGTGAAATACCACAAGGAACGCAAATAACTGGGCAACCGAAATCGTCATTTGAAGGAAATGCAGGACTTTGTGGTTTCCCTCTTGAAGGAAGTTGCTTTGGGACTAATGCGCCACCAACACATCAGCCTAAAGAAGAAGTAGAAGAAGACGAAGAAGAGGAACAAGTGTTAAAATGGGAAGGCGTGGCTATAGGGTATGGGTTTGGAGTGTTGCTTGGATTGGCAATAGCACAAATCATTGCTTTGTACAAACCGGAATGGCTAATTTGTGTGATGAAGTGTGGACACCGTTAAGATTTTCTTTTATTGGTTATGAGTTTGATCCTTTAATGTCAGTCAAGTTGTTGTGTGTATCAATGTATTTTATTGAAGTATTTTCGTATGTTTGTTGTATCTTAATCTGATGGTTTTGTTCTTTTTTGTTTTCTATAAAGTAAGAATGATGAATTCTCTATAGCATTATATTATTCATATATACATCTTTTGCCCAAAAAAAATTAAAGTTCGTATACATCATTGTTTTTTCCTAACAAAAAAAAGTAGCATAGACGTATGGAAGAGGATGAATGGGGAGAGATGAAACAGAAGAAGAAATTCAAAATTTGGGTTGTAAATTACAATTAGAAACCATATCATCTAACATGATCACAAAGACCTAATATCAATACATGCAAACCGAACATCTTAAATCTCACTCCAAATACTAATATTCATACCCTAAAGGATCATACCTCAGCAAAAAGAAATATGATCTATTAAAATATTTCTTTATTCTTAGCAAAATCAAATAAAAAATCTAGGGGAAATTTCAAAAATACCAGAACAGAATGTGGCAGATATTTTATTTTTCAAACAACCTCGGGTAGAGTTTCCCATCCAACTTAGTAGAGCAATATGGTTCCTCATCGTATTCTTCTTCTTCTTTCAAGTTATTAAGCACTTAAAGCCATTACAAACCAAAGGACGATGATGTGAAGTAATGCGAAGATGTACCAAAGACTATGAGGTTAATTTTCTTTCTTGTCATTTTTGTTCTTGGGGTTTAAAATCTTGTGTCTATAAATATTAGAATTGAAAAATATAAGAGTGTAACAATCAGAAAGGAGATATGTTTGATACAGATAGCTCCCATATGAGTGAAAGGGTAAGTTACTATCCTTACCTTTAGAGTCTTTAACGATAAACACATGCAACAATTCATGGTAAAAGTATTTAGAGTTATTTGCACAGAAAGTCACTTATCTCAGACATATAACAAGATCAGTAACTTTCAAAAGTTGGAGTGATATATATAAAATATTGTTCTTTTACACCCTAACAAAGTTACAATATTATCTAAATTGCCATGCTAACTATCTTAACTAAACACTTCTTCCCAACATCACTCTCAATTCATTCATGGGTGATTTACCACCTAACACACTTTAAGGGGGAGAAGTTACGAAAGACACACTTTCCAATTGTTGTGTACTTTTTGCACTGTTTGTGCCAAAAAAAGACACAAACTGTCCTAATAAAGTAAAACTGTGTCTCGTCCATTTCTAATTGTCGACGTCGTCGTCCGTTTGATGCGTAACTTCGTTTATGTTTTAGTTACTATTAATTATATAATTTAATTAACCAAGAATATAATAAACCCATAAAACTTAGTGGTTTATAGCTGTTTCGTCTTCTCCAACATATAGAGAATACAAAATCACGGTAAGTGTCTTCTCTTTTATGTTAAACTTGAATAGAGTAAGTGTTTCTGAGTTTTCTCGTTTATGTTAAACTTGTATATACTAATTTCTCAATCACTTTGGATGACAGATCTAGGTAAGTGCTCCTGAGTTTTTTTTTTATTTTTTGTTTTTCGTTTTTACAGATTTAAATCAGTAGTGACGATGCTCTTTGTGATCATGTGGATGAGGGGTTGTGGATACCAATGACATATTCTGTCCAAAAAATGCTTCCAATAATTCTTAATACTCTCATCTTCAACGTTGGATAGACGATTATTGTCCATATGTTCACATGTACAGAGACACTCATTTACACTCATTTTTATTGGAATGTTTTCATGTACATATGCACTCATTTATACTAAAACACTAGGATTTACCCCGTGGTACACCACGGGTCCATAATTTAGTATATTTGTTTGGTTGGTCATTTTCGTAGTTGGTTTATATAGTATAGTTTTATACGTGTTTATTTCATTTGATTTTACATAATTTTATGAATCTGTATTATAAGTAGATTCATAGATATATGTGGTTAACCTGCGGTACACCGCGGAATAATTTTGTCGTAAAACAAATTATATTTTAACTTAACCCGTAAAAATATTTTATTATAGACAACCCGTAAGAAAAATATAATTATATTTATGTAAACTCAAATCCGTCCAATCATATTTATGTGCAATATTATTATATTTTAAAATATTTAGAGTTAAAATATTAATAATACTTTAAATCAAATGTTATAACATTAGGGCATTAGTAAGAGTTTCTGTAATATTTTAAACCTTTCCAAGAAATTAAAATTTATAATATTTTG
>NW_006238780.1:0-4667 GCF_000375325.1 Capsella rubella | reverse complement strand
CATTTTCCCTTTATTAATTGAGTTATATACGTCCGTTTTCAAAACTTTAAATTGCAAAATGTGTGGAAAAAAATTTGTATTTTTATTAAAAATATTTTTATGTAATAATATATATGGAAAATAAATAAGATTATATAAATAAATTGGAGAAAGATTCAAGTTATTAGAGAGATATTTTAGGAAATTGTTTTGATGTAATAAATATTTGTTTCCAATTTTGAGATTTGCTTGTGATTTAATTACAAAATTTACTTTAAGTTTTGTTATTTATTCAAATGGCAAGAGTTTGATTATGCAAATATTACAAAATAAAAGGTTATAACCCAAAATAGATTTTAGTACAAAATGTACTTCAAAAATGTTAAGATAGATGTAAAAAGTAACCACATGTTGTTAAAATATCAAAACACAAGTATGTATCCAGAAATGATATTACAATTGACCATCCAATTATCAACGAATAAATGGTCAACTAAAAATGGATAATATATGTAATATAATTCATCCAAAAATATAGTAAAATGCATCTTCAAATATAGGAAAAATAGAAATTTTGAGTATTGTACAAAAATAAATATAAAATACTGTTACAATAACAAGATAAAGTGATTATAAAAAAAAGATAAAAAATGAGAAAGAGAAAGAGGAAGAAAGGGAAAGAGGAAGAAAGGGAAAGAATCGAAAAGGAGGAGGAGGAAGAAAATGAAGAGGAAAAGAACGTAAGTGTTTAGTTGTGTGACATTTTAGTTAGGATGGCAAATGAGTTAATATGTTGTCAAAGTGAGGGTGAGAGAGTAAAGAAACTTTTCCAAAGTGCACCATGAGTTTATAAGTGTGTCATCGTGCAAATAAACTTTTGAAAGTGTGTCCACACGCAATTAACCCTTCTTTCATTCTCCCTTTTTTTCTCTCTCACTCTTTCTCTTTTCCTATTAATCACTTTATGTAGATTATATTAACATATTTTATAGTAATTTTTATACAATACACTATGGTTAGATTTTATCTACATTTTAAGATGCATTTTGTTATACTTAAGAGTGAATTATTACATTATACATTGTCCAATTCTAATTGACCATTTATCTGTTGATAATTGGATCAATTATAGTATGTTTATGGATATACATACTTGAGTTTGATCATTAAAAAAAATGAAAACCTAAATGATCAAAGAATTGGGGTTGGTAATTTGTTCATGAATAACTATTTTTGGTGCACATATAATAATAATTGATCAAACCTAATTGATCACACATGATAAGATTTACCCATGTACAAGTAATTTTTCCATCTACTAGTGAACAACTTGTTGAAGAAAAATGGACGCAATGGTGTATACATCAACTAGTAAACATATTATAAGTGTAGAAAAATATTCATCTACAAGTGAACAATTAGTAAAAAAAAAATGAACAGTGTCCATTAAGTTAGAGTTCATTAATACATATACGTATTAATACAGATACATATGTTGGAAATTTAAAGTAAAAATAAAATAATATAAATATGTATGTTGGTTTATGTTTATTATGCACACGTGGACAAGTATGAGAAATTCCACATGAAAATGATAGAGAAGTGTATCCACAAATAATACATATAATCATAACCCACTAACTAAATTTGTCCAAAACTTACTACAACACAAACGCTCGTTGCTTTTTGGTCCAGCTTTATAAGGCTATTTTTGTCAATTTTGTGTGCAAACAGTTAAAAAACTTGGGCACTCTTATATAGTGACTTAATTGATATATCTTAAACTAAAAGTGACTTAATTGGTAAATCACCCAAGTATTTATATATTGTTTTTGAGTTTCACTTCCATTTAACCAAAGCTGAATATAATCAATCCGAACACCATGAATACACAAATATTTTTTAAGAAAATAAAACAATTATATAATTATAAAAATTTCAACCGCCCAATTTATAAACAAGACGGTTACTCACCTATTTTAGAATGGTTGTGAACGACCTCTTTTAAGATTTTAACCACAGTTTTTAACCACATATTCTAACAACTCGTTTCTTTCACCTATTTTAATCGCTCATATGATTAGACCAGACTGGTAACCAAATGAGCGGTTGAATTTTTAACCGCCATTAACAATGCTACCAATCAAAGCCAAAATGTTCTCTTAAACTCTTTTTAAAAACACACAATAATAATTTCATTTTGTGTGTTTAAGCTAATACTAATCAGCCCACATAAGCTAAAGAACAATCTCATGCTCTCAATCTCTCTCCCTTCCTCACGTTACACGCCGTGAGAATGCAGAATTACAAATATCTAAACCATGCAAGGAAGATCCGACAAACTTCGAAACCACTTTGTCTCGTCATGCACCAACTTTGTAAGTTGTCAAGTTGATATGAACAAACGTGACCAACGCCAATTCCCCCTTAATTTTGTTCAAAGATACTACAAAATAATTTCTGTATTTGTTTAATTATTATATTTAATTTTATATATTTTCTTAAAAAGATATAATGTGACCCCGGTGAAAAACGTTTCGCCTCTGATTTCAAACTGATGTGATTTCAGTTCAAATTATACATTAGAAAAGTCATCAAACGTGGATCATGCATGGCTATGTGACGACTTCACTGAACTCTAACTTCTTCTAAGTCAATTTGTGCTCCACTATGCAAAACTACATCATATATATCTTTATTTATACCAATCTCCCCTCTCAAGTTTCTTATATCAAAACAATTTTCTCTTGTCTTTCTATCTTTCCTAAAAAGTTTTCATCATGTCTCAATCGCTTATGCGTTTGAATTTTCTCTTGCTGCTCTTACTCTCTTGTGTCTCCACTTCAAGCTTCTACACTTTTAAAACGCCTGTTGTTGGTCTTGTTGCCTGTGGGCCTCAACAGATTCAAGCATTTTCACAGTTTAAGAACGAGTTTGATACTCATGCTTGCAACCACACTGACTCTTTGAATGGGGTGTGGTGCGATAACTCCACCGGCGCGGTCACGAAGATACGACTCAGGGGCTGTCTCAGTGGAACTCTGAAATCCAACAGTAGCCTCTTCCAGTTTCATCAGCTCCGTGCCCTTGATCTCTCTGACAACAACTTCATCCCCTCTTCACTCCCTTCCGAGTTTGGAATGCTCAACAAATTAGAGGTCTTAAAACTTTTTTCTAATGGCTTCCTCGGCCAAATTCCTTCTTCATTTAGTAACCTAACCATGCTTTCTGCTTTAGATATTTCTGATAACGAGCTCACTGGTTGTTTATCATTTGTGCGGAATCTACGAAAGCTCACATACTTACGTGTTTCTCGTAATCACTTCTCTGGAACTCTGAATTCCAACAGTAGCCTCTTTAAGTTACACCACCTCACTTACCTTGATCTCGGTTACAACAACTTCACTGCCTCTTCACTCCCTAATGAATTTGACAATCTCAACAAACTAAAGGTCTTGTCTGTTTCCTCTAATAGCTTCTTCGGTCAAGTTCCTCCCACAATTAGTAACCTCACCCAGTTAACTAAGTTGTACCTTAACTCGAACGACTTCACTGGTAGTCTCCCACTTGTACAAAATCTAACCAAGCTCTCCCATTTACAATTTCGTGATAATCATTTCTTTGGAACCATCCCATCTTCTCTCTTCACTATGCCTTTTTTATCATATATTGATTTAGGTCAAAATAATGTCAACGGTTCTATCAAAGTTCCTAACTCCTCTTCGTCATCAAGGACAGAGTATTTGTACATAGGTGAAAATCATTTTGAAGGGAAAATCCTAGAGGCTATCTCAAAGCTCATCAACCTCAAAGAGCTCGACATTTCTTACCTAAAAACAAGCTACCCAATTGACTTAAGTCTCTTCTCATCTCTCAAATCTTTGTTGCTCCTGGATCTTTCTGGTGTTTGGATATCTGAGGCTAGTTTAAGTTTGGATTCATACATCCCATCGACACTCGAAGCGCTGCTTTTGACGGACTGCAACATCAGTGATTTTCCAAACATCTTAAAGACCCTTCAGAATTTGGAGTCTATTGACGTATCCAACAATAGAATCAATGGGAAAATCCCAGAGTGGTTATGGAGCCTTCCTCGTCTGACCTCAGTGTTCATAGTAAATAATTTGATAACTGGATTTGAAGGTTCATCAGAAGCTTTAGTAAATTCACCAGTGCAGATCTTAATTTTGGAATCAAACAGTTTAAAAGGAGCACTCCCACATCTACCGCACTCTATCAACTACTTCTCAGCTGTTCGCAATAGTTTCAGAGGCGACATACCTCTTTCAGTGTGCAATAGAAGCTCGATGGATGTCCTTGATCTAAGCTCCAACAATTTCACCGGTCCAATTCCTCCATGTATGAGTAACTTCTTGATTTTGAACCTCCGGAAGAATAACTTGGAAGGAAGTATTCCAGACAAGTGTGATGCCGACGCACCTCTACAGTCACTCGACGTCGGACACAATCGATTAACTGGAAAGCTTCCAAGGTCCCTTCTAAATTGCTCTGCTCTACAGTTTCTAAGTGTGGAATATAACAAAATCGAAGATAAATTTCCTTTCTCCCTTAAGGCTTTATCGAAATTGCAAATCCTTACTCTCCGTTCAAACAAATTCTACGGTTCTATATCTCCTCCTAATAATGGTCCTTTGGGGTTTCTTGAGCTGAGGATACTTGAGATAGCT
>NW_006238781.1:7558-7986 GCF_000375325.1 Capsella rubella | reverse complement strand
TCAATTACCCTAGAGTACTATCATGTCATTGCAGTACAATAGGTATAAATCCAATCAGGTGTGATGCTAGCAATCAAGATATATCAGAAATGATTAAGTCAAGCAAGCATAAATGATTTTTGGTTTTCAGTGATCCTAAGCGAACATGTTAAACATGCGATAAATGTAAGGCTGTAAAACATAGACTACCATGCATAAGCTAAAACGTAACGATTATTGAAATTGACAAGAAAACAAAGCAGAACAAGTAAATAACAAGAGAATTAAACAGAAAGCACAAATGGATAGAAGATCCTAAGGATGAGGTTATTGATGTAGGTGGAGTATGCTAATCTACTTCGAGTGTTTATCAAACTGCAAACATTCTAATCCCTAGACAATGAACTTCTAATACTAGTTAATCCAATCTTTTGGTAGAAACTATCAAG
>NW_006238781.1:868-7431 GCF_000375325.1 Capsella rubella | reverse complement strand
GGCACTAGTTGGTTCAGACATTTCATCATATACCTTTCGGGCATGAAATGTCTATGACCCAGTTCCAATTGATCAGAGAAGAACTAGCTAATAAAACTCTAATCCAGAAGGGAAACAAAACGAATCTAACATAAACACTCTAGCAAACTAACATCCTCCACCTAATATATCCCATCCTCAAGAACCCTAACACTACTCAGACGCAGAAATCATGTTAAACATCATGAAACAAGAATCGTTCAAAACATGCATAATAATAAAGATGACAAGAAGAGTAACAACAATGATTCAAGAACTAATTGCAAAATATCAATAACTCAAAAGAAATCACGATTACAATTCTCTGGATTGTTTGGTGGCTAACAACAAAAACCTAAATATAACTCGATCCCTTGGGCAATCCAAATGAGACATATTTATAACAATGTTTGGGAAAACCTTAAAACATAAAACGACAACGTAAAAGCGCTTTAAAAGTTGTAATGGCCCTGTCGGTCGAGTGAGCGTGTCGAGTAACACTTAATTTCTTCTCTGCATCATTTCATACTCAACCGTGTATCTCGAGTGAACGTGTCAAGTGATCTGTGAAATCATCAGCTACTTCTTTGTTTTTGCTCGATCATGTCACTCGAGTGTGTGCATCGGTTGACAGGTGGTTCTGCTTCGCGTCCCTTCTGCTCGATCTGCTACTCGATCGTATACGTATGTTGCTCACTCGATCGTCGATGTATTTGCAATGTATCTTTGCTGCCTACTCGATCATCCTACTCGATCGTGTGCCTATCGAGTGATACTTGTTCCTCTGATTTGTGCTGCATGTCTGCTTAGTACCTAAAACACTCCAATATGCGAATGTATGCAAGATATGCATGACATGCACAAAACCTACCTAAGTATGCAAAACATGCAAAAAGTGATCAATATGATGCGAACCAACAAGTGAATGATGCTGAAAAGATGATGAATGCATGCTCAAAAAGTGATGAAATACAAACTTATCAACTCCCCAAACTTAGACTTTGCTTGCCCTCAAGCAAAGCAAAAAGAAACAAAGTGGAAGAGAGGTTTAAAAATGGGGTCTCAGAACCTGTAACTTGCAAGATAGAGCAGTTAAAATCAATGTCCTAGTTGCTAAGTCTTTGATGCATGCTGAGAGAACTTTACTTAAAGACTTTAGACAAACTCATCAAATCCGAAACTGATTCTATCCCTTGATCTACACATGCATTCAAATCATTCATTCCTTTTAACATTCATTACTCAAGAATATGAATCTGGTTGTGCGAGGCTTAACAAACTCACTTGGCTAGGCAGAAAAAGGTTTTGAGAATCAAGAGAGTTTAAACCATTTCATGACAAGGATCTCTCAATGAATGGATTGAGCTTTAGGGAGAATGCTAAAGGTAAGGACCAACAAATGCATACAGGAATAAAACCTTGACTACCCAATGGTTCCCAAGTGCTTACTGCTAATCATCTAAACCCGAATGATCCCTATGTCTACCCTTCAACATCAATCCCATTTTTTTCTTTTTGCCTTAGGAGAAGTTTCTTATCAATACTAGTGGATAGGAGATTTCTTCCTTACTATGGTTCTGTTTTCTTTTTAAATTATAAAACATCAAAACTTTTTCTCTTTCTTTACATCCCAGAACCATTCTCTATATATCATGCTATCCTCACAAAAATCAATCACTAGATTATAAACTTCTAGAAAAACATTCTCCTCCTAAGGACACAACTTTTTCTGTTTCTTTTCTTGCTTTCCACAATCATTCCAATCCCAAACCCAAGTAAGAATCCAGACCTAGTCCTATCTGATTTGAAAGTGAAAATCAGAACTACTCAAGATTTTAATCTTGTCGGCTCATACCTAACACGTTCTCCCCAAGCATAATCCGGTAAAAGACCTACCACTCAAAAATTATCAATTGGCTTGAAAGAAAATGATAGGTTGTGGGTATGGAAAACTGATCAAAAGAAAGATCAACTACTTGGATCAACAAGAGTGGTGAAAGGAGGAAGATGATCCAAATATGTATATGGTGACCATGAGCATGCAAGCAAAACACAACCAGATATTTGCAAGTCAAGATTAAGTTCTTATAAGGTAAGGAATGAGATCATATCACAACATGTTTTAACAAAGTTCAAGAATGCTCTTCATGAATTCCAAGTTTGTTTCAGACTTACTTCAAGTTCAATCAGCATGCATCAAAGAGCTAAAAACCAGGGCATTGATCTCAACTAGTGAATCATAGCAAGTTAACAAGGTGTAAATCATCATCGCCCCCTATGCTAATGCAACAGTCCTATATGAAACAATCTAGACTCAATCCTAGTATGCAAATGCAAGCTACATGATTACTCTGTTTTTAAAGATTTTTTCTGAAAATTTTTCAAATTTTTAGGGGTTTTCAATGCACATATATGAATGAAAATTATATGCTAAAAATTCGAAATAAGAAAAGAGAACACAACATCAAATGTCATCCCAAACCCTACCCTAAACTTAAAATTACACAGTCCCTTGTGTAATAAAAATTTGAGAGTTGGTTTGAGAATCAAACAAACAAAAGTATGAAAATGCAAAGGTATATACAAATGAAGGTTTGGAGTGGTACCTTACTGAAAATAGCAGTCCAGGTATGTAGTCATGGACTCGCTTGTATAAGCGCCTGGTGCAGACTGCACAGGAGGAGCCTCTACTAGTTGCTCAACGTTCTGCTCGACCGGATCCTCAACATGATGTTCACCCGGATCCCTAGGATCTTCAAAATAATACGCTCCTGGATCAACAGTCCGGTCTTCAATGAGATGCTTGTCTGGATCCATAGTCAAATCCTCAACGTGATGCTCGCCTTTGCTTTCCGCCTTGCTGCATTCTTCTTTTTCCTTTTCTCTTTCTTCTTGCTGTCCCTAAGATCATGGGAAGATTGTCTTGGAGGAGAGAAAGAAACATTGTGCCCTATAGTCATAAGCGGAATGTCTTGATGGAGAAGGAGTTCTATTGCGTGCTAGTACATCACTCGTGGACGAACATATATGAACATGTTTGACGTCCTGACCAACATAAAACCAAAAACAAAAATCAAAATAACAAGAAATCCTAAGCAGTATTTACAGGGATACCTTCGGGACTTCCTCCCAAATGAGCTTGTTTAAAGTCACTAAGCTTGACTGTTTATGCCTTTTAGGCTTAAGGAGGCTCATAGAGAGGTGTTGAAGCACCCTCTATTCTCAGAGATTTCATTCATCCTCTTTTCTCTAGGTCAATATCACAGGATCTGCTGCTCATCTTTACACTCACACTTTGTCTCCTTGGACAAGGACCATTGATTTTTCTTTTGAGTTTCTTGATTTGCCCACCCATTTCTTTGACCATAGATGTTAACCTTTTCACTGAATCTTTCAAAACATTGATAATTCGAAGTTCTAAACAACCATCCGATGAGGGATCCATAGATTCTTTGACACCTTGCTTGAGTATTTGCTTAGTTGACTCATCTTCAGTGGAGAAAGTATGCCCATCAACTGTTGGCGTACTCAAGACGTCCTTGATATCAAACTTCATCTTGAAGTTTTTACCCGGATTGAGATCAATCATCTCTTTTCCGACATCAATGATTGCTCCTGCTGTAGCTAAGAATGGTCTTCCTAGGATGAGTTGATCTTGAGGCTCATCATCCATCTCCAAAAAAATGAAGTCAGTTAGTACTTCTACTTCACCAATCTTTACTGGGAGATCTTCCAACAAGCCATATGGAACCCTAACCGTTCTGTCTGCCAAGATGAGGGATAGGTTGCACGTTTTGTATTGTGTAAAACCTAACCTTCTAGCCACAGAGAGAGGCATGAGACTACCTGACGCTCCTAGGTCACAGAGAGACCTACTGAAAGATAGTGGACCTATTGTGCAAGGCAAAGTAAATGAACCATGATCTTCTAGCTTCTTTGGGATAACCTCATTATGGACAATGGCACAACACTCATGCTTAAGTGATTTTACTCTCTCATCTTCCTCAGCTTTCTCCTCAGAATCTTTAGTTATTTCCTTCTTCTCTTGAATCCTCCCCAATAGGACCTCTTTCAGGATTTTATTGTAAGACGGAATCTTTTCATGAGCATCTACCAAAGCTTTTGTTAATTCAGTCCCTTCGAGTGTGTCGAGCAGTCCTTCATACTTCTCCATTATTATTTTCTTGAATCTTTCAGGGAATGGTAATGGAGGCGTGTAGGGTGGAGGAATGTAACGTGGTTCCTTACTCTTTGGAACATCATGTTTTACCATGGCAGGTGGATCATGATCGACTTTGATTTGTTGTGTGGAATCTTCATTTGGAGAAAAATCCTCCCCATCTAGATCCTCACTGTCCGTAGTGATATCCATAGAACTTTTTGTAATAGGTAACTCTATTAAGGTGATGGCATGGGCTGTTGCAAACTCTTTGGGGTTGTGGATGGCTTTCCCTGGGAGTTGTCCTGAAGAAGTAGATGCATTCTTGCTTTCCAGGTGAAGCATACTAGAGGTCAAGGCTTCAATCTTGAGATTGAGAGCATTGTATGTGCAGTCCATCTTATTATTCATCTCTGCAAACTTCTTAGCAGACTCTATAGATCCACTTGTCTGTCCTTGTAATAACTGTTGCAGCATGTTTTTAATGTCATGATCTGGTGCCTCAGGTGGCGGAGCTTTTTGAGGTTGGAATCCTGGTGGTGGTCCAGTTGGAGATTGGTAACCTTGCTGAAACTGTTGTTTGGGCACATAACCTTGGTTATAAGGCACAAATAACTTGTTTTGCCCCTGCTGCTATGGTGGAGGTGGATATACTTGGTCTTGTGGATTTGCAACGTTGGTGCTCCTATAAGACAGATTGGGGTTTTGCTTATAGGAGTTGTCTCATGTGTTGTATCCACCTTGATTCTGGACATAGCTTATCTCCTCAGAATGTTCTCCATCCCCATCTGGAATCTGGAAAGGGTCTTCTTCAGAGACGAAATGGACATTCCTTTGCTTGCTCATCAAGAGTCTGTCCAGCTTATCATTCACAGCTTTCATCTCCTTCTTGTACTTCTCATCAAGATTTGTGCTTGCCTTGATGGTTCTATCATAGTCTTCATTGTAGCTGCCATCAGATTGGGCTAGGTTCTCAACAAGCTCCCAACCATCGTCGACGTCCTTGTTCAGAAAGTTGCCATTGCTGGCAGTGTCAAGTAACATCCTTATCTTTGGGAGAACGCCCCAGTAGAGAGTACTGAGGAGAGACTCTTTGCTGAAGCCATGGTGGGGACACTGAGACTGATAACTTTTGAAGCGCTCCCATGCTTCACAGAGTGTTTCACCATTCTTCTGAGTGAACCCAGAAATCTCATTTCTCAGACGTGCAGTTCTAGAGTTTGAGAAGAACTTGGCAAGAAATGACTGGTTGCATTGTTCCCAGGAGGTGATAGATCCATGAGGTAGAGGTTTTTCCCATTGATGCGCTTTGTCACCCAGAGAGAATGGGAAGAATCGGAGCTTAAAACCATCCTCACTGACCCCATTGATCTTGGTGAGACTGCAGAGACGATCAAACTCATCGAGGTGATCCAGGGGGTCTTCCATAGGCAGACCATGAAATTTATTCTGCTGGACCATGGAGATCAGACCACTCTTGATCTCAAAGTTGTTGTTCTGCACGGCTGGAGGCACTATACCCTGACGATGGGTATGTTTGCGTGGAGCATTACCAGCTCCAATCCGTGTAGGTGCCCGTGGTGGAGGTGGTTGTTGAATGTTTTCCATCTCCACTTGTGGTGGTGTAACTTTGTTGCGTTGCTGTCTTGATGCAGGTACCAAGCGATCAATATGGTCGGAGGGCTGGAACAAGTTGTCTGTGCCTTGTGACCGTGTGTGCATACAAATCAAATCAACTTAGCTCGCGAGACGGTTGAGTGTGTCAGTCGAATAGGAGCAGCTGAGTAAGAGTTGTACCTGAAGCAATAGACAAACAGAAAGAACAGAATGAGTAACTGTACTGAAGGTTGAGTAAAAACTTGATCTTAGCAAGTGTGAAATCTTAAATGTAACAAATAAACACCCAAATGGCAGCGACACCAGCTTTTTCGGTTAGATCTGTTTGATTTTAATTGCGAAATCGTGTGGTTATTAAATGGTTTAACCTAGGTGCGACTTTAAAAGAAGTAAAGTGTCGACCTAATATTGGAGTAGCCGCTTTTTGTTTTCTCTAAAAGTTTCTAAGTTCTCCAGAGAGGTTTTGTGAGGTATGAGAGTGTTTTGAGGCCTGTTCTTGGTGATTCTATCCTTGAGAAGAGAGATCTCGTAGCTGTGGTGTTAGGAGAGTCTTTGGTTGCTGTTGTTGAGTGCATTTCGTTCTTGATTCAATCCTTTCTCAAAGGTGAGTGCATGACAAGGCTGATCTAAGCAGTTTTGATGCATATTTTGGGTGTTTTCTCTGATTGATGATTGATTTATGTGTTTGTATGCTTGTTTTATGTGATATGGTGTCTTGGTACGAGTCTAAGGAGGTGGTAAATCGGGCATCGAGTGTTAGAGGTGGTGG
>NW_006238781.1:0-768 GCF_000375325.1 Capsella rubella | reverse complement strand
GGCGAGTGTCAATCGACACCACTTTCTTTCTCGCGAGGATGGTGATACTAGGATTTTTCTATCAATTACCCTAGAGTACTATCATGTCATTGCAGTACAATAGGTATCAATCCCAATCCAATCAGGTGTGATGCTAGTAATCAAGATATATCAGAAATGATTAAGTCAAGCAAGCATAAATAATTTTTGGTTTTCAGTGATCCTAAGCGAACATGTTAAACATGCGATAAATGTAAGGTTGTAAAACATAGACTACCATGCATAAGCTGAAACGTAACGATTATTGAAACTGACAAGAAAACAAAGCAGAACAAGAAAATAACAAGAGAATTAAACAGAAAACACAAATGGATGGAAGATCCTGAGGATGAGGTTATTGATGTAGGTGGAGTATGCTAATCTACTTCGAGTGTTTATCAAACTGCAAACCTTCTAATCCCTAGACAATGAACTTCTAATACTAGTTAATCCAATCTCTTGGTAGAAACTATCAAGTTTACAACACTTCCTAATCTCAATTCTCATTGATGAAACATGTAGTAAACATGCATAAAGAAACAGCTCATTAATGTCAATAAACATCTTAAACAACCAATCTCTTGGGCTAAGCATGTAAATCTCTGGCACTAGTTGGTTCAGACATTTCATCATATACCTTTCGGGCATGAAATGTCTATGCCCCAGTTCCAATTGATCAGAGAAGAACTAGCTAATAAAACTCTAATCCAGAAGGGAAACAAAACGAATCTAACATAAACACTCTAGCAA
>NW_006238782.1:11572-11814 GCF_000375325.1 Capsella rubella | reverse complement strand
ACACTTCTAAACACTATTCATGCATATTTAGCTCTTTTAATTAATCATATGTATTGTATTCTAATATATTATAAGCCCAAAGAACACTAGACAAGCCATTTAGTGGTTCAACGCAATGTTTCTGAGTTCTTAGCCCATTTGGGACCACATGTCAACAAGCTTTCTCCACAGTTCTAAACACTGTTCATGTATCTCTAGCACTTGTTATCAATCAATTTCATTGTATTCTCACATGTTCTAAC
>NW_006238782.1:9957-11472 GCF_000375325.1 Capsella rubella | reverse complement strand
CACTAGAAAAGACATTTAATGTTTCAAAGCAATGTTTGTGGGTTCTTAGCCCATTTCGGACCAAATTTCAGCAAGTCTTTCTACACACTTCTAAACACTCTTCATGCTTATCTAGCACTTGTAATCAAACAAATTCATTGTATTCTAACATATTCTAGCCCCAAACAACACTAGACAAGCCATTTAGTGGTTCAACGCAATGTTTCTGAGTTCTAAGCCCATTTCGGACCAAATTTCAACAAGTCTTTCTACACACTTCTAAACAATCTTCATGCATCTCTTGCACTTATAATCAATCAAATTTATTGTATATTAACATATTATAAACCCAAACAACACTAAAAAGCCATTTAATGCTTCAAAGCAATGTTTGTGGGTTCTTAGCCCATTTTGGACCAAATTTCAGCAAGTCTTTCTACACACTTCTAAACACTCTTCATGCATACCTAGCACTTGTAATAAAAAAAATTCATTGTATTCTAACATATTCTAACCCCAAACAACACTAGACAAGCCATTTAGTGGTTCCACGCAATGTTTCTGAGTTCTAAGCCCATTTGGGACCAAATTTCAACAAGTCTTTCTCCATACTTCTAAATAGTCTTCAGTCATATCTAGCAATTGTAATCAATCAAATTTATTATATTCTAACATATTCTAACACCAAACAACACTAGACAAGCCATTTAATACTTCAAAGCAATGTTTGTGGGTTCTTTGCCCATTTCGGACCAAATTTGATCAAGTCTTTCTACACACTTCTAAACACTCTTAATGCATCTCTAGCACTTGTAATAAAATAAATTCATTGTATTCTAACATATCCTAACCCCAAACAACACTAGACAAACCATTTAATGGTTCAACGCAATGTTTATGAATTCTAAGCCCATTCGGTACCAAATTTCAACAAGTATTTCTCCACACTTCTAAACAGTCTTCATTTATATCTAGCACTTGATATCAATCAAATTTATTGTATTCTAACATATTTTAACCCGAAACAAAACTAGAAAAGCCATTTAATACGTCAAAGCAATGTTTGTGGGTTCTTAGCCCATTTCGGACCAAATTTCAACAAGTCTTTCTCCATACTTCAAAACAGTCTTCATTCATATCTAGCACTTGTAATCAATCAAATTTTATTGTATTCGTACATATTCTAACCCCAAACAACACTAGACAAGCCATTTAATACTTCAAAGCAATGTTTGTAGGTTCTTATCCCATTTCGGACCATTTCAGCAAGTCTTTCTACACACTTCTAAACACTCTTCATGCATATCTAGCACTTATAATAGAACTAATTCATTGTATTCTAACATTTCCTAACCCCAAACAACACTAGACAAGGCATTTAGTGGTTCAACGCAATGTTTCTGAATTCTAAGCCCATTTGGTACCAAATTTCAACAAGTCTTTCTCCGCACTTCTAAACAGTCTTCATTCATATCTAGCACTTGATATCAATCAAATTTATTGTATTCTAACATATTTTAACCCTAAACAACACTA
>NW_006238782.1:9450-9857 GCF_000375325.1 Capsella rubella | reverse complement strand
AGCCCATTTCGGACCAAATTTAAGCAAGTCTTTCTACACACTTCTAAACACTCTTCATGCATATCTAGCTCTTTTAATCAAACAAATTCATTTTATTCTAACATATTCTAACCCCAAACAACACTAGACAACCCATTTAGTGGTTCAACGCGATGTTTCTGAGTTCTAAGCCCATTTGTGACCAAATTTCAACAAGTCTTTCTCCACACTTCTAAACAGTCTTCATTCATATCTAGCACTTGCAATCAATCAAATTTATTGTATTCTAACATATTTTAACCCCAAACATCACTAGACAAGCCATTTAATACTTCAAAGCAATGTTTGTGGGTTTTTAGCCAATTTCGGACCAAATTTCAACAAGTCTTTCTACACACTTCTAAACACTCTTCATGCATCTCTAGCAC
>NW_006238782.1:8973-9350 GCF_000375325.1 Capsella rubella | reverse complement strand
CACACTTCTAAACACTCTTAATGCATCTCTAGCACTTGTAATAAAACAAATTCATTGTATTCTAACATATCCTAACCCCAAACAACACTAGACAAACCATTTAATGGTTCAACGCAATGTTTATGAATTCTAAGCCCATTTGGTACCAAATTTCAACAAGTCTTTCTCCACACTTCTAAACAGTCTTCATTTATATCTAGCACTTGATATCAATCAAATTTATTGTATTCTAACATATTTTAACCCCAAACAACACTAGAAAAGCCAGTTAATACTTCACAGCAATGTTTGTGGAGTCTTAGCCCATTTCGGACCAAATTTCAACAAGTCTTCCTCCATACTTCTAAACAGTCTTCATTAATATCTTGCACTTGTAA
>NW_006238782.1:7463-8668 GCF_000375325.1 Capsella rubella | reverse complement strand
CAGTCTTCATTCATATCTAGCACTTGATATCAATCAAATTTATTGTATTCTAACATATTTTAACCCTAAACAACACTAGAAAAGCCATTTAATACTTCAAAGCAATGTTTGTGGGTTCTAAGCCGATTTCGGACCAAATTTTAGCAAGTCTTTCTACACACTTCTAAACACTCTTCATGCATATCTAGCTCTTTTAATCAAACAAATTCATTTTATTCTAACATATTCTAACCGCAAACAACACTAGACAACCCATTTAGTGGTTCAACGCGATGTTTCTGAGTTCTAAGCACATTTGTGACCAAATTTCAACAAGTCTTTCTCCACACTTATAAACAGTCTTCATGCATCTCAACCACTTGTAATAACTCAAATTTATTGTATATTAACATATTATAAACCCAAACAACACTAAAAAGCCATTTAATGATTCAAAGCAATGTTTGTGGGTTCTTACTACATTTCGGATCAAATTTCAGCAAGTCTTTCTACACAATTCTAAACACTATTCATGCATATCTAGCTCTTTTAATTAAACAAATTCATTGTATTCTACCATATTCTCACCCTAAAACACCCCTAGACAAGCCATTTAGTGGTTCAACGCAATGTTTCTGAGTTCGAAGCCCATTTAGGACAAAATTTCAACAAGTCTTTCTCCACACTTCTAACCAGTCTTCTTTAATATCTAGCACTTGTAATCAATCAAATTTATTGTATTCTAACCCCAAACAACACTAGACAAGCCATTTAATACTTCAAAGGAATGTTTGTGGGTTCTTAGCCCATTTCGGACCAAATTTCAGCAAGTCTTTCTACACACTTCTAAACACGGGGCGTGCATCTCTAGCATTTGTAATCAATCAAATTCATTGTAGTCTAACATATTCTAACCCCAATCAACACTAGACAAGCCATTTAGTGGTTCAACGCAATGTGGGCTGGGTTCTAAGCCCATATGGGACCAAATTTCAACAAGTCTTTCTCCATACTTCTAAAGAGTCTTCATGGGATCTCTAGCACTTGTAATCATTCAAATTTATTGGATATTAACATTGTATAAGCCCCAAACAACACTAAAAAGGCCATTTTAAATGGGTTCAAGGGGAGTGGGTTGTGGGGTTCTTAGCCCATTTCGGACCAAGTTTTGGGCAAGTCTTTCGACACACTTCTAAACATGTTAAGTGAGGGTTGGTTAGGGGCTC
>NW_006238782.1:3604-4166 GCF_000375325.1 Capsella rubella | reverse complement strand
CTTCATGCATCTCTTGCACTTATAATCAATCAAATTTATTGTATATTAACATATTATAAACCCAAACAACACCAAAAAGCCATTTAATGCTTCAAAGCAATGTTTGTGGGTTCTTAGCCCATGTTGGACCAAATTTCAGCAAGTCTTTCTACACACTTCTAAACACTCTTCATGCATACCTAGCACTTGTAACAAAAACAATTTCATTGTATTCTAACATATTCTAACCCCAAACATCACTAGACAAGCCATTTAATACTTCAAAGCAATGTTTGTGGGTTTTTAGCCAATTTCGGACCAAATTTCAACAAGTCTTTCTACACACTTCTAAACACTCTTCATGCATCTCTAGCACTTGTAATCAATCAATGTTATTGTATTCTAACATATTCTATCCCCAAACAACACTAGACAAGCCATTTAGTGGTTCAACGCAATGTCTCTGAGTTCTAACCCCATATGAGACCAAATTATAACGAGTCTTTCTCCACACTTCAAAACAGTCTTTATGCATCTCTAGCACTTGTAATCAATTAAATATATTGTATATTAACATATTATA
>NW_006238782.1:1995-3504 GCF_000375325.1 Capsella rubella | reverse complement strand
ATGTTTGTGGGTTCTTAGCCCATTTCGGACCAAATTTCAGCAAGTCTTTCTCCACACTTCTAAACACTATTCATGCATATCTAGCTCTTTTAATTAAACAAATTCATTGCATTCTAACATATTCTAACCCTAAACAACACTAGACAAGCCATTTAGTGGTTCAACGCAATGTTTCTGAGTTCTAAGCCCATTTGGGACCAAATTTCAACAAGTCTTTCTCCACACTTCTAAACAGTCTTCATTAATATCTAGCACTTGTAATCAATCAAATTTATTGTATTCTAACCCCAAACAACACTAGACAAGCCATTTAATACTTGAAAGCAATGTTTGTGGGTTCTTAGCCCATTTCGGACCAAATTTCAGCAAGTCTTTCTACACACTATTAAACATTCTTCATGCATCTCTAGCATTTATAATCAATCAAATTCATTGTATTCTAACATATTCTAACCCCAATCAACACTAGACAAGCCATTTAATGGTTCAACGCAATGTTTCTGAGTTCTAAGCCCTTATGGGACCAAATTTCAACAATTCTTTCTCCATACTTCTAAACAGTCTTCATGCATCTCTAGCACTTGTAATCATTTAAATTTATTGTATATTAACATATTATAAACCCAAACAACACTAAAGTGCCATTTAATGCTTCAAAGCAATGTTTGTGGGTTCTTAGCCCATTTCGGACCAAATTTCAGCAAGTCTTTCTACACACTTCTAAACACTCTTCATGCTTATCTAGCACTTGTAATCAAACAAATTCATTGCATTCTAACATATTCTAACCCTAAACAACACTAGACAAGCCATTTAGTGGTTCAACGCAATGTTTCTGAGTTCTAAGCCCATTTCGGACCAAATTTCAACAAGTCTTTCTACACACTTCTAAACAATCTTCATGCATCTCTTGCACTTATAATCAATCAAATTTATTGTATATTAACATATTATAAACCCAAACAACACCAAAAAGCCATTTAATGCTTCAAAGCAATGTTTGTGGGTTCTTAGCCCATGTTGGACCAAATTTCAGCAAGTCTTTCTACACACTTCTAAACACTCTTCATGCATACCTAGCACTTGTAACAAAAACAATTTCATTGTATTCTAAAATATTCTAACCCCAAACATCACTAGACAAGCCATTTAATACTTCAAAGCAATGTTTGTGGGTTTTTAGCCAATTTCGGACCAAATTTCAACAAGTCTTTCTACACACTTCTAAACACTCTTCATGCATCTCTAGCACTTGTAATCAATCAATGTTATTGTATTCTAACATATTCTATCCCCAAACAACACTAGACAAGCCATTTAGTGGTTCAACGCAATGTCTCTGAGTACTAACCCCATATGAGACCAAATTATAACGAGTCTTTCTCCACACTTCAAAACAGTCTTTATGCATCTCTAGCACTTGTAATCAATTAAATATATTGTATATTAACATATTATAATCCCAAACAACACTAAAAAGCCATTTAATGCTTCATAGAAATGTTTGTG
>NW_006238782.1:0-1891 GCF_000375325.1 Capsella rubella | reverse complement strand
CTAACATATTCTAACCCTAAACAACACTAGACAAGCCATTTAGTGGTTCAACGCAATGTTTCTGAGTTCTAAGCCCATTTGGGACCAAATTTCAACAAGTCTTTCTCCACACTTCTAAACAGTGTTAAATTAGGGTTAAACATGGGGTTTTAACTCAAAACAAATTAGGGTTTGTTATGGGCTTCCAAACCCTTTCAAAACCAATTTTGGCCAATGAAGTGGATTTGGGCCCTAAACCCCTTTTATAATAAATTTACTTAAGTCCCCCTTCACATCTTCCGATGTGGGATCCTTTTTCTCCAACACGCCCCCTCGAAGAAATTAATTGGCTCTTTTAGCCATTAATCTCGACAGAATCCATCACGCCCCCTCGAGATAATGCTCTTCTAGCTATCTCGATGGAATTGGGCCTTCTTTTGGGCCTTCAATTAATGGGGTGATCGGGCCTCTATCTGGGCCGGATTAATTAATGGGTCAGCGTGTGTTCGGACTCTGATACCATGTTAAATTAGGGTTTGTTATGGGCTTCCAACTCAAAACCAATTGGCAATGAGTGGATTGGCCCAAACCCTTTATATATTACTTAAGTCCCCTCACATCTTCCGATGTGGGATCTTTTCTCCACACGCCGACCCATCAGAAACTGATGAAGTTTGTCTTCTTCCCTCTCCTTTGCAATATCCTCTGCAGTCTTTGCTTGTTGATAATCCGATAAACTTCTCCACAACTGAGTTAGCTTGCCATAGTAATCCTGCATAACAAGACCTTTTTGACTACAATTAGCAAGCTCAGCTTTGAGACGTTGAACACGTTGACCATTCCGAACTGAGAAACGTTGTTGAATATGTTTCCAGAGGTCATGAGCATTCTCCAAACTGGACTGAGACGAACGAAGATTCTCATCAATGGTTAACTTCAACCAGGAAATCACCATAGCGTTATTAGCCCCCCAATCTTCAAGATCTTCAGAATTAGCAGCAGGTTCAGGAATCGTTCCATCCACAAACCCGAATTTTTTCCGAGCCTTGAGAGCAAGCCTGATGTTAGTAGACCACTCATCATAGTTGGATCCACGGAGAAGAGGTTGAGAAATAACACTCCCTGGATTGTCACCAGATGACAAATCATACGGATCAATCGTACGTCGGGTCTTCAGACGAGCCGGAACCAACGCCGCTTCTTCACTCATGACAGGAGATTAAGCTTGAAGAGAATAACAAAGTCACAGATCGAAACAAACCAAAACGTTTTGTATAATTTTGGCTTATAGCTCTGATACCATGTTAAATTAGGGTTTGTTATGGGCTTCCAACTCAAAACCAATTGGCAATGAGTGGATTGGCCCTAACCCTTTATATATTACTTAAGTCCCCTCACATCTTCCGATGTGGGATCTTTTCTCCACAAAACACTCTTCATGCATATCTAGCACTTGTAATCAAACAAATTCATTGTATTCTAACATATTCTAGCCCCAAACAACACTAGACAAGCCATTTAGTGGTTCAACGCAATGTTTCTTAGTTCTAAGCCCATTTGGGACCAAATTTCAACAAGTATTTCTCCACACTTCTAAACAGTCTTCATTTATATCTAGCACTTGATATCAATCAAATTTATTGTATTCTAACATATTTTAACCCCAAACAACACTAGAAAAGCCATTTAATACTTCAAAGCAATGTTTGTGGAGTCTTAGCCTATTTCGGACCAAATTTCAACAAGTCTTTCTCCATACTTCTAAACAGTCTTCATTCATATCTTGCACTTGTAATCAATCAAATTTATTGTATTCTTACATATTCTAACCCCAAACAACACTAGACAAGCCATTTAATACTTCAAAGCAATGTTTGTGGGTTCTTAGCCCATTTCGGACCATTTCAGCAAG
>NW_006238783.1:4492-9862 GCF_000375325.1 Capsella rubella | reverse complement strand
CACTTCATCAGATAAAAGAAAGATTAATCCAATTCTCAGACCTATCTCACTCTCCACACAAGCTCTAGCCCTCTCTAATTCTTCTCTAGCATCTAATCACCTACCACCACAAAGGGCAGGGGAACAAAAACCCAAACCCAAACCCAAAACCAAAAGAATCGTCTCAAAGCTAAATCTTTGCAGAACCACAAAGCAACAACAAGAAAACCCTCTACACATCCGTCTCTCCCACAGATGGCTTAAACATACTCCAAACCAAACCTAGAAGATCATCATCATCATCATCATCATCATCATCCAAACCCACCAATAAAGGTACTAGCTTGAATTCACAGTGATGGCACTAACCTAACCACCTAAGCAATCACTACCGATACTAATCAACCCTACGCCCTACAATTCAACACAACAACGGCAAAATTTTCCCCAGAAACAAGAATAAAATCGAAACTGGCTCAACGAAAAGAACACACCATACCCAACCCCAAACAGAGTTTTATAGATTCAATCCCTAAAACAACGAAACAATGGCTTCTTCCCCAAGAAGGGAGAAAAATAACCAAACCCAAAAAAAAAAAAAAACCCAGAACAAGAAGCAACGATGGAAAGAGAAGCGAGTGGAGGAAACAATTAGGGTTTGTAAGAAGACAAAAATCAAAGCAAAATTAGGGTTTTTGCGATGGCTCGAGAGAGAAGACACTGGTCGAAGAAGAAGAAGAGAAGAGGCGAAATGTTTTTTTTTTTCTTCTGTGTTTTTTTTTTGCTTTGAGAAAAAACTTTGTTCACGGAACAAAACGCATGAACAAACAGCAGCCTCTTTCTTCTCTGAGAGAGAGCTCTTTGTCTCAAATTTTTTTAATATATATATATTTTTCAATTGTATATTTGTTTTTGTAATACTAGGTTTTCCTTATTTGTATATAAGTTAAAATTGTGAGAAAAGAAGTTCATAACTGTTTCAATTTGTTTTTGATTTCAGAATTAGTAAAAATTGCAAGCAAGATTTAATACTAAATTTATTTATGAAAGGAAAAATCAAATTTAATTTTGTTATTGCACGAAATAATATACTCACCCGTAGAAAAAAAAAAGATTTAATTGTAATTACGTACCGAAGAAGATTTAGGAGTATAAACAAGTGAGAAGAGATGTACCTGGTTATACGAACGGATATAGATTGTACTTGTATTAACATACAAAGAAAAACAAATGTTAGTTGAGTTTTCGCGGGACAATTATATAACAGAATTTACGCGCCAAATAAGATTTAGTTATGTTTATGAACGAGAAATGAGTTACAAGTACTTACGTGCGGATTAAGATTTTAACACGTTTAAAAGATGCAACTTTGAGTAACTATGAGAAAACTGATTCGCGCGTTTTTGAATATATATATATAGCAATTTCATCAATGTAACTTTAACCAATTTTAGTTAATTTTTTGTGTTACTATAACTTTCAAACTTTTTACACATGTGTCATGAGCGCTTTTTAAAAGTTTTTTGTACATATGTGTTAATATTACAAGACAAACCAAAAATAATAATTTTGTGATGATAAAATAACTATAATAAGTTAACAAACATTAAAAATTCATAAATATTGCTAAATTGTGTGATACTTTATTAACAAAAGTCATATATTTTTTTTTTAACACTTCATTGATATATTCCCAAATTGCATACTTATAATGTCAAAACGTGTATGAATATTAAATATATTACCAAATTACATATTTAAATATTTAAATTTATTAAATTAGAGATAAAAAAAAAAGTTTACTATTATAAGTTAAGAGACATTATTACATTTATTAAATATTACTAAATTTCATAACTATAATGTCAGTGTATCTAAATATGTAATATATCACCAAATTACAATTATTAGCATTAAATTTATTAAATTAAAGATACAATTTTTCTTAAAGATATTTTTTCATACTCTTGTATATTTGGAAGGCCAAAAATGCTAAATTGTTTGATAATATAGACAAATGTCCCATGGATGTAACTAGAGTGGCGAAAGAAGAAGCCAGTGCTTGGCAGGCAGCTCAGAAGACATGGGTGCTCCACAGGCAGCTCAGAAGACATGGGTGCTCCACAGGCGCCCCCAGCTGATAACTCGAGGGCGAATAAGCGATCATGTATCTTGCCATCTGTATTTACCGGCTATAAGTGTTTTATAGATGGCTCCTGGAAGGATACGGATAAGTATTCAGGCTTAGGCTAGCATTGCCAGCGCGTTCAAGATGGGTACACGATTATGGGGGCTTCAAATCTCTGTCGCAGTCTCACTCCTCTTCATGCTGAGGATGAGGCATTGGTGTGGGAGATGCGATGTATGATTGATCATAATTTCAGAGACATTATTTGTTTCACAGAGTGTTCTGATTTGGTGAAGATGGTCTCTTTTTTCCCTTCCGAGTGGCCGACTTTCTTTGTTTGCCTGGATGACATCAATATCGACAAGGAAGAATTTTCTACCTTCCCTTTATCTCTTATTCCAAGAAGTGCGGATATAAACGCAGATAAATTGGCTCGCAAAGTGCGTGTTCATCCGCATATGGTGAAGTTTGTAAAAAATGTCCCTCCAATTGGCTTTCTTAAGTAGTCTATTAGTTTTGTTGACAAAAACAAAACAATTATAATAATAATAATTTTTTAATACTTAAACTATTCCCTACTTACGTATAAAAAATATATTATAGTGATATACTAATTTAATACTAAAGACAAAAGGAAAACTTTTCACATATTTTCATATATTAACATTTTATTAGGAAAATTACAGCATATTATAAAGGGAAATTATACTATATATACTTGATGCGGACATCGATTATCCTGTCCAACCCGCTGAACCAGATCCTATATCAGATCTTATACCACGTCATGTAGCAGTCGTCCCAGAAGGTCCCATGACACGTTCAAAGTCTTAACAGCTTAGAAAGAGATTCAATTTAGCTGTACAAGATATTGTGCGTTCACTAGAGTTGAATGACGTCAACTGGTCTGTACCACCTTTATTCCATCATAACGGATATGACCCCATAACCGAGGAAGAGCTTGCTGAAGCATGCACCCAAAGGAGTCTTGAATAAACCATTTCCCAAGGTATGAATTCTCCTTTGGCAGGTCAAGAAACCGCTAGAATCCAAGAGAAGACAATGGAGTTACAAGAGACGAGTAAAACAAGCTTCACCTTCGAGAGTGATCAAGAGAGTGAAGATCAGGAACAAGACATCAATGACTTGGAAGAGCTTCAAGAGACTGATCAAGCTACACAAGAGAAACTCCAATAATCCATCTACTTCAAGAAACCAACAAGCAAACTAGTACCAAACAAGGTTCATGAAGTAGATCAGCTAGTACAAGATGTAGTTCAGAGAACATCAATTGGGCCTAAATCGCAAACAGGTAAGTTATATTCATTATATTTTATCAATAGCTAGAATACATGCTCTTCAAGTGAGTTTAAGTGTGCACAATTAGTTTATTTATTTTGTCATTTTCTTTCCAAAAACAATGGGTTTTGTGTTTGGTTTTTATTTGTTTCTTTTTTGTATTTTTGCATTTATTTTCGGCCCTAGGGCTAGCTAAAGGAATTTTATAAAGTCCTCCTGCAGCAGTTGTTCGATTTTTTACCCTTAATTATCAATAAAGTACCGAACTTTCTTCACTTTTCTCTTTGAGTGTTGTTGAGAGAATAAGCTTGTTCTTAGTCTTGTGTGTGATTCACCAAGGCTGAGATCGTGTACTATATTAGAGACCAATCACATCTATGGGGTGTACTTCAATCTGCCAGCAATTCCCCTTCATTCGATCCTACACGAGAGGAGCGATCGCCATCGTGTCAGATCGACATCATCGACCATCTTTCCTTCACAAGAGAGAAACGACCGCCAGCTTGTGAAACCACCATCTCTATCCTATTACAAGCTCACCACCGAATCTTGTATCAATGCCTAGAAGATCTTTTAATTAACTAAATAACATCAACTTTTCATTAATTGATTTGTTTGGTTTTGGACTATATATTAACCCTACATATCTACTTTACCGATTGAACTCTTTAAAAAAAAAGTTATATGTTTTCATATCTCTTTTCTTTTATTTTCCTTAAACTTAACTTTTTAAACAAAAAGTAATGGTAATGATTTGTAGTTACCAAGATATAGTGATGCTAATGTATGTTAATGTCTAAATTATCATAGTAATTATTACATTATTATGATAACATAAATATAAGTTATCGATATCAAAGTAAAAACATATGAACAACCATGTATATATTTATATCTTGCAATATATATTTTCAACATGTCACTATTATCCAGTTAATATTATCATGTATATATGTCATGTATATGATATGTTTACAAGTAGGTCTGCACATATGACAAGCCACTAAAACTATATATGATATGTTTATAAGTAGGTCTGCACATACGACAAGCCACTAAAAATATCGATTCAGGCCCTTCAAATTTAAGGGTCTTTTACCTGAGCATTTGTTAAGTTTTTTCACATATGCTCAATTGTTCTACAAATTTTATGTTTGGCTTAAAAAAACAAAATTAGTGGAATTTTATATACAAACTAAAACTAAACATTAGAGTAAAAGGGAAAACGGCATTACAATTTTCTAGTTTCTTCTTTGACATGAGACATCTTTTGCATGTATGTAAGTCAATTTGTTTTTTTTACTAGTGAAAATCATAGTTTTTGCATGAATGGCATATTTTGTATCATATGAAAATGATGTACTTTAGTAATACTATATGAAAAGGGCTTGTTTTTAAGCTTTGCATGGCAACTAAATAATTTACTCTATAATTGATGAAGTGAGAAATACGAGAGAGGGAAAAGGAACTAAACCAATTCTTAAGCAGTCAACATGTACTCGTCCAAAACTTTTATTGAAATTGGGCTATTGACAAATTGTTGTATCATATTGATCAAACAGATACATATGATCTCAAAGAAGTAATGTATTCCTCGAGAAATCATTATTGACATAAATTACATAAGAGCTTCTAGGTTTTAGTAAGGGGGCATGGACAAAGTTCTTCAGTGATACACTTAATTCTTACTAACACTATAGTGTTTTTAATCTTTATGATACTTATTCTAATCCATTGGTTGTAACATAATTCTTCAAAAGCCATACACCCACTGTAACAAACCCATCCACATGGCAGCTACAAGCGCTGCAGCGCATCGACCCTAACCTCTCTCCTGGTCCACAGACCCACATTGGTCCACCAGGTAGTTTATTGGTGCGCCTGGCGTTCCTCGAACCCAGGTCCTCACCCTTTAACAACCTTCCCACCGTGGAAGTTGTCACCAATTGACATGCAGATCAGTT
>NW_006238783.1:1074-2628 GCF_000375325.1 Capsella rubella | reverse complement strand
GATGCTTAACTGTGGAGTTCACTCAGGACACTTGACCAAAAAGATAAGTGCACTTTGGTGATATAGGTGGCCAAATCAATTCATTTAAACCTTTCCGCAAACTGGGGTCTCACGTATTACATCTTCGATACTACCAAAAAGGATTAGAATTTAGACAAAAATGAGACTGTATTTACTCGATTTTACTTTGTCTTCTTACTCATTATGTGCCTCTTGTCTTGCTCCTTTTTCCAAATTTTTCTGCGAATTCTTCTTATTTCCTCTTCTTACTTCGTCTTATTACATCTATTATATTATACTGATGCATAAGAGCTCCCAACAACTTTTAATTGTTACTATGGTGTCAATTCAACAAGGTAGATGGACATATCTATTATGTTGGTGGTATTGTTTGAATTTTGAAAGCAAAAGCAAGTGACATGTTTTGTGCGTTGATGAATCATCTTCCAATGAGTTTATACGGACAAAGAGTGTCGTATAAGTTGCCTTTTGAAGGACAGGAGGAACGATACCAATATCCGATGTTGATGAAAATTTTAAAAAGATGTGTGCGGCTTTAGTCTGGACTAGAGCTATTGATACATTTGTTGAGCCTCGTATTAATAACACTGAGTCTGATGTTGTTGATATGGAAGTGTAATGTCCCAACCATCACCTCTCCTAGTAGACCCATGTCCATTCCCGACACATGGGCCCACGTCTATAAGTGGGTGTAAGCCCTACAATGCAGTTTTGTAAGATTGATAAACAAGTATTGAAAGCCTCTCAAACGTAGCATATCAACCATCAGAGTGGACGTGGAGCCCATTAAGATAGGTTGGCCCCTCCGAGAGTAGACATGGGATCCATTAAGAGAGGTGTGACCGTCGGGAAGTTACAGGAAGCAAGAGATGACTGTGGACAATTTGAAGAAGTAAGAGTGGAGAGAAATGTTGTAGGGTTTGTTGATATAGATGATGAGTGTGATGAATATGCGACTCCCTTGGGATCATAATGGGAATATGAAGGTAGTTCGAGAGAGAATTGTGTTAGACACATCAAAGGTAGTGGCGAGTTGAAGGAGTGACAAGTATCTCTTAGTTTAAAGGCATTCAAATCAGTTATGGTGGATTATGTGTTGAACTAAGGCATTCAAATCAGTTATGGTGGATTATGTGTTGAAGACATGAAGGAATGTGAAGTATGTGAGATAGGATAAGGACAAATCAGAATTGAGATGTGAGAAGGAAACAGAAGGAGAGGACACTAAAGGTGAGGAAAACCTAAAAGAAGAAGATGCCAAAGACAAAGCCTTCTTATCTTCAGATCAAAGATGTACAAAATAGTCAGTTTTTTTTTTTCCTTCTTTTTGTTGCACCTCTGACAAAACAGAACAACACTCTTACTGCAGCAACTAAAGCCTTTCCACCTTCTCTTGCCCGAAGTAACCAAAATAAATAAATAAAAGACCCCGAGAAAATATAAAGAAAAGAAAAGAGAAATGAAAAACTATCTTCCATCTGGACACCAAAACAAAATCGGATCACGAGTCGAGAGAGCTATGTCCTCGGTTGC
>NW_006238783.1:0-974 GCF_000375325.1 Capsella rubella | reverse complement strand
TCTTATACTATCAGCTTCTGCACCAGTGATGGCTTGGACTTCTTGTACTGGTTTTCAAAGATGCAAAAATAAAGTAAAACAAGTTAAAAGATGATGAGAGAAATTAAAAGCAACCAAGGAGGACATGTTGCATCCTGTACCCGTTCAATGAAGGATCTGATCTCCTCTTCTGAGAGGGCTTCGTCCTTTTCGCTAACGTTTTCATCCCACCCAAGGGATCTAAGGAACTCAGCCTCTTTTGGCGATGGACGGACTACTATATCAAATCTACTAATCGTTTCTGCAACATCAGCAACTTTCTCGACTCTATCCTTGGGGTCATTTCTTTCTGCAGCCTGTGTACTTGGAGGGTCACTAGCTACAAGCTCCGTAGAACTGTTTGCCTTTTCCTCGACTGAAGAAAAGATGGACGAGCTAGTTTTTGATGGATCAGTTGAGATGTTTGTAGATGTAGTTTGCTTCAAAGCACTGTAAAATGCATGCCTGCTCTGAGTTTGAGCCGATGAAAGTTTCTTTTCCGCGGTTTTCCCAGCTATTATGTTTCCAGAAGCTCCCCTGACCTCCCTTGGACCGTTTGTACTTCTCACAGAAGCAGTAAATTGTGTGGATGGAGCAGTGGTAAGCTGGCTAGCAATGGTCAGCTGGCTACCCGCAGCTCGGCTGTTGGGTGGTGAACCACCACCACCTACCCCATTTTCCCTAGCAGGCTTCAGAACCACCAGCTTCTTAGTCGTCTCAGGCTTTATCTGACTACCAGGATTAGACTGAAGATTACCGAGCATCACAGAGGACTGCTGCTGGGCATTTCTTGGAGAAACAAGACCAGCTTCACCACTTCGAAACATTGGTTTGGTCTTGGATTTATCAGACAAGTTATGAACCTGAGAAATCAACCAGCATATACTGAATGTAGCCCAAGGTAACAGAAGGTAAATAAGATCAACAATGGAAAAAAAACTTACTGAGCCCTTTGG
>NW_006238784.1:11195-11491 GCF_000375325.1 Capsella rubella | reverse complement strand
AACATATTCTAACCCAAAATAACTTTATACAAGCCATTCATTGCCTCAAAGCAATGGTTTTGGGTTCTTATCCCATTTGGGACCAAATATCAACAAGTCTTTCTACTTACTTCTAAACATTCTTCATGCATCTCTAGCACTTATAATCAATCAAATTAATTGTATTATCACATATTCTAACCCAAAATAACTTTATACAAGCCATTCGCTGCTTTAAAGAATTGGTTTTGGGTTCTTATCCAATTTGGGACCAAATATCAACAAGTCTTTCTTCTCACTTCTAACCATTCTTCATG
>NW_006238784.1:8188-8448 GCF_000375325.1 Capsella rubella | reverse complement strand
AACTTTATACAAGCCATTCACAGCCTCAAAGCAATGGTGTTGGGTTCTTATCCCATTTGGGACCAAATATCAACAAGTCTTTCTTCTCACTTTTAAACATTCTTCATGCATCTCTAGCACTTGTAATCAATCAAATTCATTGTATTAAAACATATTCTAACCCAAAATAACTTTATACAAGTCATTCACTGCCTCAAAGCAATGGTTTTGGGTTCTTATCCCATTTGTGACCAAATATCAACAAGTCTTCCTTCTCACTT
>NW_006238784.1:7648-7899 GCF_000375325.1 Capsella rubella | reverse complement strand
ATCCCATTTGTGACCAAATATCAACAAGCCTTTCTTCTCACTTTTAAACATCCTTCATGCATCTCTAGCACTTGTAATCAATCAAATTAATTGGATTATAACATATTCTAACCCAAAATAACTTTATAAAAACCATTCACTGCCTCAAAGCAATGGTTTTGGGTTCTTATCCCATTTGTGACCAAATATCAACAAGTCTTTCTTCTCACTTTTAAACATTCTTCATGCATCTCTAGCACTTGTAATCAATC
>NW_006238784.1:2251-7548 GCF_000375325.1 Capsella rubella | reverse complement strand
CAAAATAACTTTATACAAGCCATTCACTGCCTCAAAGCAATGGTTTTGGGTTCTTATCCCATTTGGGACCAAATATCAACAAGCCTTTCTTCTCACTTTTAAACATCCTTCATGCATCTCTACCACTTGTAATCAATCAAATTAATTGGATTATAACATATTCTAACCCAAAATAACTTTATACAAGCCATTCACTGCCTCAAAGCAATGGTTTTGGGTTCTTATCCCATTTGTGACCAAATATCAACAAGCCTTTCTTCTCACTTTTAAACATTCTTCATGCATCTCTACCACTTGTAATCAATCAAATTCATTGTATTATAACATATTCTAACCCAAAAGAACTTTATACAAGCCATTCACTGCCTCAAAGCAATGGTTTAAGAATGTTTTTGGAAATGTTACCAACTTGAACCGGGTTTTCGAAGTCAAACGTGCTATCAACAACCTCAATCAAGAAGACATGGAGTTTACCAAGCACTTTGGGAAGTTTAGATCTCTTTGGGCAGAGCTTGAGATGTTGAGACCAAGCTCGGTGGATCCGGTGGTCATCAACGAACGCCGTGAGCAAGATAAGGTGTTCGGTCTTCTCTTGACCTTAAACCCTTCTTACAATGACCTCATAAAGCATATCCTTCGGTCTTATAAGCTTCCAAGTCTTGATGAAGTGTGTTCCCAAGTCCAACGGGAGCATGGTTCCATGGGGTTGTTTGGTGGTAAGGGGGAGCTTGTGACGGCTAACAATGTGGAGCTAGCCGCGGCTAACAAGAGCCACTACCGAGGACACACCAACAACAACAACAAGAGGACCATTCCTACTTGTCACCATTGCAAGAAACCGGGTCATATCAAGGACAAGTGTTGGGTACTTTACCCTCACCTTCGCCCAAGGGAAGACAACCGAGAGCCGAGGGCTAATCAAGCGAGTGCTTCCGGTGAGATCCAAGCTCCGGAGACAAATGTGCAAGTTCTTGAGGAGAGTGGAGCAGCCATGGTCGCTTCTTCTGACTTGGTGAGGAGGTCCAACCTCGATGCACTCATCAAAGCTCTCAAGGAGTCGTCCGGTAAGGATACTCTTGCCCTCAAAGCTTTAAAACCGCTTATTGTTGATTCCGGAGCCTCTCACCATATGATAAGTGATTCTAAGTTGATTAGTGATATTAAACCGGCTATTGGAAATGTGGTTATTGCTAATGGAACTAAATTACCGGTTAAGGGAGTAGGAGATTTAGAATTGTTTGATAAGAAGTCTAAAGCTTTCTATATGCCTAGTTTCACTTCAAACTTGTTATCCGTTAAGAAAGCTACTACCGATTTAAATTGTTATGCAATATTTGGTCCTAACAATGTTCATTTTCAGGATATTGAAACAAGTAAGGTGCTTGGCCATGGAGCCACTAAAGATGACTTATATGTGCTTGAGGACTTGAAACTATCCCCTACTTTATCTTCTTGCTTTAGTTCTATTCTTGTTAGTGCTAATAGTGCAATTTGGCATGCTAGACTTGGTCACCCTCATTCTCGTGCTTTAAATCTCATGTTGCCTAATATATCTTTCCAAAATGATGATTGTGAAGCTTGTATTCTTGGCAAACATTGCAAAAGTGTTTTTCCTAAATCAAGTACTATCTATGAGAATTGTTTTGATTTGGTTCATTCGGATGTGTGGACAACACCTTTTTTATCTAGAGAAAATCAAAAGTATTATGTGACTTTTATTGATGAAAAATCTAAGTATACTTGGCTAACCTTGTTACCTTCAAAGGATAGGGTTCTTGAAGCTTTCATGAACTTTCAAAATTATGTTACTAACCACTATAATGCCAAGATAAAGATTTTGAGATCAGATAATGGTGGGGAGTACACAAGTCATGCTTTTAAACAACACTTAGCTAAACATGGGATCATTCAACAAACGAGCTGCCCGTATACACCACAACAAAATGGTGTGGCCGAGAGAAAGAACCGTCATCTCATGGAAGTGTCCCGATCAATGATGTTTCATACGAATGTGCCAAAGAGATTTTGGGGAGATGCTGTGGTAGCCGCATGCTACTTGTTCAACCGAACACCAACAAAAATACTAAGCGATCTCTCTCCCTTTGAAGTTCTTAACAAAACTAAACCGTCTATTAATCACTTACGTGTGTTTGGGTGTGTGTGTTATGTGTTAAAACCAGGAGAGTTGCGTAACAAGTTGGAAGCCAAAAGCACCAAGTGCATGCTGATCGGTTACTCCTCAACACAAAAAGGGTACAAGTGTTATGATCCGGAAGCTAGAAGAGTGTTGGTTTCTAGAGATGTGAAGTTTGTAGAATCAAGTGGATATTATGACAAGAGGAATTGGGATGAACTCAAGGATCTATCCCAATCACCATCCGACCGTGCAACAAATCTTCGGGTCATCTTAGAAAAGCTCGGTCTCGATGGCTTCCGAGACAAAACCGGTACCGCCGAGACTCCTACTTCGGATCAAACCAACAACAATCAAGAAGAAAGTGGAAACGACACGCATCACGAAGAAGAACCTCTAGATCACAACAATGATGATCTTGGTCATGAGTATAGTGAAGGAGAAGAAGGTTTAAATTCACTCGGGGAAGAAGAAAACTCTACACATGAGGAGCCTAATGATGTGAATCAAGAAGATCAACCTCAAGAACAAATTATTGAGCTAAGGAGGAGTGAACGCATCAAATCTTACCCATCAAATTGGAAGAACACTCGGGTGTATTACAACAACATGACCGTAGCACATCCAATTCAAGCTGTATGCTCTCTAGCACATCTTCCGGTGGAATATCAAGTCTTCCTAACTCAAGTTGACTCACATTGGATTCCCCAAAGTTATGATGAGGCTAAAGAACATAAAGAATGGAAAGATGCGGTGAATAGTGAAGTTAAGGCCATGGAAGACAACCACACTTGGGATGAAGTTGAATTACCAAAGGGGAAGACGGCAGTCACATCACGGTGGATCTTTACAATCAAATACAAGAGCAATGGAGAGATTGAACGTTACAAAGCTCGCCTTGTAGCTAGGGGTTTCACACAAACCTATGGGGAAGACTATCTTGATACTTTTGCTCCGGTAGCCAAACTCCACACTATTCGGGTAGTCCTCTCGTTGGCCGTTAACTTGGAATGGGAGTTGTGGCAAATGGACGTCAAGAATGCGTTCTTACAAGGCGAGTTAGAAGAAGAGGTGTACATGAGACCACCACCGGGTCTAGAAGATACTATTGAATCCGGGAAGGTGTTCAAGCTCAACAAGGCAATATATGGGCTAAAACAATCTCCTCGAGCGTGGTATCACAAGTTAAGCAATACCTTGATGGAAAGAGGCTTCAAGAGATCCGAAGCCGATCACACCCTATTCACAATCACTAGCCAAGAAGGTATTGTAGTCATTCTTGTATATGTTGATGATATCATCATATCCGGGAATGACAAGGTAGGGATACAAGACACCAAGTCATTTCTAAAATCTGTTTTTGATATTAAAGATCTTGGTGAACTTAAATATTTTCTTGGAATTGAAGTTTGTAGATCTAAGGAAGGTCTTTTCCTATCTCAAAGGAAATACACTCTTGATCTTTTAAGTGAAGTAGGGAAACTTGGATCAAGACCGGTAGCTTCTCCACTTGAAGTGGATTTCCAAGTTGTTCAAGAAGGGGAGGAAACTCCATTCGATGATCCATCACAATATCGACGTCTTGTAGGTAAGTTAATATACTTAACCATAACACGACCTGATATATGTTATTCCGTGAATCAGGTGAGTCAACATATTCAAGCCCCAACAATGCATCATTGGAACATGGTGAACCGCATACTCAAGTATCTCAAGGGTGCACCGGGTCAAGGAATATGGATGGGGTGCAACAAGAACACGGAACTAGTAGGCTATTGTGATGCGGATTACGCCGGAGATCATGGAGATAGACGTTCTACAACCGGTTATTGTACATTCATTGGAGGGAACTTGGTGACTTGGAAGAGCAAGAAGCAAAAGGTGGTGTCTATGTCTAGTGCCGAATCCGAGTATCGGGCTATGAGAAAGCTAACTACCGAGTTGATATGGCTCAAAGCACTTCTCGAAGACTTAGGAGTTGAGTCATCAAAACCAATCACAATGCATTGTGATAATCAAGCCACCATTCACATTGCATCCAACTCGGTGTTTCATGAAAGGACAAAGCATATTGAAGTAGATTGCCACAAGGTTAGAGAACAAGTTGGTCTTGGAGTAATCTTGCCATGCTATACGGAAAGCTCGGAACAACTTGCGGACATTTTCACCAAAGCTCCCAGTCCACAAGTGTGTGAATACATCCACTCCAAGCTTGGCCTTGTTGATCTCACCAAACCATAACACTCACACTCTTTTTCCCTTAAGTATAGTTTTTCCCAAGTGGTTTTCTATACTAAGGTTTTTAATGAGGTGAGTGGTTATTGTGTGGTCATTGTGTCAAGCTTAACCTTAAAGACATTCTTAAAGGTAAAGCTTGAGGGCGAGTGTAAACCGGATGAAGAAATGGTCATGTCCGGGATCGATCGGTCGTCATCCGGGATCGATCGGTCGTCAATCGGGATCGAGAGAAATCATCGATCCGGTATCGACCCTTGGTCGAGAGATGGGATCGACCGTTCATCGATCCGGATCGAGAAACTCGTCCGTCCAGGATCGAGAAATCCATCCGTCCGGGATCGAGAAATCCATCCGTCCGGGATCGAGAAATCAGCCCATCCGAACAAGCCCGTCCGTACAACATCGTTTTGTTTCATCAAGCCTCACTCTCTAGGCCCATGAACGACCTCGTAAGAAGCCCTACCAATGTTCAAGAAGCTGAACTAAAGACCTAGAATCTTCCCTTGCACAATATAACCGTTGGAGCTTAAAAACAAGGAAGGATCACATGTTGGCTTAAGGAACAACACCCAAAGCACCCGTCGCTTTCTCTAGCAAGTTGGACCGAAAATATCTTGTATATTTGTGATTATTTTTATGCTCTTTGTCTTGTCTATAAGTAGGTTGTATCTAGGTTATTTTACATGTATGAAAAGAGAAATCTCTCTTTCTTCACCAAACTCTTCTCTTCTTTCAAACTCGCATTCTTCTCCAATACTCACTTAAACTCACTCGATCTCTCTTTTCTCTCATTCTCTTTGAAATCTTACAGTAATCAATCAAATTCATTGTATGATAACATATTCTAACCCAAAATAACTTTATACAAGCCATTCACTGCCTCAAAGCAATGGTTTTGGGTTCTTATCCCATTTGGGACCAAATA
>NW_006238784.1:1587-2151 GCF_000375325.1 Capsella rubella | reverse complement strand
TCTTTCTTCTCACTTTTAAACATTCTTCATGCATCTCTAGCACTTGTATCAATCAAATTCATTGTATTATAACATATTCTAACCCAAAATAACTTTATACAAGCCATTCACAGCCTCAAAGCAATGGTTTTGGGTTATTATCCTATTTAGGACCAAATATCAACAAGCCTTTCTTCTCACTTTTAAACATTCTTCATGCATCTCTAGCACTTGTAATCAATCAAATTCATTGTATTATAACATATTCTAACCCAAAATGAATTTATCCAAGCCATTCACTGTCTCAAAGCAATGGTTTTGGGTTCTTATCCCATTTGGGACAAAATATCGACAAGTCTTTCTTCTCACTTTTAAACATTCTTCATGCATCTCTAGCACTTGTAATCAATCAAATTCATTGTATTATAACATATTCTAACCAAAATTACTTTATACAAGCCATTCACTGCCTCAAAGCAATGGTTTTGGGTTCTTATCCCATTTGTGACCAAATATCAACAAGTCTTTCTTCTCACTTTTAAACATTCTTCATGCTTCTCTAGCACTTGTAATAATCAAATTCCT
>NW_006238784.1:0-1042 GCF_000375325.1 Capsella rubella | reverse complement strand
CCATTCACTGCCTCAAAGCAATAGTTTTGGGTTCTTATCCCATTTGTGACCAAATATCAACAAGTCATTGTTCTCACTTTTAAACATTCTTCATGCATCTCTAGCACTTGTAATCAATCAAATTCATTGTATTATAACATATTCTAACCCAAAATGAATTTATCGAAGCCATTCACTGCCTCAAAGCAATAGTTTTGCATTCTTATCCCATTTGGGACCAAATATCAACAAGTCATTGTTCTCACTTTTAAACATTCTTCATGCATCTCTAGCACTTGTAATCAATCAAATTCATTGTATTATAACATATTCTAACCAAAAATAACTTTATACAAGCCATTCACTGCCTCAAAGCAATGGTTTTGGGCTCTTATCCCATTTGTGACCAAATATCAACAAGTCTTTCTTCTCACTTTTAAACATTCTTCATGGAGAGAGCGAGCGAGCGAGAGGGAGACCGAGAGAGATCTCAACAACTGTGTACGTCCCTTGAGAGACACCTCTCTCTCTCGACGACGCGCATTCCCAATTTCATACATTCTCCGTAAGATTTTGTTTAGAGTCCTTCTCCCCAATTGTTTCGTTTTGCTGTGGCGGGAACATCGATCCTCTTGCCTTGTGCGATTTTGCTTTCCTCGTTGTGATTCTCTTTCTATTGGCTTCCAATTTCGTTACGTTTTTTCTTTGGATTCGATGGTTTTGTTCGTCTCTTGATTGTTACAATTTCTTTGCTTTTTGGCTGCTTTGTTTTGTTTTGTTTTGTGTGTGTATAACTTGTGGGTTTCGCGTCATGGTTTCTCCGAAACTGGGGCATGGTGATACTGCTTTCTTTATCTCGATCCTGGGTATGGGTTTTGATTCCTCGGGTTTCGTTTTGGTTCCCTGGCTTGTTCGATTACTGCTCTCAATTGGTATTTAATCGGTGAATTTTCTCCGATGCTTTATCTTTTCCTAATTCGATTGGGATTGCGGTGGTTCTAGGGTTTAATGCAGTCTCCGTTTCTGCATTGCTTCTCTCAACATTTTTCATTGGGGTTCCTTT
>NW_006238785.1:14213-14561 GCF_000375325.1 Capsella rubella | reverse complement strand
CACATGCCCATATACTCTTATTCATGGATCCGAGTTGTAAATTACCAACTGCTGATGATATTGATAAAAAATATCAGCAGAGATTCCAGATCAAACAGTAGATCCAGAGCAGTATGACGTTGTTAAGGACTGCATGATTCACAGACCTTGCGGCCCGGCAAATACGAGTTCACCATGTTTGGTTGACGGTAAATGTTCCAAGTTTTATCCAAAGGAGTTTTACGATATCACCACAGTTGGTAAAGATGGATACCCTATCTATAGAAGGCGAGAATCACCACACTATGTGGAGAAGTCATATATAGTCGAAATGCATATAACTATAAGCAGCCGAGTATATTTAATATT
>NW_006238785.1:13899-14113 GCF_000375325.1 Capsella rubella | reverse complement strand
GCCTAGGAACACAAGAAAGCCTAAATTCTCTATGTGCTTTTTACAAAAGGGGCTGTAAAATTCCCGTATCTCCAACAACCACCAGATCTAATAAGGGAGTTAATGAGTAAAGATGATGCACTTAGCAGGCATTTCCGTGAAAATATTAGAGTTTACAACATGCTCTTTGCATTTACTTCACTTGGTGAGCAAGTGGACCGGACAGTTGAGAAAG
>NW_006238785.1:12754-13024 GCF_000375325.1 Capsella rubella | reverse complement strand
CGAGTTCACCATGTTTGGTTGACGGTAAATGTTCCAAGTTATATCTAAAGGAGTTTTACGATATCACCACAGTTGGTAAAGATGGATACCCTATCTATAGAAGGCGAGAATCACCACACTATGTGGAGAAGTCTAGGTTCAAGTGTGATAATAGATACGTGGTACCTTATAACCATTTACTTTCCTTGCGTTATCGAGCTCACATAAATGTGGAGTGGTGCAACCAGTCGGGTTCTATAAAGTACTTATTTAAGTACATAAAAAAAGGAC
>NW_006238785.1:12356-12654 GCF_000375325.1 Capsella rubella | reverse complement strand
CTCCATTGGAAGGATTAATTACGTTCCTCATAAAATGGAAGATGAATACTACATGAGGATTTTGCTTGGCATAGTACCTGTACCGACATCTGACGATGATATCAGAACATATAAACGATTTGTCTACGAGACATACAAGAAGGCATGTTTCGCTCGTGGGATCGTTGAAGATGATCAAGCTTATATTGACAGTCTTCTTGAAGGAAGCATTTGGTTTTTTGGAAAACAGCTACGCAACTACTTCACAATGATGCTTCTAGATGGTTGTTTATCGAGACCCGATAATGTTTGGGAACAG
>NW_006238785.1:11786-12031 GCF_000375325.1 Capsella rubella | reverse complement strand
AGAGGAGTTAACCTATGATCGTGAGTACTTGAGGGGTAAGCATGATGAGTGGATTCAGAAGATGACTACTGATCAAAGATCAATTTATGATAAGATTATGGGTGCAGTTTTGGGGAAAAAAGGAGGCATATTCTTTGTCTACGGTTTTGGCGGCACAGGCAAAACATTTATGTGGAAAACTCTTTATGCCGCTGTGAGGTCTCGAGGTTTAATTGCTATTAATGTTGCATCGAGTGGTATTGCAT
>NW_006238785.1:10903-11686 GCF_000375325.1 Capsella rubella | reverse complement strand
AGTGTTAGCAGCATTGAATTCATCTTACCTATGAGAACACTGCAAATTTTTAACGTTGACAAAAACATGCGTCTATTGTCAAACGATCTTTCTGAAGATGATGCAAAAGAGATTAGAGAATTTTCAAAATGGATTCTAGCTGTTGGTGATGGTAAGGTATCTGAACCTAATGATGGAGAAGCTCTCATTGATATTCCTGAGGTCTTAATTATCAGATATGATGGTGAGCCCATAGACGCAATAAGCAGAGCAGATTACGGAGATTTATCTGAGTTGCAACATAAAACAGATTCAAAAAATTTTCAACAGAGAGCAATACTTTGTCCAACGAATAATGATGTCAACACCATCAACGAAAGGCTTCTTGAAAAAATCGAAGGTAAAAAAACATAATATACATGTAACTAGCTTTATAATGGTATACATATTAGCTACATAAAACATATTGTCGTTAAGAGTACTTATAACCTATCTTTTGTATGTTTCTAGGTGAAGCTATGGTCTACTTGACTGCAGACAACATCGACCCTCAAGATGTTGATTCTTTGAGCAATCCAGTCTTCACTTCAGACTTTCTTAACAGTGTTAGACTTTCTAACTTACCAAATCACAGTTTAACTTTGGCAAGACACATTTTCTGAAAATTTTGATCTTCACTCAATAACTTAAGCTCTGCAAAATCCTCATATGGAAACTTATACCAAATCTTTACCCCACAAAGAGAATCGCTCAGTGCCTCCATCAGATTGCAGGAAGACCGTATTGTGGTCAGATGAAAGGGTC
>NW_006238785.1:0-5362 GCF_000375325.1 Capsella rubella | reverse complement strand
TTCTTCTAATTGGTGGGATCTTAACAAGAACTATCGTTACATCAGAGCAATAGATTCCGAAGATATTCAAGAGATGTTTATTTGGGATCCTAATGAGAGAGTCTTCAAGTCAAGAGTGCAAACTTTCAATAAAGGAAGGGTGTTCTATGAATTTACCAAGTTTGAATCCAGCAAGAATATTAAACTACTATTCATGTTCCTTAAGGTGCCAATTCATAAACAAGAATAACGTTTCACCAATTATGTGAGCTATGGATCTTAGAAGGTATATATAACAGGCTATAGTTTTCGAAAAATAATAATGTTATATGATTAAAACTTCTTCAGCAGTTTGATTATTTTTCTTTGCATTAATTAGAATCTATATTTCCCAAAACCTATATTGTTTTGTAGATTTCCTTTCAATAAGTTTACCAAATTTACAATATGTTTAGCTATGAAAGTATAAGCTTTTTTATATTTCACAACTATTATGACTAGAACATATGAGACTCCTCTGTCTAAATTGAAAAGTGGACTGCTTCTCAATCAGTCAGAATACTACAGTGAATGAACCACTCTTCATATCATTAAAGGATTCAAATGTTCAGTTTGTGGAATGTGTGGAATTACATTTAACACTTCACAATCCAAATCTTTGAAATTAGTAATTGTGCCTCAATCTACCATATTTCTTAGAGAATTTGTTAGTAATGCCCCCTTTGAGATGTCCATTTTTAAAAATACCCTTCTTTTTAACAATTTTTAATTGTACCCTTCTTTAATTTTTAAAGACAAATTTGCCCTCATTTATATTACTTATCTTTTCTTCATACCCTAAAACAACGCAGACATCTTCTTCTCTCCTTGTCATTGAGCTTCACCGGTGTCGTCATCATCGAGCTTTGCCGTCGTCGTCATCATCGAGCTTCGCCATCACCGTCATCGTTGACCTTCTCTTCAGGTTTGTCGTCATCATCGATCTCCGTTGTTGCCGTCATCGTTGAGCTTCTCTTCAGATCTCATACACTGTCTACAACCATCGTGATTCTTAAGGATGGTAAAAGAAGCTCTCTCTATCTCTATCTCTCTCTCTCCCCCCCCCCCTTCTAGAATATGGTTTTTCAGATTTGAAGAGACAAAATCAGGATTTGAAATTAGTATTGATTTTCAAAATGGAGATGACTTTACAACTCTTTGTTCTCTTTCCTGGTATTAGGGTTTTTGAATTTGGCAAAATTTAGTTTTTGATGAATTGGTTGCTAATTATGTATTGATGTCTGCAATTTTTGTATTTAGATGATTAGATTATGCTATTGTAATGGGAATTGTTGCATATGAATATGAAATAGATGGTGAAGATGTTTGTTTTTTATGTGTGTAGGAAGTGTGAATTTGATATGAGAGCCACTTGACAACAAAAGATATTTAGAGTTGTAGAGAAAATTAATATCTATAAGTTTGGTGTACTTAGGTTGGTTCCGTTGTCTAGAAGAGTTGCTGTGTTTAATGGACTAAATGAGAGTCATATATCATGTATATCGGTAATGGAAAAAGAAGGACTGGAGTTCATGATTATAATACTTAATAAATTCTCAGATTTTCAGTGGTGGTCTCTCTGTCCTACCTTTTGTTAATTTGTTCTTTAAATTGCAGGTATTGCTACATACTACAGGTTTTTTGGATGGCTAAGGGATGAGTGAAGCCAGACTTGCTACTGAGATGACACATGGAGGAGAAGAAACAGAGCTAAGAAATGGAGTAATTGAGGACAAGGGAAAGATCAAGCTGAAGTGCTCAGAAAGAGAGCAAAGTTCTTTGGTGTCGAAAGCTCCTCTTTTCTGTCACATTTTGGGTCAGTTTGAATAATTAGGTTAACTGGTCTAGTTGTTGTTTTGTATTGTCGATTTTGTTTGGCCGTGATATTATTGATAGTAACAGGTAAGAGCTATAGCCTGCAGTCACAGTCACGAGTGATGAAAAATGTAGCAATCTCTCATTTCATCTACTTCTCATTATCCTCATCAAAGAGAGTGGTTCCCTGATTTCTTCTAGTCTCTGCAGTCTTTGTATAATTCTAAAAGTACTGAAACAAGCAAGAAGTATGAAGGACAAGTTTGAGAAGTACTAGGATGTATTGATCAATATAAATCCACTTGATAGAAACAGTTGAGCGACAGAGTTTAGGATCAGATTATGATGTTTTGTCATGGTAGAAGCATAATAGTCTGAACTATGTTTAGGAACCTTATAAAATATGTTTTTTAGACATACCATTTATGCAAATTGTTGTTTGTTAGCGAGAAGCATATATTCATCTAAAGTTTTATAAATGCTTTTAAAAGCTATATGTAAAACCTTTTAAAAACTTTTAAAAACCTAATAAAAGCCTTATAAAATTTTTTAAATAATTTTTACAAGTTTAATATACATTTAAATTTTAAACACCTTATAAAACATTTTAAATATTTTAAAAACTTTTTAAAACCTTTATAAAAGTCTTATAAACTCTTTATAAAGGCCTTATAAAATCTTATAAACTCTTTATAAAGGCCTTATAAAATCTTTATAAAGCCTTGTAAACCCGTATAAAAGCCTTGTAAAACTGTTTAAATAGTTTTAAAACCTCAATATCCATTTAAACACCTTTTAAATACGTTTTAAAACCTTTTAAATACTTTTCAAAACTTTTTTAAAACCTTATAAAAGCCTTATAAAATATTTATAAAAGCCTTGTAAAATCTTAGTAAACCTTTTTTAATAGTTTTTAAAACCTTAATGCATTTAAACACCTTATAAAACCTCGTAAAAACCTTTTAAACATGCTGTAAAACCTTTTAAATACGTTGTAAAACCTTTTCAAAACCTTTTAAATAAGTTTCAAAACCTTTTAAAACCCCTTATAAAAGCCTTATAAAATATTTATAAAAGCCTTGTAAAACCTTATAAAATTCTTGTAAAACTTTTTACATAGTTTTAATTTAAAACCTTAATATCCATTTAAACACCTTATAAAATTTTGTAAAACCATTTAAATACTTTACAAAACTTTTTTAAAACCTTATAAAAGCCTTATAAAATATTTATAAAAGTCTTGTAAAATCTTACAAAAGCTTTGTACAAGTTTTAAAGAACCTTAATACATTTAAACACCTTATAAAACCTTGTAAAAAACCTTTTAAATACGTTGTAAAACCTTTTAAACACTTTTTAAAACCTTTTAAAAACCTTAAAAAAAATTTATAAAAGCCTTGTAAAATCTTATAAAAGCTTTGTAAAAGTTTTAAAGAACCTTAATACATTTAAACACCTTATAAAACCTTGTAAAAAACCTTTTAATTTCATTGTAAAACCTTTTAAACACTTTTTAAAACCTTTTAAACACTTTTTAAAACCTTTTAAAAACCTTATAAAAACCTTATAAAATATTTAAAACGTTGTACAAGGATTTTAAAAGGTTTTACAATTTTTTAAAAAGTTGTATAAAAATTTTAAGGGATTTATAAGAAATTTATACGGTTTTCAAATAGGTTTTCAAGGGTGTGTGTGCCTTTGTGCCTATAACAAATATTCAGAGATTTTCCTTGACGAATCCTCCACGACATCTTTTGTTTAAAGGAATCCTTCTCCTCTATCTCTTTCTCCTTTATCTCTCGTTTGCACAACACAGAGGCTGATACTCTTGCTAATTTGCTCTCTGTTTGTTTTCTGTTGTAAACTCTTCCTCCATTGCTGGACGCTAACTCTTTCTTCCTTCTCGGTTTAGTATATTTATGTTTGATCAAAAAAAAAGATTTTCCTTGACAAAACAATGCAACTTTTTAAGATATATTATGAATCCTTAATATTCTATATCTGATGTACTACTTACATAATCAAAAATATAAATAAGAATTGCAGGAAAGTTAAACAAAGTAACATGTCATATACAATCTAAGCTCTCCTGCAATATAAAACCAGCCACGATTCTTGCCAATTCTGAAACGTTCGAGCGGTGTTTCACATTGTTTGATCCTTTCACACTAAATCCACATAAGCATGAGGTCCTAACTGTGTTGCACGTTGTATGTCCCACCTTCAACAAGAGCAACTTGAGCCAAATCATTAAACAACATTCCAGACTTGGATCCAACATTATTCAAAAAGTGATGGATTTGTGTTCTCTGCAACATTCATAATTTTAAAAGATAACGTATTACCTCAATGCAAGTGAAGATCTCTTGGGGGTGAAAGAGATTGTGAATATTGGGCATCGCTCCTCTATTGTCTATAGTCTCAGGTGCTCCAACAAAGACACACCAATCACTATACATTTACATCTTCTCTTCTTCTGTGTACAAAGACAATCCAAACAGAGACAACACACACAAAAAAAAATGTCACTCTTTACGAGCTATAAACATTACAACTAATCAAATCATGAGACCAAACCTTAAGTATCAATCTCTAACCGTGGTTATCATCATCAAAACAATCCCCGTTGTTGAATTAGCCAAATATCCTACAATTTTCTCTTGAGCTACAAACGTACACCTTTGTAAAACTAATTAATAAGAACGATTGTGTTTTCCAATATGATATTCTAGTTTGGTTTCTACGGATGAAGCATCGAAAGCCAAAGAAATATTAGTCCTATCTTGGTAAATTTCAAAGTACATACGAGTTCAACCTAAAAATCCAGCATAAACCATAAGTACAACAAACAACACGAAGGAAGGAAAAACTGATATGAAGCTGTAGAGATTAAAAAGGGATATAAGAAGAAGCATTAATCGACGAAGTCGGGGCAACAATCAGAGAAATCCTCACGAGCAAAGCAACAAGAATCGATTGTATATTGAAATCGAGATCCGAAACAGATCTACCCAGCAAACAGAACACGGCCAAGAGAGACGAAAACACGGCGAAGAGACACGAGAACACGACGAAAGAAACGAGAACACGGCAATGAGAGACAAGAACACGACGTAGAAGACGAAATCATCGTGAGAGATCGTCGGCGATGAAAGACGAGATCGTCGCTCATTGTCGACAGAGAGATTGTAGAAGAGAATCAATTTCTTTAGGTTAAATGATTTAAGGGCACTATTGTCTTTTTACACTAAATTAAGGGTATTTTTAAAAATGTTCTTTCTACTGGGGCATTTTTAAAAAGCTAATCCTCAAAAGGGGTATTTTTAAAATTATCCCTATTTCTTAAGACCAAACTAATTTATACCGATTAAATAATATAATAACATGATAACTAGGACTGAAAATTAAGTTCCAGGTAGAGGAATTAACTAACCTTGAATCAAATATAATCATTGAATAATAACCCGCTCGCAACAAACATCAATTAGTGTCGTACAACAACAACATCCATCTGTTGTCGATGAACAAT
>NW_006238786.1:7413-9876 GCF_000375325.1 Capsella rubella | reverse complement strand
GTAATCAATCAAATTCATTGTATTCTAACATATTCTAACCCCAAACAACACTAGATAAGTCATTTAGTGGTTCACTGCAATGTTTCCTAGTTCTTAGCACATTTGGGAACCAATTTCAATAACTCTTTCTCCACACTTCTAAACACTCTTCATGCATCTCTAGCACTTGTAATCAATCAAATTCATTGTATTCTAACATATTCTAACCCAAAAAAACAATAAATAAGTCATTTAGTGGTTCAACGCAATGTTTCCGATTTCTTGGCCCATTTGGGACTTTATTTCAATAAGTCTTTCTCCACACTTCTAAACACTCTTCATGCACCTCTTATCACTTGTAATCAATCAAATTTATTATATTCTAACATATCCTAACCCCAAAAAACACTATACAAGCCATTTAATGCTTCAAAGCAATGGTTGTGTGTTCTTAGCCCATTTTGGACCAAATTTCAGCAAGTCTCTCTACACACTTTTAAACACTCTTCATGGAACTCTAGCACTTGTAATCTATCAACTTCATTGTAGTTTAACATATTCTAACCCCAAAAAAAAAACAAATAAGTCATTTAGTGGGTTATCACAAAGTGTCCTAGATCTTAGCCCATTAGCACATTTGGGAACTAATTTCAACAACTCTTTCTCCACACTTCTAAACACTCTTCATGCATCTCTAGCACTTGTAATCAATCAAATTCATTGTATTCTAACATATTCTAACCCCAAACAACACTATACAAGCCATTTAATGTTTCAAAGCAATGATTGTGGGTTCTTTGCCCATTTTAGACCAAATTTCAGCAAGTCTCTCTACACACTTTTAAACACTCTTCATGAATCTCTAGCACTTGAAATCAAATTCATTGTATTCTAGCATATTTAACCCCAAACAACACTAGATAAGTCATTTAGTGATTCAACGTAATGTTTCCGAGTTCTTAGCCCATTTGGGACCCAATTTAAACAAGTCTTTCTCCACAATTCTAAACACTCTTCATGCACCTCTAGCACTTGTAAATAATCAAATTTATTGTATTCTATCATATTCTAACCCCAAACAACATTAGACAAGCCATTTAATTCTTCAAAGCAATGGTTGTGGGTTCTTATCCAATTTTGGACCAAATTTCAGCAAGTCTTCCTACACACTTTTAAACACTCTTCATCTATCTCTTTTACTTGTAATCAATCAACTTGATTGTATTGTAACAAATTCTAACCACAAATAACACAAAATAAGTCATTTAGTGATTCAACGCAATGTTTATGAGTTCTTAGACCATTTGGGACCCAATTTCAACAAGTCTTTCTCCACACTTCTAAACACTCTTCATGCAGCTCTATCACTTGTAATTAATCAAATTTATTGTAATCTACCATATTCTAACCCCAAACAACATTAGACAAGCCATTTAATTCTTCAAAGCAATGGTTGTAGGTTCTTATCCCATTTTGGACCAAATTTCAGCAAATCTTCCTACACACTTTTAAATACTCTTCATCTATCTCTTTTACTTGTAATCAATCAACTTGAATGTATTGTAACAAATTCTAACCCCAAATAACACTAAATAAGTCATTTAGTGGTTCAACGCAATGTTTCTGAGTTCTTAGCCCAATTGGGACCAAATTTCAACAAGTCTTTCTACACACTTTTAAACATTTTTCATCTATCTCTATCATTTGTAATTAATCAAATTCATTGTATTCTAACAAATTCTAACCCCAAACAACACTAAATAAGTCATTTAGTGGTTTAACGCAATGTGTCCTAGTTCTTAGCCCATTTGGACACAATTTCAACAAGTCTTTCTCCACACTTCAAAACACTCTTCATGCACCTCTAGCACTTGTATTCAATCAAATTTATTATATTCTAACATATTCTAACCCCAAACAACATTATACTAGACATTTAATGCTTCAAAGCAATCAACTTGAATGTATTGTAACAAATTCTAACCCCAAATAACACTAAATAAGTCATTTAGTGGTTCAACGCAATGTTTCTGAGTTCTTAGCCCATTTGCGACCAAATTTCAACAAGTCTTTCTACACACTTTTAAACACTTTTCATCTATCTCTATCACTTGTAATCAATCAAATTCATTGTATTGAAACTAATTCTAACCCCAAACAACACTAAATAAGTAATTTAGAGGTTTAACGCAATGTGTCCTAGTTCTTAGCCCATTTGGCACAATTTTAACAAGTCTTTCTCCACACTTCAAAACACTCTTCATGCACCTCTAGAACTTGTATTCAATCAAATTTATTATATTCTAACATATTCTAACCCCCAAACAACGTTATACTAGACATTTAATGCTTCAAAGCAATGGTTGTGCGTTCTATGCCCATTTTGGACCATATTTAAGAAAGTCTTTCTCCACACTTCTAAAAACTCTTCATTCACCTCTAGCACTTGTAATTAATCAAATTTATTGTATTCTAACATATTCT
>NW_006238786.1:4198-5715 GCF_000375325.1 Capsella rubella | reverse complement strand
GACCAAATTTCAGCAAGTCTTCCTACACACTTTTAAATACTCTTCATCTATCTCTTTTACTTGTAATCAATCAACTTGACTGTATTGTAACATATTATAACCCCAAATAACACTAAATAAGTCATTTAGTGGTTTAACGCAATGTTTCTGAGTTCTTAGCCCATTTGGGACCCAATTTCAACAAGTCTTTCTCCACGCTTCTAACCACTCTTCATGCACCTCTAGCCCTTGTAATCAATCAAATATATTGTATTCTAACATATTCTAACCTCAAACAACACTAGATAAGCCATTTAATTCTTCAAAGCAATGGTTGTGGGTTCTTAGCCCATTTTGGACCAAATTTCTGCAAGTCTTCCTACACACTTTTAAACACTCTTCATCTATCTTTATCACTTGTAATCAATCAAATGCATTGTATTCTAACATATTCTAACCCCAAACAACACTAAATAAGTCATTTAGTAGTTCAACGTAATGTGTCATAGTTCTTAGCCCATTGGGACCCAATTTCAACAAATCTTTCTCCACACTTCTAAACACTCTTCAAGCACCTCTAGCACTTGTAATCAATCAAATTTATTATATTCTAACATATTCTAACCCCAAACAACATTATACAAGACATTTAATGCTTCAAAGCAATGGTTGTGGGTTATTTGCCCATTTTGGACAAAATTTAAGCAAGTCTCTCTACACACTTCTAAACACTCTTCATACATCTCTAGCACTTGTAATCAATCTAATTCATTGTATTCTAACATATTCTAGCCCCAAACAACACTAGATAAGTCATTTAGTGGTTCAAAGCAATGTTTCCTAGTTCTTAGCCCATTTGGGACCCAATTATCAACTTCATTGTATTATAACATATTCTAACCCCAAATAACACTAAATAAGTCATTACGTGGTTTAACGCAATGTTTTTGAGTTCTTAGCCCATTTGGGACCCAATTTAAACAAGTCTTTCTTCACAATTCTAAACACTCTTCATGCACCTCTAGCACTTGTAAATAATCAAATTTATTGTATTCTATCATATTCTAACCCCAAACAACATTAGACAAGCCATTTATTTCTTCAAAGCAATGGTTGTGGGTTCTTATCCAATTTTGGACCAAATTTCAGCAAGTCTTCCTACACACTTTTAAACACTCTTCATCTATCTCTTTTACTTGTAATCAATCAACTTGATTGTATTGTAACAAATTCTAACCACAAATAACACTAAATAAGTCATTTAGTGATTCAACGCAATGTTTATGAGTTCTTAGACCATTTGGGACCCAATTTCAACAAGTCTTTCTCCACACTTCTAAACACTCTTCATGCACCTCTAGCCATTGTGAGTCTTAAACTTATAAATTTGCAAAGAGATTTGGAATTTAGGGTTCTTCTGAACTTCAATTAAGCGAGAAATTCAATTGCCGTCAGATATTGGTGTCGATCGACACCAGAAGTTGTGACGCTCGACACTCACACCAAATATGTTTTCCCGGTACATTCCTTCGACACAT
>NW_006238786.1:3712-4098 GCF_000375325.1 Capsella rubella | reverse complement strand
AAAAGCTCCAATCCATGCCAAATAGTTCCTAATCCTGAAATGACTCAAAAAGACTTGAAAACACTAGAAAAGCTCTATAAATAAGACTTATATCATGACCAAAAACCCGTAAAAACCATGATATATCAACTCCCCCAGACTTAGCCTTTGCTTGCCCTCAAGCAAAACAGAAACTTAACCTGTGAAAGAAGTTTGAAAACGCGGGAACTCACTCAACTGTAGGAAACTCTTCTTTGCACTCTTCATTGCCTTGACTCTAGAACTTACTTTATGTACTTTGCCTATGAGAAGCATCAACATTCCTTACTCTAATCCCACAATCCTCAGGAATCTCCTGTCTCTCCATTGTCATCTCTTTACATAATTTAAAACAAGTAAAGATGAAT
>NW_006238786.1:3282-3612 GCF_000375325.1 Capsella rubella | reverse complement strand
ACTACCTCCCCCAGACTTAAACAACACTGTCCCCAGTGTTGCCAAGCCTAAGATTGACAAATAAAAGAAAATAAAACTAAAATAAATGCAAAAGAAATAGAAAAAACTCACAAGTGGGTTGCCTCCCACTAAGCGCTTGTTTTCAGTCATTAGCTTGACCTTGTCGGGGTTCATGCATCCGGTTGGTCAGAAAGCGGCACTAAATGCCTCCGAGAATAGTGTCTCATCTTCCAAGGTGGTTTATAAGCATTAGGTGTAGGAGATCGACCAAGTACACGAGGAACAGCAGCAGGGCATAGTCTAGGTATGGGTGGGACACTTCTTCTACCT
>NW_006238786.1:2635-3129 GCF_000375325.1 Capsella rubella | reverse complement strand
AGTATGGGTGGTGAAGCTTTCCGATTCAGAACAGGGCTCAAGCTTGCAGTAGTAAGATCAACCCGAAAACCATCCATTTTTGGCAAGTTCGGACTGTCGTGGCGAGGGGTGTCGATCGACACCATGGTGGTGTCGCTCGATACTGAGCCTGATGCTTGTGTTTCAGCACTTTTTCTGCAATTTGTCTCAGCGATCCTCATCTCTACCACAAAAACATCATCTTCCAATAACTTAGCAGTAGCTAGACCCTCGCGCTGGTCCCTAGCAGTAATATCTTCTGAATACTCTATGACTGCCACGTCATCCATGGCTTCCTCTAGAGAAAAAGTCTGGCCATCAATAGTAGGTGCTTTCCTTAACTTGTCCATGTCAAAGTTCATAACCAAGTCACCCACATGCAGTCCAATCGTTCCTTTCTGAACATCTATAAGAGCACCAGCGGTAGCCAAGAAAGATCTCCCAAGGATAAGAGGATCCTGAGGTTCTTCGCTATA
>NW_006238786.1:2329-2535 GCF_000375325.1 Capsella rubella | reverse complement strand
AAGAGATCTACTCAGACATGGTGAATGAAACAAACATCATGAATAAAATAGATATCATAAAAGAAAGTAATAGAAGAAGTAAAGGAGTTCTGAATCTTCTCTGAAGGAGGTTTTGATTCTTCTCTCCTCACTCTCTACAAATCTCTCTCTCCAAAATAAAGCTTAAGTCTTAACAAAACCCTAAAACTCAATATATATGTCTTAAC
>NW_006238786.1:0-2229 GCF_000375325.1 Capsella rubella | reverse complement strand
TTCTGAACTTCAATTAAGCGAGATATTCAATTGCCGTCAGATATTGGTGTCGATCGACACCAGAAGTTGTGACGCTCGACACTCACACCAAATATGCTTTCCCGGTACATTCCTTCGACACATCTTCTCCAAATGCTCCCAAATGCTCCAAAAAGCTCCAATCCATGCCAAATAGTTCCTAATCCTGAAATGACTCAAAAAGACTTGAAAACACTAGAAAAGCTCTATAAATAAGACTTATATCATGACCAAAAACCCATAAAAACCATGATATATCACCTTGTAATCAATCAAATATATTGTATTATAACATATTCTACCCCCAAACAACACTACACAAGCCATTTAATTCTACAAAGCAATGGGTGTGGGTTCTTAGCCCATTTTGGACCAAATTTCAGCAAGTCTTTCTACACACTTTTAAACGCTCTTCATGTATCTCTAGCACTTGTAATCAATCAACTTCATCGTATTATAACATATTCTAACCCCAAACAACACTAGATAAGTCATTTAGTGGTTCAAAGCAATGTTTCCTAGTTCTTAGCCCATTTGGGACCCTATTTCAACACGTCTTTTTCCACACTTCTAAACACTCTTCATGCACCTCTAGCACATGTAATCAATCAAATTTATTGTATTCTAACATATTATAACCCCAAACAACATTATACAAGTCATTTAATGCTTCAAAGCAATGGTTGTGGGTTCTTTGCCCATTTTGGACCAAATTTAAGCAAGTCTCTCTACACACTTCAAAACACTCTTCATGCATTTCTAGCACTTGTAATCAATCAAATTCATTGTATTCTAACATATTCTAGCCCTAAAAAACAATAGATAAGTCATTTAATGGTTCAACGCAATGTTTCCGATTTCTTAGCCCATTTGGGACCCAATTTCAATAAGTCTTTCTCCACACTTCTAAACACTCTTCATGCTCCTCCTAGCACTTGTAATTTATCAAATTTATTGTATTCTAACATATTCTAACCCCAAACAACACTATACAATCCATTTAATGCTTCAAAGCAATGGTTGTGGGTTCTTAGCCCATTTTGGACCAAATTTTAGCAAGTCTCTCTACCCACTTTTAAACACTCTTCATGCATCTCTAGCACTTGTAATCAATCAACTTCATTGTATTCTAACATATTCTAACCCCGAAAAATCGTAGATAAGTCATTTAGTGGTTCAACGCAATGTTTCCTAGTTCTTAGCCCATTTGGGACCCAATTTCAACAAGTCTTTCTCCACAATTCTAAATACTCTTCATGCACCTCTAGCACTTGTAAATAATCAAATTTATGGTATTCTAACATATTATAACCCCAAACAACATTAGACAAGCCATTTAATTCTTCAAAGCAATGGTTCTGGGTTCTTATCCCATTTTGGACCAAATTTCAGCAAGTCTTCCTCCACATTATTAAACACTCTTCATCTATCTCTTTTCCTTGTAATCAATCAACTTGACTGTATTGTAACAAATTCTAACCCCAAATAACACTAAATAAGTCATTTAACGGTTCAACGCAATGTTTCTGAGTTCTTAGCCCATTTGGGATCCAATTTCAATAAGTCGTTCTCCACGCTTCTAAACACTCTTCATACACCTCTAGCTCTTGTAATCAATCAAATATATTGTATTCTAACATATTCTAACCCCAAACAACACTAGACAAGCCATTTAATTCTTCAAAGCAATGGTTGTGGGTTCATAGCCCATTTTGGACCAAATTTCAGCAAGTCTTCCTACACACTTTTAAACACTCTTCATCTATCTTTATCACTTGTAATCAATCAAATGCATTGTATTCTAACAAATTCTAACCCAAAACAATACTAAATAAGTCATTTAGTGGTGCAACGCAATGTGTCATAGTTCTTAGCCCATTGGGACCCAATTTCAACAAGTCTTTCTCCACACTTCTAAACACTCTTCAAGCACCTCTAGCACATGTAATCAATCAAATTTATTATATTCTAACATATTCTAACCCCAAACAACATTATATATAACATTTAATGCTTCAAAGCAATGGTTGTGGGTTCTTTGCCCATTTTGGACAAAATTTAAGCAAGTCTCTCTACACACTTCTAAACACTCTTCATGCATCTCTAGCACTTGTAATCAATCAAATTCATTGTATTCTAACATATTCTAACCCCAAACAACACTAGATAAGTCATTTAGTGGTTCACTGCAATGTTTCCTAGTTCTTAGCA
>NW_006238787.1:7692-8071 GCF_000375325.1 Capsella rubella | reverse complement strand
CTCGATCTCAGCTTGGGGACATGCCGTTTTACACGCAGCAGAATTAGTTCGCATCAGGCCATCTAGCGAACATACATATTCCCCGAAACAATTATTAACGGGTCAAGAGCCAGACATATCACATCTTAAGGTATTCGGCTGTGCCGTATATGTACCAATAGCTCCACCACAAAGAACAAAGATGGGTCCTCAGAGGAGGATGGGGATATATGTCGGATATGAATCTCCCACCATTATAAAGTACCTTGAGCCGACTACCGGTGATTTATTTAAGGCCAGGTACGCGGATTGTCATTTTGATGAAACCGCTTACCCACCACTAGGGGGAGATCATGATAATCATAAGCTGGTCAAGGAAAATGAACGGAATCAATCATCC
>NW_006238787.1:4706-7592 GCF_000375325.1 Capsella rubella | reverse complement strand
AGTTGCTACAGAGTCTAAGGCCCGTATGAAACGAGGCAGACCAATAAGTTCCAAAGATAAAAAAAACCCTCGGAAACAAAGAAAGGTGCTAAGAATAATTCCGAGGTTACCGTGGTGGGTACCCATGACATAACCGAACCTCAGTTACCAAATAATGAGACTTGGGACGCCAAGGTTCAAGGTACTGATGATGTTCATGATAATAATGAGATCGCGATCATTGATGTTATGTCCGGGATAAAATGGAACTGAAAAGATGTCGACGTCGACAATATATTTGCATACAAGGTAGCACTTGAAATAAAATTGATAAGCGAGGATCTATAACCCACGTCCATAAAAGAATGCACTCAATGCACAGATTGGATTAAATATGTGGAGATAACCCACGTCCATAATAAGAATGCACTCAGTGCACATATTGGATTAAATATGTGGAGAAGAGGAATGTATAAGGCCACCTCTCGACATAAAGCCAGTTGGACATAAATGGGTCTTTGTGAGGAAAATAAATAAATATGGTGATATCGTGAGATATAAAGCACGGCATATTGCACAAGGATCCTCACATAGACCATGAATATATTATGAGGAGATATGCTCCCATGTGGTGGATGCTAAGTCTGGCTATATAAATGAAAAGACTTCATTTGCGGCTAATGGATGTAATGCCTGCATATTTATATAAGTCCACTGGATAATATAAGAGATTACCAGAGAGTATTGAGCTCAAATATAAGAAAGGTTCTCGAGAACATCACTGCGCATAAGGCTGGACAAATCCTTTCATGGACTTAGAATAAATGGGCGTATGTAAGATTATAAACGATCCCATCAGTCCATGAATACTCATAAAGAGGTTTGCAAACAAAGGATTTGTAATCATAAGCAGTGTATATGAACCTCTGGGTAATCGACCAAACAGTTGAAAGACCTAGGCAATAAATAAGTCCTGTTTGGAATTACACCTTGAGTACATAAATAATGAAATCCTTGTGCATCAAATGGCATACAATAAAGGGTACTCAAAGGAAATTTATAAGGACTAGGCCCGCCCATTGACCAGGCCCAATGGTGGTGAGAAGCTTAAAATTGGATAGTGATCCATTCAGTCCATAAAGCCATACCTCAGTGTCATAAGAGCTTTAATGTATCCGGCAAGCCACACTTGGCCAGATATATGTTTTGCCGTGAATCTATTATCTAGATTTAGCTCATTGTCCAACCCAAAGGCACTGGGACGAGATTACAACATATTCTTCGATATCTATAAGGTACGAAAGATTTGGGTTTATTTTATACTAACCATCCCAAGGAGGGATTAGTTGGTTTTGCTGATGCAGGTTATCTCTCGGATCCGCACAATGGTCGATCACAAACTGGCTATGTTTTCACGTACGGTGGAACGGCAATATCTTGGCGCTCTCAAAAGCAAACGATCGCAGCAACATCGTCCAACCATTCTGAAATCTTGGCGATGCATGAGCCCAGCCGTGAATGCGTTTGGTTGAGGTCTATGACTCAACATATTATGATCGATTGTGGGATGACCGAAGGGAAGGCAGCACCAACAATAATGTATGAGGACAATGCTGCCTGCATAGCTCAGCTCAAAGATGGATACATCAAAGGAGATAGGACGAAGCACATCTTGCCAAAGTTCTTCACTCATGAATTACAGAAAGCCGGAGAAGTCCAAGTCGAACAAGTTCAATCATGTGACAACTCGGCGGATCTCGCTTCCAACTTCAACGCTCAAGAAGCTTATCAAGCAGATTGGAATGCGACGGCTTAAAGATCTTCAGTGAGCTTCAAATGAGGGGGAGTAATACGTGTTGTACTCTTTTTCCTTCACCACGGTTTTATCCCAATGGGTTTTCCTGGTAAGGTTTTAATGAGGCAACATCCCCAAGCGTATTACTAGCTCACGAAGGTTATGACATCCAAGGGGGAGTGTTATGAATCATAGTGGATTGTCATAACAAGCCCAGTAAGGCCCGGCCCATATCAAGCCCGGTCCGGCCCAATGTTATGGAGGTGTAACTTGTATTAGGGTTTACTTGTAACCTCCTTTGTATGAACCTATATATATGGCTTTAACCTAATGAATAAAGCATCCCAGTTCCCTCTCTATTCTCTCTAGTCTATAACATAATTTTCTTTTTTATATTATTTTGACACGTGTTAACATCTCATTGATGGACTTAACACTGCACGTGTCATGATTTTGTTAGAGCAACATTATAGGGGGTATCTCCAGATTTTCAAAGAAAAGATCTTATGCAAGATACCCCTATAATGTTGGTCTATGACTAACATTGAAAATAAAAGTTTATATAATAAGATATAATTTCTTTCTATGTTTTCAATAGGGTAATAAAAGTGAATATCCAAATTTTCATTAAAGATGGATTTGTTTCTTCATTTTTAACTTTATATCTTTCTTTATTTCATAAAAAAAAATCTACTATAAATGTGAAATTCTTTACTCTAACATTTCATATATCTTCATTTTCAATATCCTTACCTCTTAAGTATTGCTCCCTCCCATCGAATCTAACTATGGCAGATTGGTCGTTGCTTCCCACAGACTTACTAGAACTAATTGTTGGTCGTTTTGAGACATCTTTCGAGATTGTTCTCTTACGATCTGTCTGCAGCTCATGGCGGTCTGTTGTTCCTTCGCCACGTGATTCTCCCGGCTTAGGCATCAAAACTCATATCCCTATGTTTGTCTACAATGGCAACCACCGCTTGAATGGAAAACCTAAGTATCGTACCCATGATAAGTGCTGCATATTAAAAAAGGTCCCAATTTATCTCGTGAGATTCAAGACTCCGTTTGGTGATGATTATTTATTGACAGAGATACATGAAAGAAATATT
>NW_006238787.1:4335-4606 GCF_000375325.1 Capsella rubella | reverse complement strand
TAACGGTTGAGTTTCATTTGACGATGTCATTGTTTAACTTTTTTGTGATAATCTTGCTAAAGTACATGTTTGGAATTCAATGTTGTATTGCCTTGATATATTACCCATAAAAAATGCACAAGTTTGTATTTTATCTTTGCCTTGGATTCTCATATGCAGATAAACGATGAGACGTATATTAACTTTCTGGTGGGGGTTTACAGATATGAATGGAGCATTCCTTCCAAACAATATGAATGGAAAATTCGTTCCAAAAAAGTTGAATATCTTG
>NW_006238787.1:932-4235 GCF_000375325.1 Capsella rubella | reverse complement strand
ACTAAAATCCTATATATATATATAAGCTTATCAAAAAATAAAGAATTCGTAATCGATCCATTTGCTTCATGCTATATGAAACTCAGGATCACTTGTTATTCGACTGTAACTACGCTTCAGAAGTTTGGCAAGTAATAGCTAAGGGTCTATTCAAAACGAACTACATAACCAACTGGTCAACATTATTGGAGTATGTTTCGCAGTCCCACCAAGACCGTATTGATAGTTTCCTCTACAGATATGTGTTCCTAGCAGTCCTTTATGCAATATGGAGAGAACAAAATGGTAGAATTCATGGAGAATCCCCGAACTCGGCCGCACGACTAATTGGGTGGATAGACTTCTATAAATTGAAGTACCACACAAAGATCAGCTTATGGCCATTCAGAATCTTGGAGATTGCCGCTACAACGACGGTTTCCAGCGATGGTTTCTTTCTCGTAGTTAACTTTTTTTTAAAGAAAAATTCAGCTTCAACGATCAATCATATGTTGCACTAGTGTACAAACGCTATATTTTTTTTTAATATAATTTAACATTAAATTCAAAAAAAAAATGTGCAAAGCCATGTTAGCCAGATCACAGATCACATATCGATAACATAATGATCCAGATTACTCAGCCCACAAGTTTTGAGTTTATTATTTACTACACTATTATTCTATTACAAAAAAAATATATTTTATTTTGCATTTGTATAGATGCCCGTCTACACTATTGTTTTGTATAAGAATGTAAATATCATTTCAAAAAATAAAAAGTTTAGGATGTGAATCCTAATTACATGGTCTCATGCCAAAAAAGGTAAAAATATGGAAGCAGAAACATTCGATCTTCAAATCATCACTAAAACAAAAACGGTAGAACTTATAGCAAGGGTATGAATTGGGCTCGATAAAGAGACGGAAAAACGGCATATTCCTCCACAAACTTAGTTATTTGATCGTATTTATACACAAAATTTTCAGTCGTGTCTAAAACTACATGAACTTGACCAATATTTGAATTTCCTACACAAACAATGTAAATTCGGACGAAACCTTACTGTTCCGTCAATAAATACTGACTAAGATGCCACGTAATGCCCTAAGCAAAACATGGCAATAAGCAAGAGCAGTAAGAAAAAGATATAAAATGACGAGTGACGAAAAGGTGAGGCGGAAGTCCCTTCAACGTGAGCAACGAAGTGGAGCTACACGAGCTTAAGTCGGCAGGAAATATATTATTTAATCTATAATTGACCTGTTACTCCATATAAGAGTGTTATATATATGATCATTCGCAGTTGTAGTGGAAGAAGAAAATGTAGACTTCGGTTAAGTCAATGTATATCTTCTTTTAAGACAGTACGTACGATTTAGATTTAAGGGAAATAGAGAGTTGAGCAATTGTCTCAAACCCAAGTGTGAGCAAAAAAAAGCTCATCTCAATTCTCAAAGCCTTTAGTATCAAGTTTTGGTCAATCTCATCACCTTTCTTTACACATGCATTGATGCATATTACATTTCCTAATTCCTAGGGCATAGATAAGGAGATGACAACACGTTTTATAAAGTTGAAAATAGAGCTAACAATAGGAATTTCTATCATTACCAAAAAAAAAATAGGAATTTCTATTAACTCTATTGTCTCCGAACTTTTCTCTTTACTATCAAAAGGAAAAAATATAGATTTACATTCATCTTGTTTTTATACTGTGATTCCTTAGACATGAAGATCATTCCAATCATACTCTTCGCGATCATGATATCAGATCCGGCTTCGATCAAAGTCGTTGATGCCAAAAAGGAGCTACCATTTTGCAATCTAGAGCTTCTAGCTTGCGTCCAACCCTTTCTAGTTAACGGTCAAGGAGGCAAACTACCTAATGGATGTTGTGAGAAACTGAAAAAATCAACATCATGTATGTGTAGGTTCCTTACGGCCAAGGAACGAAACTTAGGATCAGCTGCTCATAGAATGCTTTGGTGGTGTAAAATTGCTGTCCCCAAATGTCCCAATGTCTAGAGATTATATAGGTTTATATATATTGTTCCTCCTCAAGCCATATATAATTATGATAATTTTTGTTAACTGAAGCTCGACGACATGTTTGCATAATTGCATGAGACGCATAAGCCGAGAATAATCATATTTAACCGGAAAAAGATCCCGATTTATTTCATGAAAAGGGATATGTCTGAAAAGGGGTACATCAAAAACGACATTTCTCAAAAATTCTCAAATATATTTTAAGAGGTTGGGTATAACCCAAAAACACCCAAACCCGATGGATGTTTACCCGAAGCCGATCCAAACTGTATTTATACCCGAAACCCCAAAAACCCCGAACAACCCGGCCCAAACCTGAATTGGTACCCGAACGCCACCCCTAATTCTACTATTCTACCATAAATTTAGAGTTATACTAGCTTATCAGACGGGTTATCTATGTTCAAAGTAAAATTAAAACTTTATTATAAGAGAATGATATCCAAATATCTTTTAGAAATATTAGAAAATTGTTTATGTTAGTAATTAGATCATAATGTTCTTGATAAACCTAAACTGTAATAACCAAAATATTAGGTTATTACTTTAATTTATAAATTAAAAAGTTTGATTATAAAAAAAAATTTTGTAAAAACTTATTATATATTTCTTCAATATGGCTAAGATTTTTTTTAATTTTATCTAAATTTTTTAACAAAATTAGATATGATATCTTTCATTTGACACATGTCTATCTTGGAAAACAAGCTTTATATAATAAAATTCTGACCAATTTTAGAGGTTTATTACGTATTACTTGTAACAAGCATTGCATAGCATGCATTAGAAAACATTGTGCTGTAATCCCAAGAAAAATAAACAACAAAGAAGGAAATTTTACCAACACAATAAGGTTGAAAAAATATTTTTGTTGGTTGAAAAATATATGACACACACTATCTAATATATATAGATGGAAGTATTTACAATCTATTTACTTTAAAGATTAATGATGGATTTTGATTAAATAATTTTGTATTTACAATAAGATAAGATTCTCTTTTTAATTTGCAAAAAATGCTAATTTGTTATGAATCATAGTGGATTGTCATAACAAGCCCAGTAAGGCCCGGCCCATATCAAGCCCGGTCCGGCCCAATGTTATGGAGGTGTAACTTGTATTAGGGTTTACTTGTAACCTCCTTTGTATTAACCTATATATATGGCTTTAACCTAATGAATAAAGCATCCCAGTTCCCTCTCTATTCTCTCTAGTCTATAACACGTTATCAGCACGATTCTCTAAAAACCCTGAAAGCTAAAATCACTTCT
>NW_006238787.1:0-512 GCF_000375325.1 Capsella rubella | reverse complement strand
CTTTTCATGCAACCTAAAATCGATTGTAAACTTGTTTTTTTCATATGGATTGATGTTTTGCTAATATTAATATGAATTATGAAATCCTAATACTTGATTAAACATGAAATCGAATATGTATGCATGATCACCTTAGATTTTCTCTTTATAAAATCGATCAATGCTTGAGCACCTAGAACAGCATGATAAACTAAAGGTCTTAAGATCATGAAATAAATTATATGCTTGGATTGCATGATGGGTGTTTTGATCTTATAGAAATCGCATGCTAGGATGCTTGTTTAAAATCTTATGAATACATGATGAATATGAGAAGCTCGTTTGGCATGTAAGAGACTATAAGACCATGAGATATAAGATTATGAGATTATGAGAATCTCGTTTGGCATGTATGAGACTATAAGACCATGAGATATGAGATTATGAGAATCTCGTTTGGCATGTATATGACCATGAGATATGGGATCATGAGATTATAAGATTATGAGAATCTCGTTTGGCATGTATGAGAC
>NW_006238788.1:14124-15314 GCF_000375325.1 Capsella rubella | reverse complement strand
CAGTCTTCATGCATCTCTAGCACTTGTAATCAATCAAATCTATTGTATTACTAACATATTCTAACCCCAAACAAAATTCGACAAGCCATTTAATGATTCAAACTAATGTTTGCGGGTTCTTAGCCCATTTCGGACCAAATTTCAGCAAGTCTTTCTAAACATTTTTAAACACTCTTCAAGCATCTTTTACACTTGTAATAAATCAAATTCAATATATTCTAACATATTCTAATCCCAAACAACACTAGACAAGCAATTTAGTGGTTCAATGCAATGTTTCTGAGTTCTTAGCCCATTTGGGACCAAATTTCAACAAGTGTTTCTCCACACTTTAAACACTCTTCATGCATCTCTAGCACTTTTACTCAAACAAATTTATTATATTCTAACATATTCTAACCCCAAAAAACACTAGATAAGCTATTTAATGCTTCAAAGCAATGTTTGCGGGTTCTTAGCCCATTTCGGACTAAATTTCAACAAGTCTTTCTACACACTTTTAAACAATCTTCATGCATCTCTAGCACTTGTAATCAAACAAATTCAATATACTTTAACATATTCTAACCCCAAAGAACACTAGACAAGCAATTTAGTGGTTCAACGCAATGTTTCTGAGTTCTTAGCCCATTTGGGACCAAATTTCAACAAGTCTTACTCCACACTTCTAAAAACTCTTCATGCATCTCTAGCACTTTTACTCAGTAAACTTTATTATATTCTAACTTATTATAATCCCAAACAACACTAGACAAGCCATTTAATTCTTCAAAGCAATGTTTGTGGGTTATTAGCCAATTTCGGTCCAAATTTCTGCAAGTATTTTTACACACTTCTAAACATTTTTCATGCATCTCTAGCACTTTTAATCAATCAAATCTATTGTATTCTAACATATTATAACCCTAAACAACACTAGACAAGCCATTTACTGCTTCAAAGACATGTGTGTAGGTTCTTAGCCTATTTCGGACCAAATTTCAACGTCTTTCTCCACACTTCTAAACAGTCTTCATGCAGCTCTAGCACTTGTAATCAATCAAATATTCTGTATTACTAACATATTCTAACCCCAAAAAAAATTAGACAAGCAATTTAGTGGTTCAACGCAATGTTTCTGATTTCTTAGCCCATTTGGGACCAAATTTCAACAAGTGTTTCTCCACACTTCTAAACACGCTTCATGCATC
>NW_006238788.1:12477-14024 GCF_000375325.1 Capsella rubella | reverse complement strand
TATTATAATCCCAAACAAACTAGACAAGTCATTTAATTCTTCAAAGCAATGTTTGTGGGTTATTAGCCCATTTCGTACCAAATTTCTGCAAGTATTTCTACACACTTCTAAACATTCTTCATGCATCTCTAGCTCTTTTAATCAATTAAATCCATTGAATTCTAACATATTCAAATTCTAAACAACACTAGACAGGCCATTTACTGCTTCAAAGACATGTTTGTTGGTTCTTAGCCCATTTCGGAACAAATTTCAACGTCTTTCTCCCCACTTCTAAACAGTCTTCATGCATCTCTAGCACTTGTAATCAATCAAATCTATTGTATTACTAAGATATTCTAACCCCAAACAAAATTAGACAAGCCAATTAATGGTTCAAACCAATGTTTGCGGGTTCTTAGCCCATTTCGGACCAAATTTTAGCAAGTCTTTCTACACATTTTTAAACACTCTTCAAGCATCTTTAACACTTGTAATCGACCAAATTCAATATATTCTAACATATTCTAACCCCAAAGAACACTTGACAAGAAAGTTAGTGGTTCAACGCAATGTTTCTGAGTTCTTAGCCCATTTGGGACCAAATTTCATCATGTCTTTCTCCATACTTCTAAACACGCTTCATGCATCTGTAACACTTTTAATCAGTCAAATTTATTATATTCTAACATATTATAATCCCAAACAACACTAGAGAAGCCATTTAATTCTTCAAAGCAATGTTTGTGGGTTATTAGCCCATTTCGGACCAAATTTCTGCAAGTATTTCTACACACTTCTAAACATTCTTCATGCATCTCTAGCACTTTTAATCAATCAAATCCATTGTATTCTAACATATTCTAACCCTAAACAACACTAGACAAGCCATTTACTGCTTCAATGACATGTGAGTGGGTTCTTAGCCTATTTCTGACCAAATTTTAACGTCTTTCTTTACACTTCTATACAGTCTTCATGCATCTCTAGCACTTGTAATCAATCAAATCTATTGTATTACTATCATAATCTAACCCCAAAAAAAATTAAACAAGCCATTTAAAGGTTCAAACTAATGTTTGCGGGTTCTAAGCCCATTTCAGACCAAATTTCAGCAAGTCTTTCTACATATTTTTAAACACTTTTCAAGCATCTTTAACATTTGTAATCAATCAAATTCAATAAATTCTAACATATTCTAACCCCAAACAACACTAGACAAGCAATTTAGTGGTTTAATGCAATGTTTCTGAGTTCTTAGCCCATTTTGGGACCAAATTTCAACAAGTGTTTCTCCACACTTCTAAACACTCTTCATGCATCTCTAGCACTTTTAATCAATCAAATTTATTATATTCTAACATATTCTAACCCCAAAAAACACTAGACAAGCTATTTAATGCTTCAAAGCAATGTTTGCGGGTTCTTAGCCCATTTCGGACCAAAATTCAACAAGTCTTTCTACACACTTTTAAACACACTTCATGCATCTCTAGCACTTGTAATAAATTAAATTAAATATACTCTAACATATTCTAACCCAAAGAACACTAGACAAGCAATTTAGT
>NW_006238788.1:10952-11658 GCF_000375325.1 Capsella rubella | reverse complement strand
TCCAAATTTCTGCAAGTATTTCTACACACTTCTAAATATTCTTCATGCATCTCTAGCACTTTTTATCAATCAAATCCATTATATTCTAAAATATTCTAACCCTAAACAACACTAGACAAGCCATTTACTTCTTCAAAGACATGTGTGTGGGTTCTTAGCCTATTTCGGACCAAATTTCAACGTCTTTCTCCACACTTCTAAACAGTCTTCATGCATCTCTAGCACTTGTAATCAATCAAATCTATTGTATTACTAACATATTCTAACCCCAAACAAAATTAGACAAGCCATTTAATGGTTCAAAAAAATGTTTGCGGGTTCTTAGCTCATTTCGGACCAAATTTCAGCAACTCTTTCTACACATTTTTAAACAATCTTCAAGCATCTTTAACACTTGTAATCAATCAAATTCAATATATTCTAACAGATTCTAAACCCAAACAACACTAGACAAGCAATTTAGTGGTTCAATGCAATGTTTCTGAGTTCTTATCCTATTTGGGACCAAATTTCAACAAGTCTTTTCTCCACACTTCTAAACACTCTTCATGCATCTCTAACACTTTTAATCAGTCAAATTTATTATATTCTAACATATTTTTATCCCAAAAAACACTAGACAAGCCATTTAATTCTTCAAAGCAATGTTTGTGGGTTATTAGCCCATTTCGGACCAAATTTCTGCAAGTATTTCTACACACTTCTA
>NW_006238788.1:9751-10852 GCF_000375325.1 Capsella rubella | reverse complement strand
CATCTCTAGCTCTTTTAATCAATTAAATCCATTGTATTCTAACATATTCTAATTCTAAACAACACTAGGCAAGCCATTTACTGCTTCAAAGACATGTTTGTTGGTTCTTAGCCCATTTCGGAACAAATTTCAACGTCTTTCTCCCCACTTCTAAACAGTCTTCATGCATCTCTAGCACTTGTAATCAATCAAATATATTGTATTACTAACATATTCTAACCTCAAACAAAAATAGACAAGCCAGTTAATGGTTCAAACCAATGTTTGCGGGCTCTTAGCCCATTTGGGACCAAATTTCAACAAGTCTTACTCCACACTTCTAAACACTCTTCATGCATCTCTAGCACTTTTAGTCAGTAAAATTTATTATATTCTAACATATTATAATCCCAAACAATAGTAGACAAGCCATTTAATTCTTCAAATCAATGTTTGTGAGTTATTAGCCCATTTCGGTCCAAATTTCTGCAAGTATTTCTAAACACTTCTAAACATTATTCATGCATCTCTAACACTTTTAATCAATCAAATCCATTGTATTCTAACATATTCTAACCCTAAACAACACTAGACAAGCTATTTACTGCTTCAAAGACATGTGTGTGGGTTCTTAGCCTATTTCGGAACAAATTTCAACGTCTTTCTCCACACTTCTAAACAGTCTTCATGCATCTCTATCACTTGTAATCAATCAAATCTATTGTATTACTAACATATTCTAACCCCAAACAAAATTAGACAATCCATTTAATGGTTCAAAAAAATGTTTGCGGGTTCTTAGCCCATTTCGGACCAAATTTCAGCAAGTCTTTCTACACATTTTTAAACACTCTTCAAGCATCTTTAACACTTGTAATCAATCAAATTCAATATATTCTAACATATTCTAAACCCAAACAACACTAGACAAGCAATTTAGTGGTTCAATGCAATGTTTCTGAGTTCTTATCCTATTTGGGACCAAATTTCAACAAGTCTTTCTCTACACTTCTAAACACTCTTCATGCATCTCTAGCACTTTTAATCAGTCAAATTTATTATATTTTAACATATTCTAATCCCAAAAAGCACTAGACAAGCCATTTAATTCTTCAAAGCAAT
>NW_006238788.1:5224-5634 GCF_000375325.1 Capsella rubella | reverse complement strand
AGTCTTTCTACATATTTTTAAAAACTCTTCAAGCATCTTTAACACTTGTAATCAATCAAATTCAATATATTCTAACAGATTCTAAACCCAAACAACACTAGACAAGCAATTTAGTGGTTCAATGCAATGTTTCTGAGTTCTTATCCTATTTGGGACCAAATTTCAACAAGTCTTTTCTCCACACTTCTAAACACTCTTCATGTATCTCTAGCACTTCTAATCAGTCAAATTTATTATATTCTAACATATTCTTATCCAAAAAAACACTAGACAAGCCATTTAATTCTTCAAAGCAATGTTTGTGGGTTATTAGCCCATTTCTGACCAAATTTCTGCAAGTATTTCTACACACTTCTAAACATTCTTCATGCATCTCTAGCTCTTTTAATCAATTAAATCCATTGTATTCT
>NW_006238788.1:4193-5124 GCF_000375325.1 Capsella rubella | reverse complement strand
ACACTAGACAAGCCATTTACTGCTTCAAAGACATGTTTGTTGGTTCTTAGCCCATTTCGGAACAAATTTCAACGTCTTTCTCCCCACTTCTAAACAGTCTTCATGCATCTCTAGCAATTGTAATAAATCAAATATATTGTATTACTAACATATTCTAACCCCAAACAGAATTAGCCAAGCCATTTAATGGTTCAAACCAATGTTTGCGGGCTCTTAGCCCATTTGGGACCAAATTTCAACAAGTCTTACTCCACATTTCTAAACACTCTTCATGCATCTCTAGCACTTTTAGTCAGTAAAATTTATTATATTCTAACATATTATAATCCCAAACAATACTAGACAAGCCATTTAATTCTTCAAATCAATGTTTGTGAGTTATTAGCCCATTTCGGTCCAAATTTCTGCAAGTATTTCTACACACTTCTAAACATTTTTCATGCATCTCTAGCACTTTTAATCAATCAAATCAATTGTATTCTAACATATTCTAACCCTAAACAACACTAGACAAGCTATTTACTGCTTCAAAGACATGTGTGTGGGTTCTTAGCCTATTTCGGACCAAATTTCAATGTCTTTCTCCACACTTCTAAAAAGTATTCATGCATCTCTAGCACTTGTAATCAATCAAATCTATTGTATTACTAACATATTCTAACCCCAAACAAAATTAGACAATCCATTTAATGGTTCAAAAAAATGTTTGCGGGTTATTAGCCCATTTCGGACCAAATTTCAGCAAGTCTTTCTACAGATTTTTAAACACTCTTCAAGCATCTTTAACACTTGTAATCAATCAAATTCAATATATTCTAACATATTCTAACCCCAAACAACACTAGACAAGAAATTTAGTGGTTTAATGCAATGTTTCTGAGTTCTTAGCCCATTTGGGACCAAATTTCAACAAGTATTTCTCCACACTTCT
>NW_006238788.1:1730-2533 GCF_000375325.1 Capsella rubella | reverse complement strand
CCATTGAATTCTAACATATTCTAATTCTAAACAGCACTAAACAAGCCATTTACTGCTTCAAAGACATGTTTGTTGGTTCTTAGCCCATTTCAGAACAAATTTCAACGTCTTTCTCCCCACTTCTAAACAGTCTTCATGCATCTCTAGCACTTGTAATCAATCAAATCTATTGTATTACTAAGATATTCTAACCCCAAACAAAATTAGACAAGCCATTTAATGGTTCAAACCAATGTTTGCGGGTTCTTAGCCCATTTCGGACCAAATTTTAGCAACTCTTTCTACACATTTTTAAACACTCTTCAAGCATCTTTAACACTTGTAATCGACCAAATTCAATATATTCTAACATATTCTAACCCCAAAGAACACTTGACAAGAAAGTTAGTGGTTCAACGCAATGTTTCTGAGTTCTTAGCCCATTTGGGACCAAATTTCATCAAGTCTTTCTCCATACTTCTAAACACGCTTCATGCATCTCTAGCACTTTTAATCAGTCAAATTTATTATATTCTAACATATTATAATCCCAAACAACACTAGAGAAGCCATTTAATTCTTCAAAGCAATGTTTGTGGGTTATTAGCCCATTTCGGACCAAATTTCTGCAAGTATTTCTACACACTTCTAAACATTCTTCATGCATCTCTAGCACTTTTAATCCATCAAATCCATTGTATTCTAGCATATTCTAACCCTAAACAACACTAGACAAGCTATTTACCGCTTCAAAGACATGTGTGTGGGTTCTTAGCCTATTTCGGACCAAATTTCAACGTCTTTCTCCACACTTCTAAACAGTC
>NW_006238788.1:1256-1630 GCF_000375325.1 Capsella rubella | reverse complement strand
ATATTGTATTACTAACATATTCTAACCCCAAACAAAATTAGACAAGCCAGTTAATGCTTCAAACCAATGTTTGCGGGCTCTTAGCCCATTTGGGACCAAATTTCAACAAGTCTTACTCCACACTTCTAAACACTCTTCATGCATCTCTAGCACTTTTAGTCAGTAAAATTTATTATATTCTAACATATTATAATCCCAAACAATACTAGACAAGCCATTTAATTCTTCAAATCAATGTTTGTGAGTTATTAGCCCATTTCGGTCCAAATTTCTGCAAGTATTTTTACACACTTCTAAACATTTTTCATGCATCTCTAGCACTTTTAATCAATCAAATCAATTGTATTCTAACATATTTTAACCCTAAACAACAC
>NW_006238788.1:509-832 GCF_000375325.1 Capsella rubella | reverse complement strand
AAACACTCTTCATGCATCTCTAGCACTTTTAATCAGTCAAATTTATTATATTTTAACATATTCTAATCCCAAAAAACACTAGACAAGCCATTTAATTGTTCAAAGCAATGTTTGTGGGTTATTAGCCCATTTCGGACCAAATTTCTGCAAGTATTTCTACACACTTCTAAACATTCTTCATGCATCTCTAGCTCTTTTAATCAATTAAATCCATTGAATTCTAACATATTCCAATTCTAAACAACACTAGACAAGCCATTTACTGCTTCAAGGACATGTTTGTTTGTTCTTAGCCCATTTCGGAACAAATTTCAACGTCTTTC
>NW_006238788.1:0-409 GCF_000375325.1 Capsella rubella | reverse complement strand
TCTATTGTATTACTAAGATATTCTAACCCCAAACAAAATTAGACAAGCCAATTAATGGTTCAAACCAATGTTTGCGGGTTCTTAGCCCATTTCGGACCAAATTTTAGCAAGTCTTTCTACACATTTTTAAACACTCTTCAAGCATCTTTAACACTTGTAATCAACCAAATTCAATATATTCTAACATATTCTAACCCCAAAGAACACTTGACAAGAAAGTTAGTGGTTCAACGCAATGTTTCTGAGTTCTTAGCCCATTTGGGACCAAATTTCATCAAGTCTTTCTCCATACTTCTAAACACGCTTCATGCATCTCTAGCACTTTTAATCAGTCAAATTTATTATATTCTAACATATTATAATCCCAAACAACACTAGAGAAGCCATTTAATTCTTCAAAGCAATGTTT
>NW_006238789.1:9569-11647 GCF_000375325.1 Capsella rubella | reverse complement strand
TATATATATATAGTTATATGTTGAGTTAAGCTTGAAGAAAAAGATAACTTGAAGAGCAAGTCATTGTAATTCTACCGAGATATGGATTAGGATTAGAGGTGTTTATAAGTCCTATTTGAATTAGGATTTGGGTTTTGGTTTTATATAAATAGAGAGGTCGAGTTATGACATTAAGTGTGAGATTAAGAGGTTTTGTGAGCTTTAGTTTTTGAGGAATTTTTTCTAAAGCAATAAAAGAAAGAGTCTTTTATACACTTCATAATCTCCAAGTTCTTAAGGTCTTTAAAACAATATTTGGTAGCAGAGCTAATCTATTGTTTTGAAACCTAACCTGTGATACACGATCATACATTTTTTTTTTTTTACACCATGGCTGAGATTGTTCCTGCTCAACCTCGGCAGAAAGAGAGCGGTTCTTCCTCCATACAATGTCCTATGTTGTCTTCCACAAATTATACAGTTTGGTCCATCCGCACGCAACTTCTTCTCAAGGTTCACAAAGTGTGGGAATCCGTTGAGCCCGGAGAGGATGATGATGACAAAAACAACATGGCGAGAGCACTCTTGTTTCAATCTATCCCTGAAGCTTCGATCCTGCAGTTCGGACATCTCACAACTGCTAAGGCTGTTTGGGATGCGATTAAGATTCGTCATGTTGGTGTTGATAGGGTGCGAGAAGCTCGGTTATCCACTTTGGTATCTGATTTCGATAGGTTGAAGATGAAAGAAACTGATACCATTGATGAGTTTGTTGGTAAGATCACTGAACTCTCTTCTAAATCAGCAAGTTTGGGTGAGAATATTGATGAACCAAAGCTTGTTAAAAAGCTTCTTCATAGCCTACCCCGGAAAAAATATATCCATCTTGTGGCCTCACTTGAACAAGTTCTCGATATGAAGAATACAAGCTTCGAAGACATTGTTGGACGTCTAAAAGCCTATGAAGAACGAACATGTGAAGAAGAAGAAGATCAACCAGCTGGACAGGATAAGCTTATGTATGCTAACACGGATGGCCAATCTAGTCAAGGGAATTATCGAGACAGTAGAGGTCGAGGATCCGGTGGAAGATACGGAGGACGAGGACGTGGAAGAGGAAGAGGACGATATAATTATCAACAAAGAGACCCAGCCACAGTAACGTGTTTTCGGTGTGATAAACTTGGGCACTATGCGTCTACTTGTCCCGATAGACTTCTTAAACTCCAAGAAGCCCAAGAAAGCAAGAAAGGTGATGACGAGACACAAGAGGCTGAAGAGTTAATGATGCATGAGGTCGTCTATCTTAACGAGAAGAACGTAACTCCAACTGATTTTGAAACGAAGTCAGACGAAAGCAATGTGTGGTACTTGGATAATGGAGCTAGCAACCACATGTCCGGGAACCTTTCATATTTTGCAAAGATTGATGAAACAGTCACCGGAAAAGTGAGATTTGGAGATGACTCTCGTATTGATACACGCTCCGAAGGGCTAACGGACGGACAGAAAGGGTTTATCGAGTTGGCCTTCGCTCTCTCTCGATGGAACCACGAACAAAGAAGAATCGATCGATGGATCGATGGATAGACGTGATTGACTCGCTCAATCAATGGACGAACAAGAGGGATGAATCACTCAACACACTCTTAATTCGCAGCTTCAATAGACTATAGTGAATCACACACTTAAATCTAAAGAACAAACAAACACAAAGTTACTCGAACTTTATAAAGAAGAAAACGCTTTCTTTTAATTTCAATGATCAAGGGTACTTTACAATGAGTCATGAGCTGAGCTTTTATAGGCTCAATATACAACGTTCCTAGAGTATAAAACAAGAAAAAAAATCGCAAAAATATAAAGAATATAGCCGTTGGAGCTTTGATAACAAAATCGGCCAAAATAAGGAAAGTGTCTTCTCTTGTATCTTGAAAGCTTGGGTAGGAATGTGTGACGTCTTGTAACATTCTGGGATGTTTTAGAGTCTTTAAAACGCAGAAGCTTTGGTAGAAATAGAGCCGTTGATGTCTAAACACTCCTAGTGTGAATGCGCCTAGAAATGGAAAGTTGGAGTGGAAGAGGATTCGCCTAATCCT
>NW_006238789.1:9171-9469 GCF_000375325.1 Capsella rubella | reverse complement strand
AGTCTCTAAATGGTATATAAGTTCTCCTTGTCTCCAAAAATAAGACTCCAAGGAACCAAATACGGAAAGTTCCATTTTCGGCGACATATGGCCCTCGGGTAAGGCCAAATGAGTAAGTGCAAATCCAACTCGAACCAGGGGTGGTTTGGCTCGATCATAATGCTCCATATGGTTGGTTTTGTGGTGAATAATGAAGCCGAGGTCAGATGCACGAGTGGATTCTCCAAACTGTGGCTTAGCTCGCCATTGGACATGTCCGGGGAGGCTCTCATGTCCATCTCTCAAAATACCTCGATGA
>NW_006238789.1:8622-8970 GCF_000375325.1 Capsella rubella | reverse complement strand
CTTTTCGAGTGAATACTCATTGTTGGTCGAGAAAAGTCTTCATATGGTCGGTCGAACTGAACATGGTAATGTCCGGATGGGTCGTCGTGGAGAGTCTTCAATCTGGTCCGTTGATTTCTGATTTCTCCTGAACCATTAGTTTTCTTAGGGGTGATTTGATGATGAATAATCAACCCTAGGCATTGCGCTTCATCGGAACTCCATTTGGGCAAGAATCCTTCATTTTTGTCCGGTATGGTTGGTTTGAGGCTCGAACCGGCTGGTCTGGTTTGATCCTCGTATGATGTGGTTTGGATGTCCTCATCATACCCTCTCCCTTGAAAAAGTTTTGTCCTCAAAATTGGACAA
>NW_006238789.1:5821-6881 GCF_000375325.1 Capsella rubella | reverse complement strand
ATTGATGTTGAGCTGAAACTTCCTTTACAAACTGCTCATAGATTTCTAACTTACAGCTTTCCCATGTATGAGCTGGTTCATTGTAGTTGAGTCGGACGTTCTCCTCTTGCTCCCACCATTCATAAGCTGGTCCGGTGAGTGCGACAAGAGCGTATGAGAGCTGCTCCTCTAATGGCACTTTACAAGACTGAAAGTTTGCCTCCATGTTCTCCTCCCATCTTAGGTAGTCTTCTGTACCTTGACTATAACCTGAATAGGTTAGGTATTGTGGCTCGTTCTCCTCATCATATTTTGGTTCTTCACCAAAATTCTCTTCTAAACTTGCTTCACCGGATAAACTGTAACCTTCTAAACTGATTAGGGAATCAGTTTCTTCTTGGTATTCTTCTTCTTGATCTGAGTATGGTATCTCACACCATGGTTGGTTTTCAACATAAGAATCTTCATAACGGCCTTTAGAATCAGTTTCTCCATTATAAGAGACACAACCATGCTCTTCTCCTTCGCTATAGTCACCTTCCGGTTCTTCACACCATGATTCAACTTCGTGGACTTCCTCTTCTCCTTCACTATCTAACTCTTCCTTGTATTCAGCTTCTGACTCGTTCTCTTCTTCAAAATAACCTTCAGAATTAGGTTCATAATCTGGTTCCTCTTCGAAAGAAACTTCTGATTTGGCCTCCTCAATCCAATGTTCTTCATTACTCCCATATGCATCTTCTAAACTGATTTTGGAATCAGTTTCTTCTCTCCATGAGTCATAGCCATATATTCCCTCAGAGTTAGGGCTTGCGTACTCATCTCCAGGCCATGGTGGTGCTGTATAGTCAGCTCTTCATCGGACAAGGCTTGGCTTTCTCCTCCTAGACTCCAATGGTCTTCAACGGTTTGGTAAGGGATTTCTTCAGACCAAGGCTGTTCACCACGTTCATCTAGCTCTTCTTCACTGATTTCAGAATCAGTTTCTCCTCTCAGAGAGCTAGAGTAGTGATCTTCTTCTCCACTCCATGAATGGTCTTGTTCTTCCCCCCAATCAATCTCAGAGGTGTTAACCTCACTC
>NW_006238789.1:4322-4792 GCF_000375325.1 Capsella rubella | reverse complement strand
GTATCTTGAAAGCTTGGGGAGGAATGTGTGACGTCTTGTAACATTCTGGGATGTTTTAGAGTCTTTAAAACGCAGAAGCTTTGGTAGAAATAGAGCCGTTGATGTCTAAACACTCCTAGTGTGAATGCGCCTAGAAATGGAAAGTTGGAGTGGAAGAGGATTCGCCTAATCCTCTGGATGCTGGTGCATATTGAGGCATATTGGAGAGTCTCTAAATGGTATATAAGTTCTCCTTGTCTCCAAAAATAAGACTCCAAGAAACCAAATACGGAAAGTTCCATTTTCGGCGACATATGGCCCTCGGGTAAGGCCAAATGAGTAAGTGCAAATCCAACTCGAACCAGGGGTGGTTTGGCTCGATCATAATGCTCCATATGGTTGGTTTTGTGGTGAATAATGAAGCCGAGGACAGATGCACGAGTGGATTCTCCAAACTGTGGCTTAGCTCGCCATTGGACTTGTCCGAGGAG
>NW_006238789.1:0-4222 GCF_000375325.1 Capsella rubella | reverse complement strand
GTCCATCTCTCAAAATACCTCGATGATGGACTGATGTTTCTTGATCATTCCTCTTAAAATGTCCATATTGTGGATGTATTTTGAATCCCAGCTTGAATGGACGTGTAGTTTGGCCGGCGGTTCCATACGATTGCTCGTGGTATGGTGGAAACGGGTCTTCATGAACGATTATGATTTCGGATCGTTCTTCTTCAACTCTGTCTCGATAGATCTTCATTAAATGGACACTTTTCGAGTGAATACTCATTGTTGGTCGAGAAAAGTCTTCATATGATCGGTCGAACTGAACATGGTAATGTCCGGATGGGTCGTCGTGGAGAGTCTTCAATCTGGTCCGTTGATTTCTGATTTCTCCTGAACCATTAGTCTTCTTAGGGGTGATTTGATGATGAATAATCAACCCTAGGCCTTGCACTTCATCGGAACTCCATTTGGGCAAGAATCCTTCATTTTTGTCCGGTATGGTTGGTTTGAGGCTCGAACCGGCTGGTCTGGTTTGATCCTCGTATGATGTGGTTTGGATGTCCTCATCACGTATTGATATCAAAGGAAAGGGATCAATCAATTTTCATGTCAATGGTGAAACCAAGGTTTTAACAAATGTCTACTTTATACCAGAGTTGAAAAGTAACATCATTAGCCTTGGTCAAGCCACTGAATCGGGTTGCAAAGTCTTAATGGAAGGAGATCTCTTAACACTACACGATCGAGATGAAAAATTGCTTGTCCAAGCAAGTCGCTCTAGGAATCGCTTATACAAAATACGATTGTACGTCGAACCAACCACATGTTTACACGCATTAGAGATGAATGAGTCGGCAACATGGCATGCCAGGCTAGGACATATCGGCGTAGAAGCAATGAAAAAAATGGTGAAGAAGGATTTAGTCATTGGTATGCCAAACATCATAGTTGAAAAGAGCACTTGTCCTTCATGTCTACTTGGGAAACAAGTCAGAAAAGTTTTCCCACAAGCAACATCTTTTCGTGCCTCAAAGTTGTTAGAGCTTATTCATGGTGATCTATGCGGACCGATATCTCCTTCAACCCCAGCAAAGAAGAGGTATATCTTTGTACTCATTGATGATCACTCTCGCTACATGTGGTCGATCTTGCTAAAAGAAAAGGGAGAAGCATTTGGAAAGTTCAAAATCTTCAAGAAGGTTGTAGAACAAGAAACGGGTTTAACTGTTAAAACATTCCGTACTGATAGGGGAGGAGAGTTTGTTTCACAAGAATTTTAAAACTTTTGTGAGAGTGCAGGTATTCAAAGGCATCTAACCGCACCCTACTCGCCATAGCAAAACGGAGTGGTGGAGAGACGAAACAGAACCCTCATGGAAATGACTCGGAGCATCCTTAAACATATGGGTTTACCTAATTACCTTTGGGGAGAAGCAGTGAGGCATGCTACCTATGTTATAAACAGAGTAGCAACAAGAACTTTGATTGCACAAACCCCATATGAAGCATATAAAGGAAGGAAGCCGAGCATTGAACACTTTCGTGTCTTTGGATGTCTCGGATACGCAAAAATAGAAGCTCCACACTTGAAAAAACTAGATGATAGATCCCGAATGTTGGTGCATCTTGGAACGGAACCGGGATCAAAAGCATATCGACTACTTGAACCGACAACAAGGAAAGTAATAGAGAGCCGTGATGTGGTGTTTGATGAGAACAAGAGTTGGAGGTGGAATAATCTTGAGAAAGACACTAATGAGGAACCATGAATGTTTACGGTTAATTTTGGAGAATATGGCAACAATGGAATACGAGAAGATCGTGGAATAAGAAGAGATCGTGTTATGTCAGAAAACATAGAAAGAAGAGACGATGATGAGGGTAGTGAGAAATCGTTCGATGATGGTAGTGATGACTATGCTCAAAGAGATGAGACCGATGATGAGAGAGAGGAAGAAATTCAACATGAAAGCCCCAATCCTGTGTTAAGAAGATCAACACGACAAGTCTCAAAAGCCAAGTACTTGGAAGACTATGTCTTATTGGCTGAAATCGAGTGTGAAAAGCTTTTATTAGCTATCAATGAGGAACCATGGAACTATGATGAGGCAAAAGAGATGAAAGAATGGAGAGATGCGTGTCAAGAAGAGATCTCTTCTATCAATAAGAATGGAACTTGGAATCTATTTTCACTTCCTCAAGGCGCCAAGGCAATTGGGCTAAAATGGGTGTTTAAAATCAAAAGAAACTCTGATGGGAGCTTGAACAAGTACAAAGCAAGGCTTGTAGCTAAGGGTTACATACAAAGACAAGGTGTAGAGTTCGACGAGGTGTTCGCTCCTGTAGCTCGCATCGAGATCATACGGTTCATTCTTGCCTTGGCAGCTTCAAATTCTTGGGAAGTACATCATCTTGATGTAAAGACTGCTTTCTTGCATGGAGAATTAAAAGAAGTGGTGTTTGTCAAACAACCAGAAGGATTTGTTATTAAAGGAAGTGAAGACAAGGTTTACAAATTAAACAAGGCACTTTATGGTTTAAGGCAAGCACCAAGAGCTTGGAACAACAAACTAAATGGAATTCTTATGGAGTTAAAATTTGTCAAGTGTTCCAAAGAACCATCGTTGTATAGAAAACAAGAAAAGGAGCACCTACTTATCGTCGCCGTTTATGTTGATGACCTACTGGTTACGGGATCAAGTTTAAGTTTGATACTTGAATTCAAGAAGGGAATGGCATCAAAATTCGAAATGAGTAATCTTGGAAAGCTGACATACTATTTGGGTATTGAAGTCCTGCAATATAATGGTGGTATAATGCTAAGCCAAGAAAGATATGCTGAGAAGATTCTTGAAGAAACCGGTATGAAGGACTGCAACTTAGTTCACATTCCAATGGAAGCCGGTCTCGAGTTATCTAAGTCACACAAGGATGAAAGCATAGACGAAACAGAGTATAGACGTAACATTGGATGCCTCCGATACCTACTCCATACACGACCTGATCTTGCATATTGTGTAAGTATATTGAGTAGGTATATGCATGATCCTAAGAGATCACATGGAGCAGCATTAAAGGTGATACTTAGATACTTACGGGGAACTTCTAGTTATGGTTTAAATTTTCAGCGTGGAGATACAACAGGTTTGATAGGATACAGTGATAGCTCTCATAATGTGGACAAAGATGATGGACGAAGCACAGGTGGTCACATATTTTATCTCAACAAGTTCCCTATTACATGGTGCTCACAGAAACAACACACGGTGGCAATGTTTTCGTGTGAGGCTGAGTTTATGGCGGGTACCGAGGCTGCAAAACAAGCTATATGGCTTCAAGATTTGTTTAGTGAGATCTTTGGTACTCCTAGTAAAAGAGTCACAATTTTTATGGATAACAAGTCAGCAATAGCTCTCACCAAGAATCCGGTCTTTCATGGAAGAAGTAAGCACATACATAGAAGGTATCATTTTATAAGGGAATGTGTTGAGAATGGACATATCGAAGTAGAACATGTTCCCGGAACCGAGCAAAAGGCGGACATCCTAACAAAAGCACTTGGGAAGATAAAGTTTAAAGAAATGAGAGAGTTGATTGGAGTTCAAGATTTGAAGAAGAATGTGTTCAAGCTTAAGAGGGAGAATGTTGAGTTAAGCTTGAAGAAGAAGATAACTTGAAGAGCAAGTCATTGTAATCCTACCGAGATATGGATTAGGATTAGAGGTGTTTATAAGTCCTATTTGAATTAGGATTTAGGTTTTGGTTTTATATAAATAGAGAGGTCGAGTTATGACATTAAGTGTGAGATTAAGAGGTTTTGTGAGCTTTAGTTTTTGAGGAATTTTTCTAAAGCAATAAAAGAAAGAGTCTTTTATACACTTCATAATCTCCAAGTTCTTAAGGTCTTTAAAACAATATATAATACTGAATTTCAATGCATATACGATTAATGTATTAAAGCGAAACATGATAATTGAATATGTATATATTATAGTATGTGTGGAAGGAAAGACATTGTCAAATGATGCTTGAATTCGTTATTACGGAGCTAAAAGCAAATAACCACTATAGTAGAATGCCGAATGTTGCTGGTAGAAGAAGAGATAAAGAGCAAAATCAGATTTATATTCAACATGATGTCGATCAAGATGAACGTTACTCTCCGTTTACTAAAATAAAAAAATTTAAGCTGAATATTAAACATATAATATTCATGAATCACTGATACGACAAAACCATTATATTTAATATTAAGAAT
>NW_006238790.1:7080-8494 GCF_000375325.1 Capsella rubella | reverse complement strand
TGAGGCAGTGAATGGCTTGTATAAAGTTATTTTGGGGTTAGAATATGTTATAATACTATGAATTTGATTGATTACAAGTGCTAGAGATGCATGAAGAATGTTTAAAACTAAGAAGAAAGGCTTGTTGATATTTGGTCCCAAATGGGATAAGAACTCAAAACCATTGCTTTGAGGCAGTGAATGGCTTGTATAAAGTTATTATGGGTTAGAATATGTTATTATACAATGAATTTGATTGATTACAAGTGCTAGAGATGCATGATTAATGTTTAAGAGTGAGAAGAAAGACTTGTTGATAATTGGTCACAAATGGGATAAGAACCCAAAACCATTGCTTTGAGGCAGTGAATGGCTTGTATAAAGTTATTTTGGATTAGAATATGTTATAATACAATGAATTTGATTGATTACAAGTGCTAGAGATGCATGAAGAATGTTTAAAAGTGAGAACAAAGAGTTGTTGATATTTGGTCACAAATGGGATAAGTGTTAGACAAGATATATGTAAATATATTATTTCTTATATTAGTTATTTTGGGTTAGAATATGTTACAATACAATGAATTTGATTGATTACAAGTGCTAGAGATGCATGAAGAATGTTTAAAAGTGAGAACAAAGAGTTGTTGATATTTGGTCACAAATGGGATAAGAACCCAAAACCATTGCTTTGAGGCAGTGAATGGCTTGTATAAAGTTATTTTGGGTTTGAATATGTTATAATACAATGAGTTTGATTGATTACAAGTGCTAGAGATGCATGAAGAATGTTTAAAAGTGAGAACAAAGAGTTGTTGATATTTGGTCACAAATGGGATAAGAACCCAAAACCATTGCTTTGAGGCAGTGAATGGCTTGTATAAAGTTATTTTGGGTTAGAATATGTTATAATACAATGAATTTGATTGTTCACAAGTGCTAGAGATACATAAAGAATGTTAAGAAGTGAGAAGAAAGACATGTTCATATCTGGTCCCAAATGGGATAAGAACCCAAAATCATTGCTTTGAGGCAGTGAATGGCTTGTATAAAGTTATTTTTGGTTAGAATATGTTATAATACAATGAGTTTGATTGATTACAAGTGCTAGAGATGCATGAAGAATGTTTATAAGTGAGAAGAAAGACTTGTTGATATTTGGTCCCAAATAGGATAAGAACCCAAAACAATTGCTTTGAGGCAATGAATGACTTGTATAAAGTTATTTTAGGTTGGAATATGTTATAATACAATTAATTTGATTGATTACAAGTGCTAGAGATGCATGAAGAATGTTTAGAAGTGAGAAGAAAGACTGGTTGATATTTGGTCCCAAATGGGATAAGAACCCCAAAACCATTGCTTTGAGGCAGTGAATGGCTTGTATAAAGTTATTATGGGTTAGAATATGTTATTATACAATGAATTTGATTGA
>NW_006238790.1:1221-6463 GCF_000375325.1 Capsella rubella | reverse complement strand
TTTATAAAGTTATTTTTGGTTAGAATATATTATAATCCAATGAATTTGATTGATAACAAGTGCTAGAGATGAATGAAGAATGTTTAAAAGTGAGAAGAAAGACTTGTTGATATTTGGGCACAAATGGGATAAGAACCCAAAACCATTGCTTTGAGGCAGTGAATGGCTTGTATAAAGTTATTTTGGGTTAGAATATATTATAATACAATGAATTTGATTGATTACAAGTGGTAGAGATGCATGAAGAATGTTTAAAAGTGAGAAGAAAGACTTGTTGATATTTGGTCACAAATGGGATAATAACCAAAAACCATTGCTTTGTGGCAGTGAATGGTTTGCATAAAGTTATTTTGTGTTAGAATATGTTATAATACAATGAATTTGATTGATTACAAGTGCTAGAGATGCATGAAGAATGTTTAAAAGTGAGAAGAAAGACTTGTTGATATTTGGTCTAAAATGGGATAAGAACCCAAAACCATAGCTTTGAGGCAGTGAATGGCTTGTATAAAGTTATTTTGGGGTAGAATATGTTATAATACAATGAATTTGATTGATTACAAGTGCTAGATATGCATGAACAATGTTTAAAAGTGAGAAGAAAGACTTGTTGATATTTGGTCACAAGTGGGATAAGTGTTAGACAAGATATATGTAAATATATTATTTCTTATATTAGTTATAGTATCAAGTGTGAATACTCTCGTACACGTTCTCGTACGTTACACTATGTAACCTCTATATATATTCTTGTCAATAAGATATCTAGGGCATCGAGCTCTATTCAATCTTACATGGTATCAGCCGCCGTTGGCTTTTCCTTCGACCTCTGACCTTCTCTCTCTCAAATTTTTTTTTCTTCTTCTTCTTCTTCTTCTTCTCCTGCTTCTTCATCCTCTGTTCTTTCTCTTCTTCTTCTTCTTTTTTACTCGATGGCTGCTCCCACCACTGGAACTTCCGACAAACCGTTCACCATCTCTCAAATCAAGGCCTACATTCCTATTGTCCTTGATCTGAAGAAGTTCAATTACGATGTGTGGCGTGAGTTATTCGAAACACACTGCACAACGTTTGGCGTCCTTAACCATATCGATGGAACCGGCGTGTCTACTCCTGACACTGAACAATCATGGAAGGAGCGTGACGGGCTGGTTAAGATGTGGATCTACGGAACTCTTTCTGAATCTCTCCTTGACACTGTCATGACAGCCAAGTGCACCGCCCGTGACCTCTGGCTCACCGTCGAGAACCTGTTCCGTGACAACAAGGAGGCTCGTGCTTTGCAGTGTGATCATGAACTACGCACAGCCTCGATCGGTGATCTCAGTGTGCATGAATACTGTCTCAAACTCAAAACTCTCTCTGATCTCCTTGCGAATCTTGACTCTCCTGTCTCAGATCGAGTTCTTGTTATGCATCTCCTCAATGGTCTCTCCGACAAGTACGACAACATCATCAACGTCATCAAACACAAGACTCCGTTTCCAACTTTTGCAACAGCACGTTCTATGCTAACCATGGAGGAAGATCGTCTTGCCAAACAAAGCAAGCCACTACCGAGCAACAACAACAGTTCCTCTACTCCCACAGTTCTCTACACGGCCTCAGCTCAACAACACTCCCAAACTCAAAATCAACAAGGACGAGGCTACAACAATCGTGGAAGAGGCAACAAACACAATCGTGGTAGGGGACGTCACAACAACAACACGTCTTGGCAACACCAATCATACGGACCACCACAATGGCCATATGGACCTTCACAATGGCCACTGCCGTATGGTTTCTCCCCATTTTCGTCGCCGTTTCCGATGCCTCATGCTCATCACCGCCAGCCAGCTTTCCCTCCGAGTAATGGCATCCTTGGTCCTGCTCCACAACAACGATCTTCTGCTGAAGCTCACATGATTCAGTCTCCCTATCCTTCGCTCCAAACCGTGTCGCCGTATCTACCGTCCGAGATTACTCATGCTTTCAACCCAATGGCATTGCAAGATCCGAACAATAGCTCGTGGTACATGGACTCTGCCGCAACGAACCATATCACTGCGACTCCAGGTACCCTTCGTTCTGTTTTTAATACCAGCGCTTGTCCTCCTGTGACAGTTGGTAATGGATCCTTTGCTAACGTTACTAAGCTCGGTAATGGTATCATTCCCTCCCCAACTCGTCCTCTCCTTCATAAAAATGTTCTTGTGTGCCCATCTATCATTAAAAATTTGGTGTATGTGCGTCGTTTTGTCACGGACAACAAATGTTCTATTGAATTTGACCCTTTTGGCTTTCTTGTTAAGGATCTTCAAACCAAGAAGCCTCTTCTCCGATGTGACAGTCAAGGGCCTCTATATGCGGTGAATACACCTAAAAATACTACATCACCGCAGGCTCTTATCGCATCTTCTAATAGCACTCTCTAGCATCGTCGCTTGGGTCATCCCGGGAGCTCTGTTCTTCAAACTCTTTCTTCTTCTGGGGTTTTAGATTTCAATAAAAATGACATGACAACCTTGTGTCATGCGTGTCAACTTGGCAAAAGTGTTCGCCTTCCATTTTCTACTTCTACTTCTCTTCTTTCGAAACCTTTTGAAATTATTCACTCGGATATATGGACTTCTCCTGTTCCGAGTTTTGGAGGAATAAAATTCTATGTCATTTTTCTTGACCAATTTTCTAATTATGTTTGGGTTTACCCTCTCAGGCGCAAGAGTGAAACGCTAAGCAAATATATTCACTTCTCTGCCTTTGTTCGTAATCAATTTGGCTGCCCCATTCAATCTATTCAATGTGACAACGGTGGTGAATACAATAATCGCCAATTTCTATCCTATCTTGCAGCTGAAGGCACAAAATGCCGTTTTTCATGTCCGTATACCTCCCAGCAAAATGGTCGCGCAGAACGAATGCTACGTACGCTCAACAACATTGTACGCACTATTCTGTTCCAAGCTCATATGCCACCAGAATTTTGGGTGGAGGCCCTTCATACAGCTGCTCATCTTCTCAACATTCTTCCATCGTCATCCATCTCCAATGCCTCCCCATTCACCAAACTTTTTCACAAACCTGCACAATACAATCATCTTCGCGTTTTTGGCTGTTTGTGTTATCCTAACCTTCTTCCTCAATCTCCGCACAAACTTGCTCCTCGATCAACGTCATGTGTTTTCCTCGGATACCCTACTGATCATCGCGGGTATCGTTGTTTTGACTTAAACACTCGTAAAATTATTTTTTCACGACATGTTTATTTCGATGAAAACACCTTTCCGTTTCTTAAACCTACTCCTACCTCAGTTTCTTCTTCTCACTCTTCTCTCATTTCTCCTCCTCCTATCTCTATTTCAACTCCGTCTCCTCCGCCAGCTACTGAAAACATCCTTCCGCCCTCACCTCCTCTTCCAGCTAACGAGGCCCCTCCTCCGCCTCCTCCAGCATTACCCACGCATCCAATGGTAACTCGGAGTAAAAATGGCATTGTCAAACCACGACAACGCCTTTGTCTCCATACGTCTGTTGTGTCTCCCCTTCCTTTGACACACGTACAGGCCGCTAAGGATCCTAACTGGAATGCTGCCATGGGAGATGAACATAGCGCTCTTATTAAAAGTGGAACGTGGGACTTGGTTCCGCGACCAGTTGCTACTAATATTGTTCGATCTTTGTGGCTTTTCAGGCATAAATTTAATGCGGATGGGCAACTCGTGAGGTACAAGGCGCGTCTCGTTGCGAACGGCAAATCTCAACAACTTGGAGTCGATTGTGATGAGACTTTTAGTCCCGTTGTCAAACCAGCAACTATTCGTTCAGTTCTCCACGTTGCCGTTGCAAAAGATTGGCCACTTCATCAACTAGACGTTAAAAACGCATTCTTAAATGGTGACCTTGAAGAAACTGTCTACATGCACCAACCACCCGGTTTTGTTGACAAAACCAAACCATATCATGTGTGCCTCCTCAAGCGGTCTCTTTATGGGCTCAAACAAGCCCCACGGGCCTGGTATAAGCGATTTGCGATTTTTGCCAAGAAAATTGGCTTCACTCAAAGTGTGAGTGACCCGTCTCTCTTTATCTACTGTCACAATAATCAGCTTGCCTACATTCTGCTCTATGTTGATGACATAGTTCTCACCGCTTCCACCACGACTCTTTTTCGGTCCATCCTTGCCTCACTACACAATGAGTTTGACATGACTGATCTTGGTCGGCTATATTACTTCCTTGGGATTTCTGTCACTCGTACTGCGGCGGGCGTGCTTCTACAACAACAAAACTACGCGGCCGACATTCTTCACCGTGCCAACATGACGAACTGCAATCCTTGCTCCACTCCGGTTGACTTGAAGTCCAAGCTCTCTTTCGACGGTAAACCGGTCTCTGATCCCACATTGTATCGTAGTCTCGCTGGTGCTCTCCAATATCTCACCTTTACTCGCCCAGACATTTCTTTTGCGGTCCAACAGATATGTCTCTTTATGCATGATCCTAGGGAGCCTCATTTCACAGCTCTTAAACGCATTCTTCGCTACATCAAAGGTACCATCTCTCACGGACTGCAAATTCACAAATCCTCCATCCATCAACTTACCGCTTACACAGATGCTGATTGGGCCGGGTGCCCTTCTACACGACGTTCTACATCTGGTTACGGTATTTTTCTTGGTGATAGCCTTGTTTCTTGGTCCTCTAAACGACAAGTCACAGTCTCCCGTTCGAGTGCAGAAGCTGAATATCGCGGTGTAGCCAATGCTGTGGCTGAAGCAACATGGCTTCGAAATTTACTCCTTGAGATGAAATGCCCGCTGTCCAAAGCTACTATCGTTTATTGTGATAACATCAGTGCCGTGTACTTATCCTCAAATCCTGTCAAGCATCAACGAACAAAGCATGTCGAGATTGATATTCACTTTGTTCGGGAACGTGTAGCACTTGGTCAAGTTCGTGTACTCCATGTTCCCACAAGCCTCCAATATGCTGACATATTCACCAAAGGGCTTCCAACACAACTTTTCTCTGATTTCAGGACCAGTCTCAACGTCCAGAAGCCTCCCGATGCGACTGCAGGGGCGTGTTAGACAAGATATATGTAAATATATTATTTCTTATATTAGTTATAGTATCAAGTGTGAATACTCTCGTACACGTTCTCGTACGTTACACTATGTAACCTCTATATATATTCTTGTCAATAAGATATCTAGGGCATCGAGCTCTATTCAATCTTACAATAAGAACCCAAAACCAT
>NW_006238790.1:386-1121 GCF_000375325.1 Capsella rubella | reverse complement strand
TGAATGGCTTGTATAAAGTTATTTTGGGTTAGAATATGTTATAATACTATGAATTTGATTGATTACAAGTGCCTGAAATGCATGAAGAATGTTTAAAAGTGAGAAGAAAGACTTGTGTATATTTGGTCCCAAATGGGATAAGAACCCAAAACCATAGCTTTGAGGCAGAGAATGGCTTGTATAAAGTTATTTTGGGTTAGAATATGTTATAATACTATGAATTTGATTGATTACAAGTGCTAGAGATGCATGAAGAATGTTTAAAAGTGAGAACAAAGAGTTGTTGATATTTGGTCACAAATGGGATAAGAACCCAAAACCATTGCTTTGAGGCAGTGAATGGCTTGTATAAAGTTATTTTGGGTTAGAATATGTTATAATACTATGAATTTGATTGATTACAAGTGCTAGAGATGCATGAAGAATGTTTAAAAGTGAGAAGAAAGACTTGTTGATATTTGGTCTTAAATGGGATAAGAACCCAAAACCATAGCTTTGATGCAGTGAATGGCTGGTATAAAGTTATTTTGGGTTAGAATATGTTATAATACTATGAATTTGATTGATTACAAGTGCTAGAGATGCATGAAGAATGTTTAAAACTGAGAAGAAAGGCTTGTTGATATTTGGTCCCAAATGGGAATAAGAACCCAAAACCATTGCTTTGAGGCAGTGAATGGCTTGTATAAAGTTATTTTGTAGTTAGAATATGTTATAATACAATGAATTTGATTA
>NW_006238790.1:0-286 GCF_000375325.1 Capsella rubella | reverse complement strand
TAGAGATGCATGAAGAATGTTTAAAAGTGAGAACAAAGAGTTGTTGATATTTGGTCACAAATGGGATAAGAACCCAAAACCATTGCTTTGAGGCAGTGAATGGCTTGTATAAAGTTATTTTGGGTTAGAATATGTTATAATACAATGAATTTGATTGATTACAAGTGCTAGAGATGCATGAAGAATGTTTAAAAGTGAGAAGAAAGACTTGTTAATATTTGGTCTTAAATGGGATAAGAACCCAAAACCATAGCTTTGAGGCAGTGAATGGCTTTTATAACATTAT
>NW_006238791.1:3858-9297 GCF_000375325.1 Capsella rubella | reverse complement strand
TTGTTAGAAAGAACCGACCGTTTTTTTTATTTTTTTTCTTTTTTTTTTGAGAAAAAGTTGTGTGGGAATGTGTTAAGAAACACTAATGCCCATGGTCTTATACTACTATTAATAGAAACGTTTCCACGTTTTGAAGTTCAAATATGGCGGAAAAGTTAAAGTTACGTAGTAATAACTTAATCAACATCCATAATCTCTAAACATGATTTGTTGGTTAATTAGTGGTTCTTGTTAATGATATCTTATATAATAAGACAAGGTTTCTTTTTAACTTTGCCTCACAACGCGACATGTGTCGCTCAATGCTTCCGACATGTGTCATTTTTATTAATTTATAATTTAACATTTAAATTTTTTTTTTTTATGATATTGTGTTGTAAGTTATATGTTACATGTATGGTTTGCTTTTTAAAAAGTGTCATTGTTGCAAAAATATGTTTTTCCTAATTTTAGTTTCTAATTAAATTAAATATCATATAAGCTAAACATAAAATGGAGTTGTTATAATTTTTTATCCAAAGAAAATTGCTGTGACTTTTTTACCTACTCCTTTAAAGATACATTTTTAAAGTTTTTTTTCCTACTCCTTTAAAATTTTTTTTTTAAAAGTTATTAATATGGGTAATAAATTATTTATAACATAATTTCTAATTTTTAAAATTTAATTTATAAGAGAAGAATTAAAGAGATTATCAAACAAAATTTATTTAATTTTCTATTATCAAATAGTTGAGAAAATAATATAATGAATTTAAATCAAAGAAACCACAAAACACATTTAATCATATATATTAAACTCACACTTTAATATAAAAACTAAAATAACATAAATTTGCATTAACTATATTTTCCATTCAATTTTTCAATACACAATCAATTATACTTGACTCCCATAATTGTTTTATGATATTTAATTACATATTAATTACACAATAATATCATACTCCGCTCTACACTCTTAGTAACTTAACCTCATTTACTAAAATAAATAATAATTTTTATATTCATAATAATACAAATACCTACCCAATTTATTTTCCTAAAGAGACCGAACATATAGTTAGTATTTTTGTCGTGTACATATAATAGATAGATATCGTCATGCACATTTTTTAATAATTTCTTTTTGTATTTACATTTTATTTAAAATCTTATAAATTGATTAGATTTTATTTTTATTTGGTAATTTATATTTATAAATAAAATAATAATAGTAAGCAGAGTTAAAATTTTATTTTTATCAAATGAAAAGGGCAAAAACCTAAAAATTCGCCATCATGTACATATAAAAGATAGATGTCGTAACGAAATTCTTCATTGTTCTCTTTAATTTTGATGTAAACATGTTATGCTATTTTAGTTTGGATTCATTTATTTAGCTTTTATAGTAATGTAAATCTTCATGCATATTTGTTTTAAAAAAATTTAGTAGTCATTTTAAAACTAAACTAATGCTACATTAAAAAGTCTATATATATATATATATATATATATATATATATATATATATATATATATTCTCATCTATCTCCTATGTCAGCTTCCTTTACAATCAAATAGAATATAAAAATATCAAAGTTCTTCTTCTCATGTAATATTCTTCTGTTTATTTGGCTTATGATCTCTCTTTTTAGTTTTTACATAACTATAGTTTAAATGCTTTTATAATCTAAATTGAAAAATCTTTTCTAAATAAAGTTCAAAACAATATATCATATGTTTCAAATGAAATTGTTTAATTTGATATTTTGAAAAGTTTAACTTGATCATTTTAAAAATTTAAGTTACTTTTAGGTTATGATAAAATATAAGGTGAGTAACAAATGCTCATAATTTTGTATGTGCTAATTTTGTATTACTTTGTTTAGATCTCATTCAGTTCTATATTTTCCAAATATACTTTTCGTTTATTTTTAATGTATACAATGTACACAAAATATGTTTTATACTAATTTTGCGATCGCGTTCAATTTTGTTAGTGCGTTAATTATTTTGTTTAAACATAAAAATTAATATTATTTTGTAATACACATAATGAATATAAACATATTATTTTGTTTTAAAATTATTTTCAAAACATATATTAACACTTATCCACACATATATAACTTAATATAATTTTTAATTAATATTTCATGTATAACCCACGCATCGCGTGGACAACTTTCTAGTATGTAATATGACAATGTGTCATCATTTAGTTTAACTCCACATACAGAAAATATAATTAAATGATTAATTTACTGTTAAATTATCAAATTTCATATTGTAAAGAAAATATTTCCGCCAGAGTAACTAAAACGACGTCGTTTACGTGATACCCTTAAATACTGTGAATTTGTGAAAGAACAATTGTGTTTGCTAAACGATGCCGTTTTAGTGGTGAATCTTCGTCTTCTCTCCAGAAACTTCGTCTTCTTCGTGACGTCCGTCTTTTTAGTTACCGTAACATTTTCAGGAATAAAGAAAAACAATCGAATTCGGCTTCGTTTGAGCAATTAACCGAACCCCTCGATCGATTTTGTACAAAAAGTTTTCACCTTTCAACACATCGACATGGCTACTTCATCAGGTTCGTTTCCTTCTTCTTCGTATAGTGTGATATCTCCGTTCTAGAATTTGTGTTAAAGGATTTTGCTTTATCGTTTTATAGATTGAATGGTTTTGGTATTGAAATGGGTATTTGAATAAATGTATAATTTGAATCAAGAAATTGATGTTCTTGGGCATGTAATGTGATTGTGTAGTTGGGTTTAAGTCGAGAGAAGAGCATCGGAAGAAACAAGAATTGGAGGAAGCGCGTAAAGCTGGGCTTGCTCCAGCTGAGATTGATGAGGAAGGGAAAGAGATTAACCCTCATATACCTCAGTATATGTCATCTGCTCCGTGGTATCTTAATACTGAGAAACCAGTAAGTTCATGTTCCTATGTTGTGTTCTGTTCTACATCAAATTTTCTTGTTCTGTGCTTATAGATTGTGTGTGTGTTGTTTTACTCAGAGCTTGAAACATCAGAGGAAATGGAAATCTGATCCGAACTATACCAAGTCGTGGTACGATAGAGGAGCGAGAACGTTCAAGGCAGACAAGTATAGGAATGGAGCTTGTGAAAAGTGAGCAACGTGGTTAAGAAGAAACTCTTTTTGTTGTTGTTTGTTCAGTTTCTTTGATTTGTGTTGTCTCAGGTTTTGAGTTTCTTTGTTTTCAGCTGTGGGGCTATGACGCATAGTACAAAGTTGTGTATTGAGAGGCCAAGAAAGATAGGAGCGAAGTGGACTAATAAGCATATATCTCCTGATGAAAAGATTGAGTCTTTTGAACTTGATTATGATGGGAAAAGGGATAGATGGAACGGTTACGATATGAATCAGTATGCTCGAGTGATTGAGAGGTATGAGGCTAGGGATGAAGCGAGAAGGAAATTCTTAAAAGAGAAGCAACTGAAAAAGTTGGAAGAGAAGAGTAAAAAGCAGCGTGTGGATGAAGAGTCTAGTGATGATGATGATGAAGACGATGCTCTGAAACTTGATGAAGCTAAAGTTGATGAGAGCAAGCAAATGGACTTTGCTAAGGTAGAGAAACGTGTCAGAACAACAGGCGGTGGCAGCACAGGAACGGTTAGGTATGTTTGGTGTTCTGATTGTTGAGTATTTTTTCTCAGTGTTTGAGCATGATCTCATAATATATGGTTTGATTGATGTTTGTGATGTGCTTCTCTTTACAGGAATTTGCGTATACGTGAAGACACTGCAAAATATCTTCTGAATCTTGATGTCAATTCCGCTTATTATGATCCCAAAACTCGGTCTATGCGTGAAGATCCTCTTCCAAACGCCGATCCAAACGAGAAATTCTATGCAGTAAGTGCCCGGAAATTTATATTTTGCAGCTTCATTGACATTGATCTCTGTTAACAATTTTGAAATGTGCCAGGGAGACAATCAATACAGAATGACTGGACAAGCCCTAGACTTCAAGAAACTCAATGTTCATGCGTGGGAATCATTTGAGAAAGGCCAAGCGGAGATCAACATGCAAGCTGCTCCCTCTCAAGCCGAGCTGCTTTTCAAGAACTATAAAGCAGCAAAGGAAAAACTGAAGAAACAGATGAAAGAAACCATCATGGAGAAGTATGGAAATGCTGCATCCAAGGAAGAAATCCCAAGGGAGCTTCTACTAGGACAAAGTGAGAGAGAAGTTGAATATGACCGTTGTGGAAGAGTTATCAAAGGAATGGTACTATATGGAATACTTATCGTTCACTCTTGGTGCAGTTTTAATCTTTCTACATACTCATCACTCCTTGGTAAACTTCAGAATTCATCAGTATACTACCAAACGTTTCGGCTTTAATCTGACTAGACATGCTTCAGTTAAATTTGCGCACATAAGTAAATGGGGCAGGGCTTTTTGTTTCTGTCAGACATGGTTAGTTTCATTGTCTTTGTTTTGTGCGTGTTTACAGGAATCTTCAGTACCTAAAAGCAAATATGAGGAAGATGTTTACATAAACAACCACACAAGTGTATGGGGTTCATGGTGGAAAGATCACCAATGGGGATATAAATGTTGTCAGCAAACAATTAAGAACAGCTACTGCACTGGAGTTGCAGGAATCGAGGCGGTTAAGGAAGCTGACGATCTGATGAAAACCAATATCGAAAGAAAAGCAAACTCGTATGGTTAGTACTGCACTTTTCTTAGTAGTTATATACATGGTTTGTTTGTTTGTCTTTTACATAGAGCCTTATCGATTATTGTAATGGCAATGTGGATGAATGCAGAGATGTCTGGTCCAGTAACAGAGAAAAGACTCGCGACTTGGGGAAGTGAAACGCAAGAAGATCTGGTTCTTGACAAGAAAAAACTCGCTGAAGCTCTAAAGAAGGTAAGAAATATCATCACCAATAACAGTTTTTGGTTACTTTATTATGTTGAGTGGTTTTACTGATGTCATTTGGTTTTTGACAACCAGGAGGATGAGAGAAAGAGAGAGGAGAAAGACGAAAGAAAACGCAAATACAACGTCCAATGGAATGATCAGGTATATCTATCATCATCACATCATCATCACATCACAACACATTGATTAAAGTTATAGAGCTATGTTTTGGATTATAGTGAGTTTATGACACATTTTTGTTTTTCAAAATTCCAGGTTACACCTGAAGAAATGGAAGCATATAGAATGAAAAGAATGCATCAGGATGATCCCATGAAGAATTTTTTGCACTAAAGTGGCTTTGTTAATATTAGTTGTAGTACTTAGAAAAATTTACGAGACAAGAAACCGAATTGGTTTTGTTATAAATTTGTTTGGTTTGTTATAAATAACCGAATCGAAATTAATGACGTTCAAATTTAACCAAACCGGGGTTTTTCCGGTTAAGTTCTTCCAACAAAAAAACACATGAATCTCGTCCTGTAGAGAAAGAATGAC
>NW_006238791.1:2839-3693 GCF_000375325.1 Capsella rubella | reverse complement strand
CACTTATTGTTCTTCCTCTACAGAGGCAAAACCTCTCTGCTTTTTCAGTTTGCTCTCAATCTCGCGAGCGCTTCTACAGACTCTCGCGTCGTCTTCATCTGTCACCGGAAAAAACTCGAATCCAATCCTCCGTTTCTCTCTCAGGTAAACTTTTTTCGCATCGCTGCCGTGTTTGAAATTTCTCTGAGCTTTTATGGTATCTAGACTCGAATTCTTCTCAGGGAATCGATCCTTCCTCCGATGTATTCAATCGGATTCAGATGAAGTTAGTAAGAACACAAACCAATTTGAAAACTAAACTTACTTAGCTTAGTTTTAGCGAATGATTCGATAAATCAGTTTCTGTGATTGAAGATATGTGGATGATGATGAAGGAATCAGGAAGTACTTTGCTGCGTTTCATCTTCATCATGTTGATGATTCACCAGTTGCTGTTATAATTGATGATTTTGGTGATTACTTTGCACAATTGTAAGCTTCCACTCTTCACAGGTTCACACATTGGTTTCAAGATTTTGCTTAGAATATGATCATGATGGTTTGAGTTCTTCGATTTTAGGAACTCAGTAACGAGTTCTCGGGCTAGAGACATGGCGATGGTTCGGACTCTTGCTCTATGCCACAATGCTATAGTTGATGCTAAGTGAGTGAGCCTTTTCTCGAATGTTTATATGATGAATCAGAGAAAACAATTTTTGTATGAGTTTTGTGTTTTAGTAGGAAAGCCTTTTGTGAGCTTGTCTTATCCGAGACTAACCATGGAGATTCCCCGAGGTCGTTGTTCATCTACAAACGATGGATCGCGAAGATCTTTTCGATAAAAGGTTTTTGTGTTTTTGTTTTCATCCTGATTC
>NW_006238791.1:2670-2739 GCF_000375325.1 Capsella rubella | reverse complement strand
AGTTTGTGGTATCCATTTATTGTGATGAAGCTCATGGTGATGGATCGTTTGTCTTGACAAGTAATGGTG
>NW_006238791.1:2324-2499 GCF_000375325.1 Capsella rubella | reverse complement strand
GCTTAATTTTAGAAAACAGAAAGAAAAGTGACTCTAGCTAGCTTTGCGACTCTCATAGAAAGAAAAGTGAGCCTCTTTGCTCTATTTGCTCGCAAGCTTGGGTCAGCTTGGGATCTCATATTCTAATTACAGAATTTGATTTTGATTGTCAAAGTGAAATTGAACTATAGGTAAT
>NW_006238791.1:2003-2224 GCF_000375325.1 Capsella rubella | reverse complement strand
TGCTTGAGTTATTTTACTATAAGTTCCAATTATAAGTAGATGTAACATCGTATGAATGACAAAATTATGAAGGTGTGAGTACATTTTTTTCTAGTTCTATTTCATTATTAGTAAGTAGTAACGCAAGGGTCGACCCAAAAATATGTTAAGTAGATGTGTTGCAAAAACTTCCATTGAACTGGTCTAATCTCTTACAATCAAGAAAAAGTTACTTCCTCACA
>NW_006238791.1:989-1903 GCF_000375325.1 Capsella rubella | reverse complement strand
TCCGACGTTCTTCTCTCGGGTTTCTCAGATGGAATGGCAGATCCTTCTAGTTGTTATAACTATCACGAGCGTGACATCGACCAAGTTTGTTTTCCTCTTTTTGTTATTCTATTATATCTTATCTAACCAACAAAACATTAAAAGCTATGTGTTGTTTTCTTGATACCTAGCTCGCATTTTGTTGTAGGCACTTGTCGTACTGAAAAAGGGAACACAATTACTCAAGTACAGTAGGAAAGGGAAACCTAAATTCCGCGCATTCAGGCTTTCACCGGTATGTAATGTTATCGGTTTTTCAATTTTATATATATGTTTGTGCTTACATTTTCATTGTGCTCATAGTATGTTGCATTGTATTCACCATTATTAATCAATGATGATGACAGGATGAAAAAACGTTGATTTGGTTCTCGCGTGGAGAAGAAAAAGGTTTGAAGTTATCTGAAGTTTCTCGAATCATCCCTGGACAAAGAACTGTAATCTTGAATTGATGTTACTAAATCTTTCACTCAAAAGCAATGTCTTATTTGAACTTGTTTCTAATAACTTCTTATGAACAGGCTGTTTTCAAGAGATTTTTACGTCCAGAGAAGGATCATTTATCATTTTCACTTTTATATAATAATAGAGAAAGGTCACTTGATCTGGTTAGTAAACAGACCACTTCAAAACTTAGGTTATAAATTTGAAAATTCACTTATTATATATTCATGTTTTTTGTTTGATAGATTTGTAAAGACAAAGCTGAAACAGAGGTTTGGTTTGCTGGTCTTAAATCTTTGATTGAAAAAAGCCGTAATAGACGCACCAGAAGTGAGATCCCTGAGGTATGTTCTTCAACATTTGTATATACATATAATTTAATCGTTACAAGTTAAATCTATATTACATTGATTCTTTTATATTTTTCAGAT
>NW_006238791.1:402-889 GCF_000375325.1 Capsella rubella | reverse complement strand
ATCTATAGACTTTGTCTCGAGTAATATTCCACGAGGTAGAACATCAATCGATCTAGGACATCAGAACAATTCAGATGTGGGATATGAACGTGGAAACATGTTAAGACCAAGCACAGATGGTTTTCGGATTAGTGTCTCAAGCACACCAAGTTGTTCAAGTGGAGGATCTGGTCCAGATGATATAGAATCATTAGGTGATGTTTATGTTTGGGGTGAAGTTTGGACCGAAGGGATATTACCAGATGGGTCTGCTAGCAAAGAAACAGTGAAAATAGATGTATTGACTCCAAGACCTTTAGAATCAAACGTTGTTCTAGACGTTCACCAGATTGTTTGCGGTGTAAGGCACGTCGCGCTTGTGACAAGGCAAGGAGAGGTTTTTACATGGGGAGAAGAAGCTGGAGGAAGACTTGGACATGGTATCCAAGTCGATATTAGTCGTCCAAAGCTTGTTGAGTTTCTTGCTTTAACCAACATAGATTTTGTT
>NW_006238791.1:0-165 GCF_000375325.1 Capsella rubella | reverse complement strand
GGAGTTTTAGGTCATGGAAATAGAGAAAGTGTTTCATATCCTAAGGAAGTACAGTCATTGAACGGTTTAAAAACAGTGAAGGTAGCTTGTAGTGTTTGGCATACCGCGGCGATTGTAGAAGTTATGGGTCAGACCGGTACAAGTATGTCTTCTAGGAAGTTGTTT
>NW_006238792.1:12351-12859 GCF_000375325.1 Capsella rubella | reverse complement strand
GTGTGGAGATAAACTTGTTGAAATTGGGTCCCAAATGGGCTAAGAACTCGGAAACATTGCGTTGAACCACTAAATGACTAATCTAGTGTTGTTTAGGGTTATAATATGTTAGAATACAATGAAATTTATTGATTACAAGTGCTAGAGATGCATGAAGAGTGTTTAGAAGTGTGAAGAAAGACTTGCCGAAATTTGGTTAAAAATGGGCTAAGAACTCGGAAACATTGCGTTAAACAACTAAATGATTTATCTAGTGTTGTTTAGGGTTAGAATATGCTAGAATGCAATGAATTTGATTGATTACAAGTGCTAGAGATGCATGAAGAGTATTTAGAAGTGTGTAGAAAGACTTGCCGAAATTTGGTCCAAAATGGACTAAGAATTCGGAAACATTGTGTTGAACCAGTAAATGACTTATCTAGTGTTGTTTGGAGTTAGCATATGTTTAAATACAATAAATTTGATTAATCACAAGTGCTAGAGATGCATGAAGAGTGTTTAGAAGTGT
>NW_006238792.1:11579-12121 GCF_000375325.1 Capsella rubella | reverse complement strand
CCACTAAATGGCTTGTCTAGTGTTGTTTGGGGTCATAATATGTTAGATTACAATAAATTTGATTGATTAAAAGTGCTAGATATGCATGAAGTGTGTTTAGAAGTGTGGAGATAAACTTGTTGAAATTGGGTCCCAAATGGGCTAAGAAGTCGGAAACATTGGGTTAAACAACTAAATGATTTATCTAGTGTTGTTTAGGGTTATAATATGTTAGAATGCAATGAATTTGATTGATTACAAGTGCTAGAGATGCATGAAGACTGTTTAGAACTGTGGAGAAAGACGTTGAAATTTGGTCCGAAATAGGCTAAGAACCCACAAACATGTCTTTGAAGAAGTAAATGGCTTGTCTAGTGTTGTTTAGGGTTAGAGTATGTTAGTATACAATGGATTTGATTGATTTAAAGTGCTAGAGATGCATGAAAAATGTTTAGAAGTGTGTAGAAATACTTCCAGAAATTTGGACCGAAATGGCCTAATAACCCACAAACATTGCTTTGAAGAATTAAATGGCTTGTCTAGTGTTGTTTGGGATTATAATA
>NW_006238792.1:10008-11418 GCF_000375325.1 Capsella rubella | reverse complement strand
GAATATGTTAGAATATATTGAATTTGATTGATTACAAATGTTAAAGATGCTTGAAGAGTGTTTAAAAATCTGTAGAAAGATTTGCTGAAATTTGTTACGAAATGGGCTAAGAACCCGCAAACATTAGTTTGAACCATTAAATGGCTTGTCTAATTTTGTTTGGGGTTAGAATATGTTCGTAATACAATAGATTTGATTGATTACAAGTTCTAGAGATGCATGAAGACTATTTAGAAGTGTGGAGAAAGACATTGAAATTTGGTCCGAAATAGGCTAAGAACCCACACACAAGTCTTTGAAGCAGTAAATGGCTTGACTAGTGTTGTTTAGGGTTAGAATATGTTAGAATACAATGGGCTTAGAACCCGCAAACATTGCTTTGAAGCATTAAATTGCTTGTCTAGTGTTGTTTGGGGTTATAATATGTTAGAATATATTGAATTTGATTGATTACAAATGTTAAAGATTCTTGAAGAGTGTTTAAAAATCTATAGAAAGATTTGCTGAAATTTGGTCCGAAATGGGCTAAGAACCCGCAAACGTTAGTTTGAACCATTAAATGGCTTGTCTAATTTTGTTTGGGGTTAGATTATGTTAGTAATACAATAGATTTGATTGATTACAAGTGCTAGAGATGCATGAAGACTGTTTAGAAGTGTGGAGAAAGACGTTGAAATTTGGTCCGAAATAGGCTAAGAACCCACACACATCTCGTTGAAGCAGTAAATGGCTTGTCTAGTGTTGTTTAGGGTTAGAATATGTTAGAATATAATGGATTTGATTGATTAAAAGTGCTAGAGATGCATGAAGAATGTTTAGAAGTGTGTAGAAATACTTGCAGAAATTTGGACCGAAATGGGCTAATAACCCACAAACATTGCTTTGAAGAATTAAACGGCTTGTCTAGTGTTGTTTGGGGTTATAATATGTTAGAATATAATAAATTTTACTGATTAAAAGTGCTAGGGATGCATGAAGCGTGTTTAGAAGTGTGGAGAAACACTTGTTGAAATTTGGTCCCAAATGGGCTAAGAACTCAGAAACATTGGATTAAACCACTAAATTGCTTGTCTAGTGTTGTTTGGGGTTAGAATATGTTAGAATATATTGAATTTGATTGATTATAAATGTTAAAGATGCTTGAAAAGTGTTTAAAAATCTGTAGAAAGACTTGCTGAAATTTGTCCGAAATGGGCTTAGAACCCGCAAACATTAGTTTGAACCATTAAATGGCTTGTTTAATTTTTTTGGGGTTAGATTATGATAGTAATACAATAGATTTGATTGATTACAAGTGCTAGAGATGCATGAAGACTGTATAGAAGTGTGGAGAAAGACGTTGAAATTTGGTCAGAAATAGGCTAAGAACCCACTCACATGTCATTGAAGCAGTAAATGGCTTGTCTAGTG
>NW_006238792.1:7477-8037 GCF_000375325.1 Capsella rubella | reverse complement strand
GACTTGCTGAAATTTGGTCCGAAATGGGCTAAGAACCCGCAAACATTAGTTTGAACCATTAAATGGCTTGTCTAATTTTGTTTGGGGTTAGAATATGTTCGTAATATAATAGATTTGATTGATTACAAGTGCTAGAGATGCATGAAGACTGTTTAGAAGTGTGGAGAAAGACGTTGAAATTTGGTCCGAAATAGGCTAAGAACCCACACACATGTCTTTGAAGCAGTAAATGGCTTGACTAGTGTTGTTTAGGGTTAGAATATGTTAGAATACAATGGGTTTGATTGATTAAAAGTGCTAGAGACGCATGAAGAATGTTTAGAAGTGTGTAGAAATACTTGCAGAAATTTGGTCCGAAATGGGCTAATAACCCACAAACATTGCTTTGAAGAAATAAATGGCTTGTCTAGTGTTGTTTGGGATTATAAGATGTTAGAATATAATAAATTTGACTGATTAAAAGTGCTAGAGATGCATGAAGCGTGTTTAGAAGTGTGGAGAAACACTTGTTGAAATTTGGTCCCAAGTGGGCTAAGAACTCAGAAACATTGCGTTGAACC
>NW_006238792.1:7177-7377 GCF_000375325.1 Capsella rubella | reverse complement strand
GAATATGTTAGGGTATATTTAATTTAATTTATTACAAGTGCTAGAGATGCATGAAGAGTGTTTAAAAGTGTGTAGAAAGACTTGTTGAAATTTGGTACGAAATGGACTAAGAACCCGCAAACATTGCTTTGAAGCATTAAATAGCTTGTCTAGTGTTTTTTGGGGTTAGAATATTTTAGTAATACAATAGATTTGATTGA
>NW_006238792.1:6416-7077 GCF_000375325.1 Capsella rubella | reverse complement strand
AAAGACGTTGAAATTTGGTCCGAAATAGGCTAAGAACCCACAAACATGTCTTTGAAGCAGTAAATGGCTTGTCTAGTGTTGTTTAGGGTTAGAGTATGTTAGTATACAATGGATTTGATTGATTAAAAGTGATAGAGATGCATGAAAAATGTTTAGAAGTGTGTAGAAATACTTGCAGAAATTTGGACCGAAATGGGCTAATAACCCACAAACATTGCTTTAAAGAATTAAATGGCTTGTCTAGTGTTGTTTGGATTATAATATGTTAGAATATAATAAATTTGACTGATTAAAAGTGCTAGAGATGCATGAAGAGTGTTTAGAAGTGTGGAGAAAGACTTGTTGAAATTTGGTCCCAAATGGGCTAAGAACTCAGAAACATTGCGTTGAACCACTAAATTGCTTGTCTAGTGTTCTTTGGGGTTAGAATATGTTAGAGTATATTTAATTTATTACAAGTGCTAGAGATGCATGAAGTGTGTTTAAAAGTGTGTAGAAAGACTTGTTGAATTTTGGTCCGAAATGGGCTAAGAACCCGCAAACATTGTTTTGAAGCATTAAATAGCTTGTCTTGTGTTTTTTTGGGGTTAGAATATGTTAGAATATAATAAATTTGATTGATTAAAAGTGCTAGAGGTGCATGAAGAGTGTTTAGAAGTGT
>NW_006238792.1:5790-6316 GCF_000375325.1 Capsella rubella | reverse complement strand
GTTGAATTTTTGGTCCCAAATGGGCTAAGAACTTAGAAACATTGCATTAAACCACTAAATTGCTTGTCTATTTTTGTTTGGGGTTAGAATATGTTAGAATATATTGAATTTGATTGATTACAAATGTTAAAAATGCTTGAAAAGTGTTTAAAAATCTGTAGAAAGACTTGCTGAAATTTGGTCCGAAATGGGCTTAGAACCCGCAAACATTAGTTTGAACCATTAAATGGCTTGTTTAATTTTTTTTGGGGTTAGATTATGATAGTAATACAATAGATTTGATTGATTACAAGTGCTAGAGATGCATGAAGACTGTTTAGAAGTGTGGAGAAAGACGTTGAAATTTGGTCAGAAATAGGCTAAGAACCCACACACATGTCATTGAAGCAGTAAATGGCTTGTCTAGTGTTGTTTAGGGTTAGAATATGTTAGAATACAATGGATTTGATTGATTAAAAGTGCAAGAGATGCATGAAGAATGTTTAGAAGTGTGTAGAAATACTTGCAGAAATTTGGTCCGAAATGG
>NW_006238792.1:4943-5514 GCF_000375325.1 Capsella rubella | reverse complement strand
GATGCATGAAGAGTGTTTAAAAGTGTGTAGAAAGACTTGTTGAAATTTGGTACGAAATGGACTAAGAACCCGCAAACATTGCTTTGAACCAATAAATGGCTTGTCAAATTTTGTTTGGGGTTAGAATATGTTAGTAATACAATAGATTTGATTGATCACAAGTGATAGAGATGCATGAAGACTGTTTAGAAGTGTGGAGAAAGACGTTGAAATTTGGTCCGAAATAGGCTAAGAACCCACAAACATGTCTTTGAAGCAGTAAATGGCTTGTCTAGTGTTGTTTAGGGTTAGAGTATGCTAGCATACAATGGATTTGATTGATTAAAAGTGCTAGAGATGCAAGAAAAATGTTTAGAAGTGTGTAGAATACTTCTAGAAATTTGGACCGAAATGGCCTAATAACCCACAAACATTGCTTTGAAGAATTAAATGGCTTGTCTAGTGTTGTTTGGGATTATAATATGTTAGAATATTATAAATTTGACTGATTAAAAGTGCTAGAGATGCATGGAGCGTGTGTAGAAGTGTGGAGAAACACTTGTTGAAATTTGGTCCCAAATGGGCTAAGAAC
>NW_006238792.1:3928-4601 GCF_000375325.1 Capsella rubella | reverse complement strand
CATGTCTTTGAAGCAGTAAATGGCTTGTCTAGTGTTGTTTAGGGTTAGAGTATGTTAGTCTACAATGGATTTGATTGATTAAAAGTGATAGAGATGCATGAAAAATGTTTAGAAGTGTGTAGAAATACTTGCAGAAATTTGGACCGAAATGGGCTAATAACCCACAAACATTGCTTTAAAGAATTAAATGGCTTGTCTAGTGTTGTTTGGGATTATAATATGTTAGAATATAATAAATTTTACTGATTAAAAGTGCTAGAGATGCATGAAGAGTGTTTAGAAGTGTGGAGAAAGACTTGTTAAAATTTGGTCCTAAATGGGCTAATAACTCAGAAACATTGCGTTGAACCACTAAATCGCTTGTCTAGTGTTCTTTGGGGTTAGAATATGTTAGAGTATATTTAATTTAATTTATTACAAGTGCTAGAGATGCATGAAGTGTGTTTAAAAGTGTGTAGAAAGACTTGTTGAATTTTGGTCCGAAATGGGCTAAGAACCCGCAAACATTGCTTTGAAGCATTAAATAGCTTGTCTAGTGTTTTTTGGGGTTAGAAGATGTTAGAATATAATAAATTTGATTGATTAAAAGTGCTAGAGATGCATGAAGAGTGTTTAGAAGTGTGGAGAAACACTTGTTGAAATTTGGTCCTAAATGGGCTAAGAACTCAGAAAC
>NW_006238792.1:2962-3382 GCF_000375325.1 Capsella rubella | reverse complement strand
GTTAGAATATATTAGAGTATATTTAATTTAATTTATTACAAGTGATAGAGATGCATGAAGTGTGTTTAAAAGTGTGTAGAAAGACTTGTTGAATTTTGGTCCAAAATGGGCTAAGAACCCGCAAACATTGTTTTGAAGCATTAAATAGCTTGTCTAGTATTTTTTGGGGTTAGAATATGTTAGAATATAATAAATTTGATTGATTAAAAGTGCTAGAGGTGCATGAAGAGTGTTTAGAAGTGTGGAGAAACACTTGTTGAATTTTTGGTCCCAAATGGGCTAAGAACTCAGAAACATTGCATTAAACCACTAAATTGCTTGTCTAGTGTTGTTTGGGGTTAGAATATGTTAGAATATATTGAATTTGATTGATTACAAATGTTAAAGATGCTTGAAAAGTGTTTAAAAATTTGTAGAAAG
>NW_006238792.1:2513-2759 GCF_000375325.1 Capsella rubella | reverse complement strand
CACAAACATGTCTTTGAAGCAGTAAATGGCTTGTCTAGTGTTGTTTAGGGTTAGAGTATGTTATTATACAATGGATTTGATTGATTAAAAGTGCTAGAGATGCATGAAAAATGTTTCGAAGTGTGTAGAAATACTTGCAGATATTTGGACCGAAATGGGCTAATAACCCACAAACATTACTTTGAAGAATTAAATGGCTTGTCTAGTGTTGTTTGGGATTATAATATGTTAGAATGTAATAAATTT
>NW_006238792.1:2078-2413 GCF_000375325.1 Capsella rubella | reverse complement strand
TGCATGAAGAGTGTTTAGAAGTGTGGAGAAACACTTGTTGAATTTTTGGTCCCAAATGGGCTAAGAACTCAGAAACATTGCATTAAACCACTAAATTGCTTGTCTAGTTTTGTTTGGGGTTAGAATATGTTAGAATATATTGAATTTGATTGATTACAAATGTTAAAGATGCTTGAAAAGTGTTTAAAAATTTGTAGAAAGACTTGCTGAAATTTGGTCCGAAATGGGCTAAGAACCCGCAAACATTAGTTTGAACCATTAAATGGCTTGTCTAATTTTGTTTGGGGTTAGATTATGTTAGTAATACAATAGCTTTGATTGACTACAAGTGCTAG
>NW_006238792.1:557-1978 GCF_000375325.1 Capsella rubella | reverse complement strand
GCATGAAGACTGTTTAGAAGTGTGGAGAAAGACGTTGAAATTTGGTCCGAAATAGGCTAAGAACCCACAAACATGTCTTTGAAGCAGTAAATGGCTTGTCTAGTGTTAATTAGGGTTAGAGTATGTTAGTATACAATGAATTTGATTGATTAAAAGTGCTAGAGATGCATGAAAAATGTTTAGAAGTGTGTAGAAATACTAGCAGAAATTTGGACCGAAATGGGCTAATAACCCACAAACATTGCTTTGAAGAATTAAATGGCTTGTCTAGTGTTGTTTGGGATTATAATATGTTAGAATATAATAAATTTTACTGATTAAAAGTGCTAGAGATGCATGAAGAGTGTTTAGAAGTATGGAGAAAGACTTGTTGAAATAAGGTCCCAAATGGGCTAAGAAATCAGAAACATTGCGTTGAACCACTAAATTGCTTGTCTAGTGTTCTTTGGGGTTAGAATATATTAGAGTATATTTAATTTAATTTATTTAATTTATTACAAGTGCTAGAGATGCATGAAGAGTGTTTAAAAGTGTGTAGAAAGACTTGTTGAAATTTGGTACGAAATGGACTAAGCACCCGCAAACATTGCTTTGAAGCATTAAATAGCTTGTCTAGTGTTTTTTGGGTTAGAATATGTTAGTAATACAATAGATTTGATTGATTACAAGTGCTAGAGATGCATGAAGACTGTTTAGAAGTGTGGAGAAAGACGTTGAAATTTGGTCCGAAATAGGCTAAGAACCCACAAACATGTCTTTGAAGCAGTAAATAGCTTGTCTAGTGTTGTTTAGGGTTAGAGTATGTTAGTATACAATGGATTTGATTGATTAAAAGTGATAGAGATGCATGAAAAATGTTTATAAGTGTGGTGAAATACTTGCAGAAATTTGGACCGCAATGGGCTAATAACCCACAAACATTGCTTTGAAAAATTAAATGGCTTGTCTAGTGTTGTTTGGGATTATAATATGTTAGAACATAATAAATTTGACTGATTAAAAGTGATAGAGATGCATGAAGAGTGTTTAGAAGTGTGGAGAAAGACTTGTTGAAATTTGGTCCCAAATGGGCTAAGAACTCAGAAACATTGCGTTGAACCACTAAATTGCTTGTCTAGTGTTCTTTGGGGTTAGAATATGTTAGGGTATATTTAATTTAATTTATTACAAGTGCTAGAGATGCATGAAGTGTGTTTAAAAGTGTGTAGAAAGACTTGTTGAATTTTGGTCCGAAATGGGCTAAGAACCCGCAAACATTGCTTTGAAGCATTAAATAGCTTGTCTAGTGTTTTTTGGGGTTAGAATATGTTAGAATATAATAAATTTGATTGGTTAAAAGTGCTAGAGATGCATGAAGAGTATTTAGAAGTGTGGAGAAACACTTGTTGAAATTTGGTCCCAAATGGGCTAAGAACTCAGAA
>NW_006238792.1:0-457 GCF_000375325.1 Capsella rubella | reverse complement strand
ATGTTAGAATATATTGAATTTGATTGATTACAAATGTTAAAGATGCTTGAAGAGTGTTTAAAAATCTTTAGAAAGACTTGCTGAAATTTGGTCCGAAATGGGCTAAGAACCCGCAAACATTAGTTTGAACCATTAAATGGCTTGTCTAATTTTGTTTGGGGTTAGATTATGTTAGTAATACAATAGATTTGATTGACTACAAGTACTAGAGATGCATGAAGATTGTTTAGAAGTGTGGAGAAAGACGTTGAAATTTGGTCCGAAATAGGCTAAGAACCCACAAACATGTCTTTGAAGCAGTAAATGGCTTGTCTAGTGTTGTTTAGGGTTAGAGTATGTTATTATACAATGGATTTGATTGATTAAAAGTGCTAGAGATGCATGAAAAATGTTTCGAAGTGTGTAGAAATACTTGCAGATATTTGGACCAAAATGGGCTAATAACCCACAAACATTA
>NW_006238793.1:6759-10436 GCF_000375325.1 Capsella rubella | reverse complement strand
AAATCATAAGAAATCATTTCTCGATAGAAAAAACTAATCCATATTCCCATATACAATTCAATATACCAACCTGCGAGATGTGACAATGTCTCCAGAGAGAAGAAACTCTCTAGCAAGAGCTTTCCCTAGTCCTCTCGTACTTAAACACAGATCAATCAAAAACACAAATCAGCATCACAACAAAACACACAAAGAAACAATGCAAAAAAAAACAGAAAGTAAAGAACTTTACCTTCCAGTAATAACAACATTACGCAGATCAGCTCTGTAATGATCTTCCAAAACCATGTTAGACCCAATCATAGTTCCAATGATAATATCTCCAAGCCAACTATACCAAATCAATGAGTTCTTCGAACCATCCCCACCTTTTCATACCAATACACACACACACACACACACAAAACCCAGTCCAAAACAAAGTTTCAACCTTTCAAAACAATCTTCTACACAACAGTCTTGCACTAACCTGATAATTGAAACCCAATCAAGAGAATAGCTCCAGTACTTGTCATAGTCACAATATATCTCGCAATCTGAACAGCAATCTACAAAACCAATAAAAAGGTTAAAACTTTAGAGTAATCAGAGAACAAAGAATAAAAAGGTTGAAACTTTAAAGACTAACCTTAGAGAAGACCATCTCCAGTTTCTCAACTTTGTGATTGTACTCATCTTTAGATAAGAACCCTAATTTACTAAAACCTAAAACCCCAGATTTCAAAGAACTCCACAACCCATTAGATTTCTCAACTTTTCTCCTTCTTTCAACTTTCTTCTCACCAGAATCACTCTCACAGCGATGCACACAAACCCTATTGCTACGTTCTCTAGAATTTAACCTACACACGACCCGTATCGGATCTCTGATGAAGAGACGGTGCTCCAAGACTCGTGGGTACACTTGAATCTTCGTCAAAGAGGTCATAGCTTGATACTCATGCGAGGCCGAATAATAAGGCATATTCGATTTTGATATTGACCTGAACATTAAGATGTTTTTCAAAAGACCCAGTTTGTAATTTCGGGTTACAATTAAGAAATTGACCCGACCCGACAATGCGGTTTTTACCTGTTTACCCTTAATGAGAATGAAGAGAGAAGGGTAAGTGTATGTTTTTTCGTAATTTTACTCAAATTTTTTTTTGAAAGAAAAATGTACTTCTCTTTTACTATATAGGGGATCACTACGAGAGTTTCCACCAAAAAAATAAAAATAATAATCACTACGAGAGATATTAGAAACGGCGCCGTATTATTACATATATGGGCCTTTATGTATTAAATCTAAGCCCACTTAGTTTTATCCTGGACAGGCCCAATTATATGGACACACCTTAAGATGGGTAGCTGCTGAGAAAGTGCTCCGGTTCTCTCTCATTCTCGTTCCTTCTTCTGTTCTGATTGATAGATCGCTCGGAACTTGGGGAAAACAGCGTAATCGGTACAATCTCGATCATTTCTTCTTCAATTAGAAACAATTTCGAATGTGTTTAAGAATCTCAAAATCAATATTATTTTGTTTAGATTGTCAATTAATGGTTGTTGTCTCTCTAGGTCTTCTTCTCTCCGTGTTTGATTCTGATGCAACCCTTTTTTGTTTGAGGTGAAATGGGTTACCTTTGAATTATCTCAGAGGCAAAATTGAGTTTAAAGTTTGTAACTTTATCGTCTTTTGTATTGATGGTGTGTATATGCATTGTGTTTTATTCTGACTATTTGTGTTTGGTTTGGTTAGGATTATTTGAAGAAGGTACCTAGGGAGTGATTTGAGTATATTAGTGAGGATGTCTACGGTTGATGAGCCTTTATACCCGATCGCCGTCCTTATAGACGAGCTAAAAAACGATGATATTCAGCTTAGATTGAACTCCATTAGACGGCTTTCTATCATTGCACGTGCTCTTGGAGAGGAGAGGACTAGAAAAGAGTTGATCCCGTTTCTTAGTGAAAACAATGACGATGATGATGAGGTACTTCTCGCCATGGCTGAAGAGTTGGGGGTTTTTATTCCTTATGTAGGAGGCGTTGAGCATGCTCATGTTTTGCTTCCACCGCTGGAGACACTCTCGACTGTTGAGGAAACTTGCGTGAGGGAAAAAGCTGTAGAGTCACTTTGCAGAATTGGTTCTCAGATGAGGGAGACTGATTTGGTTGAGCATTTCTTACCTCTGGCAAAGGTTAGATAAGGGCAGTTACTCCTGTTATTAATCTCTTTGGTTAATTTATTTTTCTCTTTCCATGCTCTGTGTAACTTAATCAGCCATGTGACATTGAGCTACACTCAAAGCAAAAGAACTAAGATTGTTTTGGGTCCTTCGCTATCCAAAGTTTGGAAATATGCTTTTGCCTTTTTGTTTCAGTATTTCCCTTCTAAGTTGTTTTGGGGAATCGATAGGTTGTAGTTGTTTACATCTATTTTGGTTGATCCAAGAGAACACCATCAATTTTTTTTCTTCAGTAGCGTTCTTTTGGGTTGTGTTTGTGGTTGTGTTTGGGACCGTATAGGAACCAAAATGATGCTATAATATGCAACCAACTTAAGCTTACTGAACACCGTCATTGTTTAACAGCGACTTGCAGCTGGTGAGTGGTTCACAGCCAGAGTATCAGCATGTGGAATTTTCCATATTGCATACCCAAGTGCTCCAGATCTGCTAAAGGCAGAGCTGAGATCAATATACAGTCAGCTTTGTCAAGATGACATGCCAATGGTGCGCAGAGCAGCAGCAACGAATTTGGGGAAGTTTGCTGCTACAATTGATTCAGCTCATTTGAAGACAGAGATTATGTCCATGTTTGATGATCTTACTCAAGATGGTATGTTTTCCAACTTAATATGGTTTCATTTTGCCAGCATATACCTCTTAAAAATTTCATCATGTCTGTTTATGGGGTTGGCTAATGTAAAAAAAGGCTAGTAATAGGGTTACTGCATTGAACACTGAGCAATAGCTGAAACTAATCAGCACTAGTTTTGTCCAATGTCCACATATAACTATAAAAGTTTCAGTATCTTACTTGTATGATGATCGTATAGCGTTTAACCATCTTGTGGACATCAATATCAGATCAAGATTCAGTTAGATTATTGGCTGTTGAGGGTTGTGCTGCTCTTGGGAAATTGTTGGAGCCCCAGGACTGTGTGACACACATTCTTCCTGTAATTGTCAATTTCTCGCAGGTGTGTAAATGTGTGATTAGGATAAGATTTTCCGCTGATGAGCTTTATTGGAAAGCTGTAAGGCAGATATTAATGTGCTGCTTTATCTTAATATTTTGTCTCTGAGCAGGATAAGTCCTGGCGTGTGCGTTATATGGTTGCAAATCAGCTCTATGAACTTTGTGAAGCTGTAGGACCAGAGCCAACTAAGTAAGCAATGATGGTTGAGCTTAGCTATGGTTTAATGTTTTATTGATGTCTTTGTTGACCTCTATTTCTACAAATCTATATCAAATTTTATATTACTGGCTTCAGAGGTGGTACTGGAAGTTTATGTTTGTTGAGTCATCTTGATTGTTTTCTTTATTCTTGTTTATATTATTTTCTTATGTGCCTTGTGTATAAAGGACGGATTTGGTGCCTGCATATGTTCGTCTACTTCGTGATAATGAGGCTGAAGTTCGGATAGCAGCTGCTGGAAAAGTTACTAAGTTTTGTCGCATTTTAAACCCTG
>NW_006238793.1:5876-6140 GCF_000375325.1 Capsella rubella | reverse complement strand
CAGCAAACTTGACCAAGTGAACCAGGTTTGTTATGATGAAGTTACTTATCTTTCTGCATAACATTGAATTCAAGATATCCTGTTTTGGTCAAGTCAAAGACTACTTAACTACAACTTCTTTGTCCATCATTTTCAGATGATGATGCACTTTCTTTTGTCCTTTTCAATTGGCAGGTTATTGGGATTGATCTACTATCACAATCTTTACTGCCAGCCATTGTAGAACTTGCTGAAGACAGGCACTGGAGAGTACGCCTGGCTATA
>NW_006238793.1:4706-5712 GCF_000375325.1 Capsella rubella | reverse complement strand
GTAACTTTCTATTGTGTAGGTGCACTCAATCCGCGAAGCTGCTGCGAACAATCTTAAGCGTCTTGCTGAAGAGTTTGGTCCTGAATGGGCAATGCAGCATATAGTTCCTCAGGTTTGTTTTGAAATCTTAAGCGTATGGTATATTTTTTTCTTCACTTTAATCCAACTCGATCATTTCGCTATTGTTTGTATAACTATATTTACTTGTGCAGGTTCTAGAGATGATTAACAATCCACACTATCTATACCGGATGACGATTCTTCGTGCAGTATCGCTTCTCGCTCCAGTAATGGGATCCGAGATCACATGTTCCAAACTCTTGCCTGCAGTAATAACCGCATCTAAAGACAGGCAAGTCTCTCTCTCTTTCTGAGAACATGAAAAATCATTGAATCAATTCATTACTCCCAAGTCCCAATAGCTAACTAAAAATCAACTCTCTACTCTTATCAGAGTTCCAAACATCAAATTTAACGTTGCCAAAATGATGCAATCTCTCATTCCGATAGTTGACCAATCGGTTAGTTACCCTTCACACATCATTGTCTTTTTTTGGTTCTCACAAGTAGAGAAAGAGCTTATGATTCCAATCCTCATTAGGGAATCAAAACGTCCATATATTCAAATATTGTTACTTTTTTTTGCTTGTGAAAGGTTGTAGAGAGCATGATACGGCCATGCTTGGTGGAGCTAAGTGAAGACCCAGACGTTGATGTACGGTTTTTCGCAAATCAAGCCCTCCAATCTATTGACAATGTGATGATGTCTAGCTAAAAAAATAATGAAAACAGAAAACACAATGCTGTGTGTTTGGTTTTCTTGAGGGATCTGTAGACGATGCTTTCTTGTGTGTTGTGTGTAGTGAACTTATACGTAAGTGAACTGACCGTACGAAGTCTGTCTGTCCATTGTTTCTCTCTGCTACTACTAGAAAAGGATAGTAAAAACACTAATAATGAGTATTATTATCCATCCTAGTCCGGAAGTATGGTCGCCCTTCATGGT
>NW_006238793.1:3439-4606 GCF_000375325.1 Capsella rubella | reverse complement strand
AAGCATCATAGTTACATTTTGTCTAACCCCTCAAAGATTTGATCCATTTCGCATCTCAACATTGTAGCTGATGGGATTCACCTGGTTATCGATGAACCGTCTCTTTTGAGTGTATCGGATTGTCGCTGATGGATGGGAGTCGCCTGGTTGACTCTATGTACCCACTGTATCATCCAGCCATTCATTCGTATAATCGTATCGATGAATGTTTGTTCAACCGTCTCTTTTCTGTCTATCGTTTTACGATTGAACGCCATGCCATTCTTGCTTTTCTATATCCTACACATTAGCCATAAGGGGAGAAAGCGTTTAGCCTTAGGGGGTGTTATTGGATGGAGAATTTTAAGGGATTTTAATTACGGGTGGATTTTAAAGTTCAATAGCCATTAAATACAATTAAGATGGATTTGGTATGAAAGAGATGAAATCCTTTGAAAAGTGTTAGGATTGTGTTTGTACGTGTTTTAGATGTAAAATACATTAAAATCTTAAAGAAAACAAAATCCATTGAAAATTGAATAACGCTTGTTTTAAAATACTTTAAAATACATCCAACAAATGTTAAATCCAATAACAGCAGATTTTATTGTGGTTTTTAAAATACATAGTTAAATAACGCTAGATTTTGAAATACATCCAAATCAATTAAAATACAAGGTTGAATAACACCCCCTTAAACGCCATTTTCCATATGAAGTATGCTATGATTCTCATTGAAAAGAATCCTTAAAACCCAAATAATGCTGATACTTGACCCGAGATGATGAGTTATTTGACTCGTAACAGATTCGGGTCGGGTCAAATCTCATCGTTGATAACTGGTATCATCAACTTCCAAATTTGTGTATTTTCTCAGGCATTTCAATTTCATCGATGATCGATGGTGGATTGGTCTACACTCCCGAAGGATCTCTTAGACCTAATCTCAAAATCCCTAGATTCGTCCTTCGATCTCGTCCAGTTCCGTTCCGTATGTTCTTCATGGCGATCCGCCGCCGAGCCGAAACGTTCTCTCCCGACACATCACCTCCCAATCCTCCCCGATAACGGTGGTAGTCTCTTCCCTGACTCCGCCGTAGGGTTCCGCCTCTCGCACCGGAGTATCTTACTCATCAAGCCTCTTGAACCGCAGAGCGAGGCGGATTCGTTTGGGTGGCTGATCAAAGT
>NW_006238793.1:2563-2784 GCF_000375325.1 Capsella rubella | reverse complement strand
ATGTTGTTCCTTGGTGATGACTCCACCTTTTCCGCTTCAGCTTTTGATATTTTGCCTCTATGTGAGGGAAGCTCCGTGTTCTTCAACGGTAATGTCTTCAATGGGGAAGACTTGGGCGCAATGCAAGATCGAGATTTGGGAGTCTTTGATTTCAACAGTGGGAAAATAGAGCTGGTGCAAAAAATCCCTGAATATGCCAAGCTGTTTTGGCCTCCACCTCC
>NW_006238793.1:1380-2463 GCF_000375325.1 Capsella rubella | reverse complement strand
TTTACACTACCCTATATTTGCATCTTCTGGCTATGGAAACTCTGTGACATTATGCTTGTATCCCTCTGCATCTCTTGACTTTGCAATAGTATTTGAAAACACATTGGTTTCTTGTCAGTTTCATAACTGCTGCTTGTCTCTAACCGCAACATTGGTTGGGACTGTGAAATGCATCTTTTATCCATTTTTTCCACGTTAGTCTCATTCAATTATGTTCAAATATGTGTTCATTGCTAATATGTGAAACGTTTACCGTCTCAGCGTGCCGAGGATCATACTGGGGAAACATCATCGGAATCTTGAAATTTTTTTCTATAATCCCGAGTTTAGGACCTTGGAGATGCTATGATTGCGGAGGTTAATCTTGCTGAACACTAGTGAGATTGAGAACCCATAGAGACTACTACAACTTGAATCACATGTTTACGTTTTTATCTCTTTTCCAAGCTTTTCACTAGCTTGGCGTACATAAAGAACCTTCCTTTGTAATCTTTTACCAAGGAACGACGTTTGTGACAGGACAACCTTACTTTGTAAATTCATATACGTCTTTTCCTAAGTAAATTATGAGTTTCGAATCTAATCATTTGTGTGAAAATCAGTATAACAAATTCTATAACTTGAATTTGATGATGTCATGATGATGTGACGACAGAGCTAAACCAAAACAAAAATGGTCATGGCATGGAATAAACCGGGTACCAAATTTCTTAACCGAAATCCGGTAATTCGGCGTATTGGTGTGTTCACGCTCAGTGAGTGGATGTTGGAGCAAGGATTTTTACGGCAAAACAGAGGCAAACTCGTTACGAATTGAAAATGGCGGCTTTGGTCCAGACCGTCCATGGTGGGTAAGCTCGACTCGTAAACTCTCTATGTCTTGTATGATTCTTTCGAATTTCATAACTAGGGTTTGAAAGTTTTCCCCTTTTCTGATTACCAGTTATTGTTTAGTAGTAACGAGAAGACTAGAACTGATAAAAACAAAATCTTGGCTTCTCTGTGTAGTATTATTAGTTACTGTAATTGATTGGAATTGAATTGAGCATTGTGGCATTAAGTGTTTACAATATACTATGCAGG
>NW_006238793.1:404-997 GCF_000375325.1 Capsella rubella | reverse complement strand
CCTACTTTGCTCCTCAGTTGTATTTGGAAATTACTGAAGCGTCGTGGTTTGATTGGAATCCTAAACTCATTGGTGAACTTGTTTCTCTGCTCAATAAACAAGAAAGATTTGTTGAATCGGAAACTTTACTTTCTACTGCGGTTTCAAGGCTGGAGTCAAATGAACGAGACTTTGCTCTCTTCCTATGCAATTTAGTTGAATCAAATTCTAAACAAGGATCTATACAAGGATTCAGTGACGCCTGTTCCCGTTTGAGGGAGATAATCCAAAGATCGTCATCAGTTTATGTCAAAACTCAAGCTTACAAGTCTATGGTTTCTGGATTATGCAACATGGACCAACCTCTTGATGCGGAAAGAGTTATCGAGGAGATGAGAATGGAAACAATAAAGCCGGGGTTGTTTGAATACAAGTCTGTTCTATACGGGTATGGAAGATTGGGGTTGTTTGACGACATGAACAGAATAGTTCACAGAATGGAAACACAAGGTCACAAAATCGACACAGTTTGTTCAAATATGGTTCTTTCTTCCTATGGAGCTCATGATGCTCTTCCCCAAATGGGATCTTGGTTACAGAAACTGAAGGGTTAT
>NW_006238793.1:0-304 GCF_000375325.1 Capsella rubella | reverse complement strand
ACGTATAACTCGGTATTGAATTCTTGTCCTACAATTATCTCACTGTTGAAAGACTTGGATAGCTGTCCGCTTTCTCTTTCTGAACTGCTTCCTATTCTGAATGAGGACGAAGCGCTTCTGGTCCGCGAATTGACTCAGTCATTAGTTTTAGACGAAGCAATTGAGTGGAACGCGGTGGAAGGTAAGTTGGATTTACATGGTATGCACTTGAGCGCATCGTATTTGATAATGCTACAATGGATGGATGAGACTAGACTTAGATTTAGTGAAGACAAGAAGTGTGTGGTTCCTGCAGAGATTGTAG
>NW_006238794.1:5289-9890 GCF_000375325.1 Capsella rubella | reverse complement strand
ATACCATGTTGCTGCAAAATCTCTTGTTTCAGTGGCTATAATGATCCTACTTCCAGGACCAAACCACGTAATATCAACCAAAGCCTCTAGTTGAGCTAAACTCTCCACATCATCAAGAATGATAAGAACCTTTTGATATTGAAGCCTTTCTTTTATCACACCTAAATGGTCTATCCTAATGCCCTTTAGGTTCAAAATCTTAGAAAGAAGTTTTTCTTGCAAAGACAGCTGCAAACCATGCTTGTCAGTTCCACTCTTATAGCTTCCCCTAACGTTTTCCATAAAACAAGTACGTTGGAACCTATTAGAGAGTCGACTATGTAAAGCTCTGGAAATGGTACTCTTACCAATGCCTACAGGACCAGAGATTCCAACAATCTTAACTCCAAGGTTATCTAAATCAAGCAAAGACTCCATTTCCCTCACATGATTGTCTAATCCAATCTTGCCATCAAAATCCTTACACGATCTTTCAACCATGAAATCCAGTTTATGTGAAACATCTCTTGCAATCTTCTCTATCTTTTCTGCTTCATTTTCCCTAACAAAAAGAAATAGAAAATTCATGAGGAAAAAGTCATAAAGAGAACATTCCTCTGTTTCTTAGCTGCACAGCTCAAAACATTTTTGACCAAAATCAACAACTAAACATATTTTAAGAAGCAATAACAAAATTTTGACTAAACATATATACCAGGAATTAAACTATAAAATTAGTGACAATAATCAAACTCATAAGAAAGATAAACTGTGATTAATTAAAGGGATTACATACCCGTTTTGGAAGTGTTCTCCCGAAATGTTTCCCACATAGTTCAAAGCTTCCCTCCATTTTTTTCTTTGCTCCTCTGATTTACGAGCACAAGTTTCATCGAAAACTCTCCCAAATTCTCCGGTTTGTTTGCGGACATCAGAAGGATCCACTCCGTAGAAGACAGTCATCACTATTTGCCCAATTGTCTTTTGGCAATCCAAAATTTCCAAGAGCTCATCCAAACACCAACTAGAAGATGCATAGTTCTTTGTGAGCAATACGATCGCGATCCTCGATTCTCGAATTGCTTCTTTGAGAGATGATGCGATGGTGTGGCCTCTCTCCATCCCTTGATCACCGAACATCGTAATCCCATTGTAGGTGAACTGTTTGCGTAAATGGGCGAGAAGTGTCTGACGGACGTCTGGTCCATGGTAGCTAGTGAAGACATTGTATCTCCAGTTGCGAGGTGGGGAAGAAGAAGAAGAAGAAGAAGAAGAAGAAGCCATGACAGGTGAAGAAGAGGAATAAGCCATGAGAGATGATCTTGAGTGGTTAAGAAAGTGTGAATATGGCAAAGCTCTGTTCACTTTATAGAGAGAAATGGGAAGTTTCTTTGCAAAGTTAAAGAAACTTCAAAACTAATAACAGAAGAAAAAATAAAGTCAATTGTATTTTTCGAAACAAATAATGAAAAAAAGAAAAACGCGTAAAGAAACTTACTATAGCAAGTTGTTAATAGTCTCCAGTCTTGGCCAGATGTGCGTGAGAGAGAGACATTGGTTGTTTCTTTGCAAAGTAGACGAAATTTCAAAAGAGGTTTGAAAATGTAAATAAGAGAAGAAACTGTCAACCGCTAACTTCTGAAATGGTTTGAAAATGTTTTTGTTTTCTTCCGAAAGCTTTCTTTTAAGTATGTTAGAAAGATTATTAACATGTTTGGAAGCTATATATATATTGGTGAATGTATTCCTAGTCTTGGCTCGGTGCATGCGACCATGTGATTCAGTTTTGTAAGAGCTCAAGTTCTCGTGTTCCAAGTGTGTTTTCAAGTTTACCAAATAAAGTGATTTTGGATACAAATGGGCTCCGATAAAAACGCTTAACGAATGAAGAAATTTCGAAGACTTCTTTGACATTGTATGATAGGTCCCATTCAAAAGCTTATAAAAACACTCTTTCAACATTTTTTCCATATTTTTCACTATAATTAAGATGTCATGAGTAGTTCAGAGTCAGCTATCTAGATCCTAGAATATAGAAGATATACATGAAACAAAGATTTAACATAATAACTCTAAACCGCTAACAATATTAAAATTACATATTCCCACAAAAAAAGATTACATATTATATTCTCATCCTTTTTAACTTTATTTTTATCGACACCGGTTTACTTTGGTTATGTTCTCATCATTGTAGTTCCATTTGAGGAGGTTTTTTTTACAGTTAGTAAATTTGGCAAATCCAATCTTTAAAGTCAACTGTGGTCAAGATTGAGGTTTGATAAACACAAAACACTTATTCATATCGGCCTTATCTCATCTCTGCAGCCCATTATAACAAAACATAAACCCAACTTCTTCTTCTTGGACGCTTTAAAGCTCTTCTTTGATTTCTTCTTCACTGATTTCTTCTTGTTGTTGGCTTGTTGCAGGTTCAATCAAGGAACCAATTCCAACAAATCATATATAGGTTATTTGGTGGCTGATGGCTTACATGTTTGCAAACAACACTTGAGAATACTTTAATTCAGTCAAAAAATTATTTATTAGATGACATGTTTATATTCTTTGTGTCAAAACATAAAGAACAAAATCTGGATTAAACATTTTGAAAAGAAACTGTTCGCATGAACAATTTATTCAAATCATAACTGAAAAATGATTATTCAATTATTAAATGTTTACTAAGACTTCTATAAAACAAATCAGTTACAAAATACAAGGTTCGGAAAATTATAAGTATATTGAATAAAATTTGGAATATCTTGCATATCACGCCATCCTACTTGAAGTTATCTAAGTGTCTAGCGGATGGGTTAGCTAGCTATGCGTTTTTCTTTACCTTTAGGTCTTCATTTATTTGATACTTGTCCGAGTGACGTTGTTTCGTTGTTGTTGGAGGATGCTAATGGGATAGAGTTCCCAAGTCGTGTTCGTTTGTAGTTTTAAAATTTTAATTTAATAAAGTATGGAAACATTTGTCTCCTGTCTCTTACCAAAACAAAAATATTAAATGAGAGATACAAATTGGACATTGTTAAAAATTGTACAAAATTAACCTTCAAATAATGAAATTGATTTCTAATTTTGTTTTAAAAAGACATAATTTCAAAATCAGATGGGGATAATTTTGGAAAAATAAATTGACTAAACAAAATTAAACAAAGATCCGCATGTCTCCTTTTTACCCGATCCAAGACATATTCGGATCATCTATCTCATTGTTGGTTGGGCTGGAAATTGTTGACGTTACACCGTTATAATGGGCTGAAGATTTATAAACAAAGCAGACATGCGGATATAAAGCTCTAAAGAACGTTATTTAATATTGTTTCCGTCATCTTTCTGTCTCTTTTTTCATCAATAAATGCTATCAATAAAAGCATTTTTTAGTAATAGCATTCAACATATATTTTCGTCATCTTTTTTAATCAATAAATGCTATCAATAAAAGCATTTTTTAGTAATAGCATTCAACATATATTTTCGTCATCTTTTCCTGAAGGGAAAATTCAATATCCATCCTAATTAATTTGTTATTTAGCTTTCCTTTTTGCCTATGTTTCTGTCCCTAAGTCTATGGTATCTAAGAGAAACTATAATGCAGGGGTCTGTCCTTAGGTCTAGGTCTATGGTATCTAAGGGAAACTATATTTACGTACTTGTATAAAATATTTATATTACCAATTTATATAAATACTCAATTTAACGGATAATATGTAATTTACCGCGACAACATATTATTTAACATGTTTTTAAAAAAGTTATCGAATGCTTATAATTACTGATGAACAGTGTTATCGAATTCATAGTGTAACACCTTGCCCCGTGGGAACACTCCGCCATGTGGCACACCCCGCCACATGGCATCCTTACAGCGCTGCAGCGCATCGACCCTAACCTCTCTCCTGTGGGCCCCCAAACTGCGCAGCCCACTTGCTCGCAGCCCCCTGGCCCACTAGGTAGGTTATTGGTGCGCCTGGCGTTCCTCGAACCCAGGTCCTCACCCTTTAACAACCTTCCCACCGTGGAAGTTGTCACCAACTGATCTAAATTGAAAAGACCCGACCCGTTTTTTTTTTTTTTTTAATTCATTAATTAATAGTCTCATACCTACTAATTAACCTAACCGAATTAACCCAACAATAAATCATCATGCACAGCGGAAACATATTAAACCATCATCAATTAATCATATTATTAATTAATCAATCATTCAATAACCACAATTTACACCAGCAACCTAGCATGCCTCTAAACCAGGTTCCAACAACAATTAACATATTCATAAACATAACAACCGAGACCCTAGATCATCCTCCTCTCCTCGCCATGATTCCACGGATCACACTTTGCTATTACCTGCATCAAAGAAAGAGATGCATAAGTATTTCATAAATACTTAGTGAGACAATCATCCCACCACTGGCTATACACACAAGCAGAAATGAACACATTCAAGTATAACTCAAACAACCACCAATGCAACGCAAAACAACACCACATGACCCGTTCTGACGAGCAGTGTCGATCGACACCATCCGCTGGTGTCGCTCGACACTCGCGACCATCCTCGCGAGAAAGAAAGTTGGTGTCGATCGACACCCTCCCTTGGTGTCGAG
>NW_006238794.1:0-4104 GCF_000375325.1 Capsella rubella | reverse complement strand
TATATTTTGCTTTGGGTTGATAAAATAGTGGTTAGGGTTTAGAGTTTATAATTAGTCGAAATTATATTTTGGTTTGGGTTGATAAAATAGTGGTTATGTTATTACTAATCAACATATAACCCATTAATTATCCGATAACATCCACACATGATAATATCCGATAACATCCACTCATGTTGCTTCGTTATCAGCATATATTTGATAACAACCTAGTTATCTGATAACAATCCGGTAACAATCTATATATGCAGCCTAGTTATCCGATAACAATATATATATCACATTATCATTTCGTTGACATAAATCATTTTCCTCCAAGTTAGTGCAGAGAATTGCACCGAGAATAAACATTAAATGCTCTCACAGCCAAAAAAAAAATAATAATTTTTTAAAATTGATATAGGGACAGCCACGTAACTTCTCCCCTATCTCATTGAGAAAACTAATTTTTAACTTATCATCTCCTTCTTTTTAGGTTTTGGTTTATTTGGGCACTTAATTTTAACTAGCCCTTTCCTGAACCTATAATATCTAGTTACAAAAATAACTGAAAGCATTTTATTGGTTCAGAAGTTTTAGGAAAGAAATAATATGAGCAGATTATGGAGTAAGTTTTGTTCATTTTCTTAAGAGCTACCTATATCTGCCCCCTATAGTATATGGTTTCAACTAAAATTCACCTCTACTTTAGCTCTCTACCCAATTTCACCTGAACAAATTGTTTTCTTCCCAACTCCACCTAGACAATAAAATTCTACATAATTAACCAAAATCAATTGATTTGTGTTCTTAGAAATTCTGCGAATCCTAAAAATTGAAATTGGGGCTTTTGTGCTCTTAGAAAATTCTCCAAATTGATTTTAGAAGTTTTGATTCGGATTTGAGTTTTATTGACTAGAATTCGGGCAAAAAAAATATCCATTCGAGTTCAGTTAATCGTGTACTGTAACTCCCATAATTGTTTTATGAAATTGTAACTCCCATCACTTCTCTTCCTATATATACTCATTTTCTCATTATATAATTCTCTCATTCTCTCATTATATCATTCTCTAATCCTCTAATCCTCCTCTTTATGAACTTTGTTTGATTTGTTTTTTTTTTGTTGTATGAGTTTAAAAAACAATTTAAATATTATTATATAAAATTTCAACTGTAGAAACTTTCTTTGACTATATGATATATTGATATACATCTTACGTTATTATAATTTTTGTGAAAATTAAGTTAAATTTAATTCATTAATTAAACTAAATCCACTAAAATCTGATTAAATTATGATAATTAATAACGTATTAATTACTTAATAATATCATACCCCATTCTACACTCTTAGTAGCTTAACCTCATTTGCTAGAAATTAATATTCATTTTTATATTCATAATAATACAAATACTTTCCCAAGTTATAGATCCTAGAGAGATCGAACATAAAATTAACTATCCATTTGTAAAATATCCAATTTTGATTTTCGGGTTAATTAATTTTTTTGACCCGACCCATTTACATTTTTGTACTTCTTTTTTAATATATAGGGGATATAATAAAAAAAATATCAAAGTTCTTCTTCTTATGTAATCTTCTTATGTTTATTTGGCTTATAATCTCTCTTTTTAGTTTTTACATAACTATAGTTTAAATGATTTTATAATCTAAATTGAAAAATCTTTTCTAAATAAGGTTTAAAACAATATATCATATGTTTCAAATGAAATCTTTTAATTTGATATTTTGGAAAGTTTAACTTGAGCATTTTTAAAATTTAATTTATTTTTAGGTAATGATAAAATATAAGGTGAGTATCATACTTAAAGTCAATTTTGCTTACTTTTAATATTTACAATGTACACAAAATAATATTGTCATTAAATTTACAGTTGCCTACTATATTGTGTATGTGCTAATTTTGTATTACTTTGTTTAGATCTCATTCATTTTTATATTTTCCAAATATACTTTTCGTTTATTTTTAATGTTTACAATGTACACAAAATATGTTTTATACTAATTTTGCGATCGCGTTCGATTTTGTTTGTGCGTTAATTATTTTGTTTTAAACATAAAAATTAATATTATCTTGTAATAACATATAAATGAATATAAACATAATATTTTTTAAAGAAAAATTATTTTCAAGACATATATTAACACTTATACACTATATATCACTTAATATAATTTTTAATTAATGTTTCAAATTAATATTTCATATATAACTCACGCATCGCTTGGGCAACTTTCTAGTATATATAGATGACTGATTAAGCGAATAAGAAAAGAACACGGCTTTACTTCTTAATTGCGTGGTTTGTGAGTTTCTTTTACAGTTTACTCAAATCGCTTACAAGATTTAAGAGAGATCAAGCTATGGATGAAGCTCCTACTTAAAGACTCTGATTTTGTTCGTATCTTCTAACTCTGGTTGACTTGTTGTGAAGTCATTTTCATAATTATGACAATAAAGTTGAAAAGAAACAAACAATGATTTGAAAATATGTTGGGAAGATTAATGCATGTGTGGAAGCTATATATATATCTTGGTGATCTCTTTGCCGAAACTCTCACGATATTAGTGGGTGAACTCAAACTCCACCATCACTAAACGTTAACCATATTAGATTCTCTCCAAAACATGTGTAAGATCGAGAGAGGAGGTAATAACAAACTAACAAGATATTGAAAGAAACTAGTGTATAAATGGTTCCTTAAAATACAATCTGCAAACAATATTGAAACTTAAACAAAGTCTAATAATGAATTTGCATCATACACAACATCAACCAAGAAATCCATATATATAGTCATGTCTACTACATAAGGCATATATTACAATCTGAAGGAACTTACTTGATCTTGATTAGTAGTCACCATCGTCATATATCTGCATATGGAATCCATAAGTAGGTGGAGGAGTAGCAAACGCCACCGTCGAATCTGGGAAAGGGATTCGGATTCCGATTGTCTTCTTTGTCAGGTGTTTCTTCTTCCTCGTCTGTAGTATGTATGTGTTTGCCAGTCTTCTTCTCCAGATCCCCAACATCTGATACCCTCTAGTTCGTCCGTCAAGATCTTGACACCACATCCCATAAAGTCCGTACCATATTCTGATGTACAGTTGAATTCAAGCACTATCTCTCTGCTCACTTCATAGGGATCCATTAATGGCAAGCTCATGACAAATATGAGTAGATGTTTCCTGTCAAAATCTATGGAGGAGATATCATCTCGGAGTATATCCGTATCTAAGCACATATACTTTACTGAATTGCCGGAGAATTTACAAATCCACTGCAGATAATGCGAGAGTTTTGGCACCACAAGGCAAACCTTGACTATGTTGAAATCAGAAGGAGCAATTGTTAAGGAATCTCCACTAGCTTGATTACTGATGGAATCCTTATATCTGCTGAAATCAGAACGAGGAATTGTTACTGTATGTCTTTTGCCTCTGTAATTAAACTCTTCAGGTACTTCTATTCCCGGAAACAGAGCCCACCCTTTAAAAAACGAACTTTGGATCATCGCTCCTTTTGCTTGTAGACCCAATCTGAAGCAGTTATTAAAACATAGCTTTGCTTCTGGAGTGTTTAAAGGGTCGCTTACTCTCTCCAGTGATTCACAATTTGCTGCATTTAGATAAATGAGCGAACTAGGGAGCTTTGGCAAAGACTCAAGTCTTTTGCAGTTCGATATATTAAGCATTTTTAAGTTATAGAGACCTTCGATGCATTCTGAAATCATCTCAATCTGATTATTGCTGAGGTGTAGCCTTGTTACACTCGTGGGGAGAAGTGTTGAGAAGGTCTTGAGATTTCCATTGAGATTTATTAAAACTTGGTTAAGATGAGAACAATGCCTAAATGATTCAGGCAACTCTTCTACCCCTGTCGTCTCTATTGCGAGATCTGTGATGTTGGTTGGCAGTTCTGGAATAATTTTCAGTCGTGGACATTTATAAATATAGAATTTTTTTATAGATACCAAATTGATGAGAGTTGGAATGACCTCTAGACTTTCGCAACTACTCGTGCATAAGAACCATAGCTTAGGAAGATTCACAACTGAGGACGGAATCTCTACCAAAGCTTTGCACTCACGCACAT
>NW_006238795.1:5032-9083 GCF_000375325.1 Capsella rubella | reverse complement strand
ATATACTAATTTCAACGCATAAAACATATGAGTAAGTATCGGTTCGGTTGATGAATGACAACAAAAGTTTTAAGTAAAAAAATGTAAAAGAAGGGTGAGATATCGCACTGATTGTAGGAATGAGAGTTCGATGGTGTAAGCATTATAGAACTCTTGAGGGAATTGAACAAAAGCACAATGGTTTGATTGCTTTGAGTCTTGTAAAAACACACACATTGCTTGTCGAACCACATCTGCTTCATTGGCATACATGTCACAGTCTACGTTCAACATGTATGGTGCATTCGTCATCAACCCTGACACTCTCAACTGTTCAAATCTTAGGCTCATAACATTTTGATTATATAGAAAAAAAAACATAATATGGATTTCCATTTAAAGTTGAGAAAGTTTAGTATTATACTTTTTCTTCATAATATTTTACTATTTTAACTTTACTTGAAAGAACTTATCTTGTAATCATCAATTCATCATATTTAAAGAAACTCGTACGATTTCAGAATAGTTATTGGCGGATTAAAAAGATAAGCAAAACTTATATACTTTGAGATAAGTTGTTTGAGATAAAACATTAACCAGATAGTTCATGGCTCCAGTTTTGTAATGATGAAGACAATTTGGTCTTTTCTCTCTTGAAACGTATACAAGATGAGGGACTTCTTTCTCGTCTCCCACACCTGCCTTGTTCTCCCATACCACCTTCACATAGACACATAAAACAAGATTTCAATAATCATTATAATGAAACCTTATAATATGTGCTAAACAGAGATTTGTTAAGAGAAGAAACTTTGAATATATAGTTTTGTTAAATATAACAATACCTTAACTATTGTTGAATGATCATTTGGTTTTGCGTTTGAGAAAGCTTCAAAATCATCATTTGCATCATTCAACCAGTGGGAATCTCCAGTAGCATCTTCAACTTTCCGGCATAACTTCTCGTACTCTCTCTTTATATTAATACAAAAAAACATGAAAACATCATATTGGCGAACTTATCAGTACTAATCAAATGAACTTATATATGTTACCTTCGTCATTTCCCAGTCTTTAATGAATACTGAATCATCTGTTACATCCAAAGGGTTCAAGAAATATCTAAAAGGAGCTCTAACTCTAACGTTATATTTCTTGCAGAAGGGAACCCAAATCTTGGCGAACTTAGAAGCTTCCCTTAGAGAGAAGAAAGTGAGAGGTGAGCATCCATCGTCCGAGACATAGCATGCTAGTTTATTTGCTGGATAGTCCAGAGCTAACAGCGAAAGCACAGTGTTCACAACAATAATTGGCGGCTCCCTAACCGGATCTGCGGTGGGAACGAACATATCTACTAAAGGAAGATCATGATCATGAACCCTGAAATTTGAAAGTTTTGTAAGGAGTTTTAGAAAAGGAAAAGGAAGATTAAATTCAAATAAATGATGTTAATTTCTTGTATCTTAACGCAAATCACTTTAATAAGAGCTAGAAGCAAGTTAAGACTTTATATAAATTTAATAAGAACTATATATAAATTAATTTTTCATTCATGTTAAATGAATTTGTTGTAGTCTAAGGTTTCTCATGCTTATTAAGAAAATGATCGTTATGTGTGTAAGTAAAATGGTATATTTCATCGTACCAAAAAAGAATGGTACCTTTCAGTAAGTCTATTTGGATAGGGTTTATCTTCAGCAGGACTCCATTTTACGCAGATAATAATCAGCCATATGAATAAGAAAATAGATTCACAGAGGAAAGCCACAAGCCAAGCATTGTCGTATTGGCTCATATGTAAGATTCTATATGAGAGAAGAGAAAAGAGAAGGCCGAGAATCGTGAGATCCAAAGTTCTCAAAACATAGCTTTTGTGTGAGATCTTTTCGCAAAGAGGAAGGAGAGAAGAACTTGAATCCGCCATTGGAGGAGCTTTCTTGTGAGCTTTCTTGATGTTTATGGATATGAATGTGTGTTTTTATGATGTGTACTAGTGTGCTGACAAAGTATATATATACACACTAATATAGAGAACTGAACTAGATTGGGTTGCATTTTAACTAATATTTTTCTGGTTGAAATTTTTGCATTAAAATCATAAAATATAAACTATCTAGCTAGTAAAGAAATAATAGAAACTGTTAACTTCTTTTGCACGTAATAATATTTTATCTTCTTTCAAATACTCAGATTTTAGATTCTCGTTGGTCTAGTATATAATTCTGTACGTAATAGATTTCGGAATTTTGAGAGAATGTATACAGAAAACCTTCTTAATATCTAACTTATTTATATTTATAAGGTTATTAGAAACTATCTTACATGAAAGATCAAATTTAAATCATCATTTCTTTGTTGTCATCTTATTGGGAGGGATTCGATTTCTATCTATATATTGGCTATCGAAGAAAATAAATTTTCAGTGGATTAGTAACAACGTGTAAGATTCTTCTTACATATAAACATCTGATATCTTGGTTGTACAAGAATCAACACTTACTTTAACGATTTGGAAAAAAGTAATTTTAAGCACATATTAGTTTAATTTATGGAATCCGAATAGGATAGAGAATATATGTTTTGTATACATTTCTAATGCCACAACAATATACATTTACAGATCTAACTAACTAAATTAGAGTAAATAGCAATTACCAGCAATTAGTTAAGTCATATATTGATTCAATTAGCTTAGGCTTGAGGGAAAGAGTGAATCAATAAAATAAGTCGTATACTGAATTAACGCATTCTTAATGAAAAAAGTGAATCTTTATGGTTTTTAACCAGCCTACTCAATCTCTCTAATTTAGTTAGGTAAATCTAAGAATAGCTAGGTGTGGTTAGATTAGTTAGGTTAATAAGTTGGCTGGATTAGTTAGGTTTTGTAATAAAACATTAGGTGGTTACTAGCTAGGGTACTTTCTTTTTCTAAGAACATGCATTATACGAACTTGATGAACCCGGGTGGTGACAATTAGTACAAACCACTAAACGACACGTCTTTGTCATTTATGGAGAAAAAAATTGTCCGTAAAGAAAAGTAAAAAGTAAAATGAGGACTCATTATCTTTATTTTCATCACATGTCTAAACTATGATATGAGTCACTTATTATGGACTTGTTGGAATTGGTAGATGATACACATCATATTTACAGCTTTATTAAGGGTTTTATTATCCTTTTTATCATGTTTCAATTGTATTTTCATTGTGTTTTGTTGCATTTAGTGTCTAAATGATTCTTCTTACTTTTTAGAAGTCATATAGTGTGTTTAAGTGTGTTTTAGTGTGTTTTGGTTGTCTTTTAAGTTATTTCAGGTTAAGATAATAAAGACACATTTTTGAATGCAAAGTGGAGGATTGATGATGCAAATCCAGTCCGAAGTCTCTCAAAGATCGACTCTGATGAATGCTTGACCTTGTGATTTAGCTTTTAAGCTCTGAACAAAAGAGATAGGAAATCGAATTAGCTTTCCAACGGTGGTTGTTTCAGGCCAATCAGAGTTGTGGTTCATGAGTTATGACTGATTTATTGAGAGTATATCCATACAGAACGAAGATAGAAGCCATCGAGAATTCCAATCGACCAACAGGTCGGTTGGCAGGTCGGTTGGAGTGAAACAGACGCCAAAACAAGTTTTCAATCGACCATACAATCGACCGGTTGGATATAAAGACTTTGGGTTTGACCCGGTTCATCTCGGGTTGACCCGTATCGATTTCTTATGCTATATAAATGTTTCAAGCCCGAAAATTATGGAGCTTATGCTATGTTTTAAGATTTTTTCTTGGATTTTGTATTTGAATCTTCAAGTTTTAATATAAGTATTTCTTCATTTTCTTAATCTACAATCTCTAATCATGATTTCACAAAGATCAAACACATTACTTTGTGCTTTCATGACCATGAGTGAGTAGTCATTTTGAATCTTTGGGTTAGGTAGATTAGGAGAATTTTGGAGTTGAGTTATGGAGTTTAGGATTAGATTGTCCAAGATCCTTGTTTATTGGTTGCTAATAAGGCTAAATCAACTTTGTTAATGTTGATTTAGAGCTTAGGAATTTCACGCCCG
>NW_006238795.1:2056-4932 GCF_000375325.1 Capsella rubella | reverse complement strand
AACCAAAACTTTTAAGTGCTTTACACTCCTTACCATTTGAAAATGTTGATTAGGATGTTTAGTGGCTAGATAGACTTGTTATTAATGCTTGTTGATCATTTAATTGCCTTTGGAAGAAGTTGATAATTATTTGATTAGTAAAGTGATTATTGTCATGGAAATGAATTAGTCTAGTTTAGTGTCTATGGCCTAAGGATTAATGCTTGTTTGAAGTTGTTAGCTCCATAATCCGCTTCCTTATCGCTCCTAGTCAATTACCTTAACCCGATGATTCATCTTTAATTATTGCTTAGTAATTGTCTTTTCCCGCTTTGTTTCAATTCGAATCTTGTTAGTCTTTTGATTATTGCTTTCTTTCATCTTGTTTTGCATTGCTTGCTTTAAATTACATTGTTAGTTACATTTAGAAATCAAAACTCATCTCTTATTAAGCTTAGATTAAACAAATTTGTGTATTTTTGGTGTGTTAATTAATTGCTTTTTGAGCTTCGATAATTTAATTGGTCGGGTAAAAATCGCTACATTAATTTGGCGCCGCTGCCGGGGAGCAATATCAATTAGCCATTAGGATTTCATTTTTGCTTGAGACTAAGCCATTTACTTTTCGCATATGATTAGATTCACACATCTAGTTGAGATGATGAGCTCTCTTTTGTTTGTTGTTACTAACTTGTCTTCTTTGATTCTCTTATGCTTTCAAAGGTACTCAAATCAAAATAAGAAGAATGGGAAGACAATGTCATTTAAGGTGTTGGATGTGGACATTCGTACTAACACTATTCAAGCTCCACAACCTCAAGATTTAAGAGTAAATCCAACTTATGCTCGAGAGGAGACAACCACAATAGGAAGCTTTGATGTTCCTCATTGTCATGAGTCAAGATATGGAATCCGACCTCCTCCAATAGAAGCCAATGCTTATGAAATCAAGCCAAGTTTGATTCGATTGATTCAAGGCTCTCAATTCTTGGGACTAGCTATGGAGAATCCATATGATCATTTGAACTCCTTTGAGAGGTTGTGTATCACATTTAGAATTGGAGGTGTGCCCGATGATAGTATCAAAGTCATGTTTAATTTAATGTGATCATGATCCTATGTTTTGTAGTAAATATAGCTCAATGTTAGAGAAGAGAGGAGAGGGTGAAGATGACCAATGATTGGGAGAGAAGGAGGAGACCACATATACCAAACCTTCCTTATTTGCAAGCTGTGCTTAAGGAAGGACCAAGATTGCACCCACCAGAGCCTTTCTTGACGAGGATGTTCAAAGAAAGGTGTGAGATCAAAGGGTTTTACGTACCAGAGAAAACAAAACCTTTTGTTAATACTTATGCTGTGAGAGATCCTGATTCTTGGGAAGATCCTAATGAATTTAAGCCAGAGAGGTTTTTATCTTCTTTCAATCGGAACAAGGAAACGAGAGAGAGAGCGGTAAGGGAAGGAGAGCATGTCCTGGATCAAATCTAGCCTACATTTTTGTGGGAACAACAATAGAGTTGATGGTGCAGTGCTTTGACTGGAGAACCAAGGCAAAGTAAAAGACGTTTTTTCATATATAATGTTTGTGTATCATGAAGTAAAAGAAAAAAAAATCTAGGTGCACAAAGTTATGCTATCAGTAAGTATATCTCACTAATTAGAATGTGCAGCTCTCTTAGAAATGGTCTTTGTATATTATTGGACGTTAGATTAGACAATATTTTCGGTCATAGCAAGTAAAGTATCTGTACAATTTGAAAACACATAGTTATAGTCCAGATTACAACTTTTACATCGACCTCTATAAGAAAAGTTTTATTTCGCACATATTGCAAGAAAGCCATTCTTTCTCACCTTGTAATATTGCTCTTGGGATCAGTTCTCGATATATGTTATAATATTATTTTGGGAATAAAGAATGTCTTCTTCCGTTTTCTTAGTAATTTTTAAAGATTAATAGTTAAAACAAAATTAATAGTTACTAAGTAATTTAGCTATTTTCCATAAAACATTAATAGTTAAAATAAAATTAAACAATAAAAAATATAATATAATATATGATTAGTAAAAAATTATTAAAAACATTTAATCTTTTATAAAATATAGAAAACATCACTTAAAACAAAACAATATTTTGGCTTAAATATCACTTAAACTGAAACCGAGAAAATTTTATTTATGTAGAGATTATTAGATAAAAATATTAGATTGTGGGATTCCAACCTAAAACTAATTGACAATGAGTGGAGAACCCCGTATCTTATATATACTATTTAAGATCCTACTCAACTTCTAATGTGGGATATTGTTATCCCTAATACGCCCACTCGAGATGATGGCTTTTTTTTCCATAAATCTCGGTATGTTCGGACATAAATTGGTGAACCAACTATTGGGCCAGACCGATTGTGGATTGAGTTGAGTTTGTGCGGATCAGGCTCTGATACCATATAAAAATGATTCTCATAATCCTAATAATTTGCATATGGATAAACTTGTTTACTACCATATAATAGTATGATCCTAAAATCACAGGTAACTTCCTTAAGATATAAGCTTGACGTATGGAATTTGAATGTTTCTTCAAGTATGGAATTTAATGTCTTTTGACTCTTTTCTCTTAATGTCTAATGAAAGTAATGGATAGGCCAGATTTGTCAAAACATATCTAATCTCAATCACGTCTCTGTTTTTCTTTGGTGTTATCTCAATCATGTCTCTGTTAGAACATAATAAGGTGTTTCTGATTTATCAAGACCAGATCTAGACATTAATAATAGATCAAAATATTGTAACCATTATGTTTATATTAAAATTGAATATTCCCTCTGTTTCACAAATACACAAATTTTAAAGTATTAAAATATACTCATATGTTCCTATTTAATAAGTGA
>NW_006238795.1:1156-1863 GCF_000375325.1 Capsella rubella | reverse complement strand
CAGAAAATCTTATTCTATCACAAATTGTGATTTCATTCATGTGATATAGCGAACGATTCCACGGATAACGCTGCATCAAAATAATAATATCCACAAAAAAAAAATAGTTCTACATGTACCACGCTCACATAAAAATTGTCAAGAAAAACAAACACTTGGGGTAAGAAAATAGTGATTTGTCATTGTTTTGTTTTTCTTTATAAAATAATATAAATATCTAGTACTTCAGAAAAAAAACTTGTAATTTCTCATATCATTTGACTAGATACATATTCTTACTCTAATATTCTCTATTTTATTTTTTATATAAATATTGTCTTCTTTTTTTCTTTTTCTTGTCGACATATAAATATTGTCTATTTGATCTCTAGCGAAGTACGCTTAGCAACATACAGATATACTTACGACAATTAAGAGTCGTGGTTTATAATATTTAGCATGTTCTAGTAGTCTAACTTTTAGTCTAAACGAATGTAGTAGAGTTCTGCTAATACCTCAATTTCTGCATAATGGATGTTAAAAAATGAATTAGTCATAAAAAACTAAAAGATTACAAAAGTCGACAGCCAATCAAAACCTACAATTTTTTTTAAAAATGTATGAAAACCGTAAGATGTAAGAGCAATTCCATGCTAAACATGTAGCTTTCAAGTTTTAATAATAACACACTATTGAAGAGATACGCTCACAAGTTTCCAAAACATCAC
>NW_006238795.1:0-812 GCF_000375325.1 Capsella rubella | reverse complement strand
TAAAACAAAGTTAACTATTTCAATATATTTTCACATTTATGGTGTTATTTATTCATAGTCAGAATACACCACGATTTAAAAGTGGTCGTTACATGTCAATACCCTATTATGCCCAACGGTAGGAACCGACCCTCTATCGATACTTGTCTTTTGTTCAATAGTAATGGCTCTGTTCTAAAGGTTTCTAAACATCAATTATTACACATGTGAATGTAAGGAAAGAGTATATAGACTAAATGTAGCGTTTGAACAGTTTAATTGGTCCTCTCGTCAAATCACAACTATTCTATACTTTTTAAATTAAAAATTATGTATCGTTTTCTTTCGTTAATTGAATAAGCAATTGAATAAGTCAAGTTCCACTAGAATCTTATTATCTTATACATTACTAAAAAAATATCACTCCCAACCAGTTAGACTTTTGATAGTATTAACTTGCACTCGATGGTCACAGTAACTTAACATATACATGAGCACAACCCGTAACACCCGGCGTAGACCTTATCGTTGAGACTTTTATTAGTCATCTTTTTTTTGGATCTTACAAGTTGGACAGTTCAGTTTAACATACACGACCGGCTCTTCTGGTCAATCGAAGATAGCGAATTGAGAATCTTTATCTTCTGGTTTATGAAAAGTCCGTCCGGGAAAAAATCATTATTACTTTGATAACGTAAAGTCCAAGTCAATCATGGCAGACCAAAAAACCAGAAGAGTCCAAACTCAATCACTTCAATTTTTTTCGTATTGTCGTGTTATTTGTTTTATTCAGTATTATTTGTATTATATGAGTAGGTTTCGTTTCTACTCAC
>NW_006238796.1:951-8323 GCF_000375325.1 Capsella rubella | reverse complement strand
ACGTAAAAAAAATTAAAATAAAAACATATTGATGGAATCTTTAGTTGTGATGACAGTGCAAAATATCAAATGAAAATTGGGATATATATTAATTCAACATCATCATCATCTTCCCCAAGTAGAAGAAGCTTTCTCCTCTTAACTGTTTTACCGCATTTCATCTTCCCCAACTCTAAAAACAAAAAGCTTTGAACTCTTCAAAAAAATTTCTACATTTCATCTTCTTCATTTCCTATGTCTACCATGCTTTTCCTTATTGTCTTTCTCTCCATCATCGCTCCTACTCAGCTAGATCGTACCCCAAAATGTGATGCTGAATTCTTAAACTTTCCAACCAAAGGATACACCTTGGTCTACAAGGTCTCCTCCCTTCATGGCTGTGGTAGGTTCACAAGGATCCAAAATGCCATTGATGCATCTCTTGGTTCAACTCTCACCAAGCAACTCATCTTAATTGATCATGGAATCTATAGGTTAGTCCTTCACTCTAATCTCTTCTTCTTTTTTGCTTACTTTATAACATTTACATGTGGTGTCTAATTTTATTGTCTAATTTAATTTTATTTTGTTAGGGAGAGGGTTATTGTTCCTAAGAACAAGAAGAACCTTGTGATGCAAGGTATGGGGCTCTCAAGGACATCCATTGAATGGAACAACACAGCCTCTTCATCCAATGGAACCTATGAAAGTTTCTCGGTTGCTCTCTATGGAGATCTCTTCACGGCCAAAAACATAAGCTTCAAGGTAAGAGTGATTCTCTTGTTTTTAAATATTATTTTTGAGTATAATTTACTTACTTCATTGGGAATTTGAGATCAATTTCTTTGTAGATAGTTAAGGATCTAGTTATAAGAAAATCCTCTGTTTTATTGTCTCTAATGATTGTCTCTCTCTCTCGCTCTTACATAAAGTTTGAGATGTTTTTGTCCTCTGTTTTATGGTGTCTAATGAATTTCTTACAATCTACTTCATTGGGAATTTTCGTTAAGCTGTCATCTTAACAACATAGAAAAAACTTTTGCTTGGAACTAAGAGAATGGGAAGATAATTATTGTTTGAATGTATTTTCCTCTGTTTTGTGTGGATTTGTATGAGATTTTTCTGCTTTTGTAGATACTTAAGTATCTAGTTAAAAATTTCCTCTGTTTTATGATTTCTAATGATTGTCTCTCGCTCTTACATAAAGTTTGAAATGTTTTTTCCTCTGTTTTATGGGTTCTAATGAATTCTTACTTCCTTGGTGGATAGTTTAGATTTAATGATGTATCTAATAAAATTGTGCCTATGTTTTATGCTACCAAATGAATTTGCTTTCTCGGTATGGTTTCTAATAAAATTTTCGCAACTTAACGTTTTGTCGTTTTCATGGATAAGAACACTTCTCCCGCACCCAACCCCGGAGCAGTCCGAGAACAAGCGGTGGCACTAAAGGTTGTAGGAGACAAAACCGCCTTCTATGGCTGTGGGTTTTTTGGGAACCAAGACACCCTTTTAGACCAAGAAGGAAGACACTACTTCAAAGATTGCTTCATTGAAGGATCCATTGATTTTATATTTGGCAATGGGAGATCCTTATATGAGGTAGGATAAAAGATACAGCAATTTCATTATTAACCTCTTCATATAGTTTTCTTACATGTAATTAACAATCCGAAACCATATACTTTTCACCTTTTCAGGATTGCATTATTCATTCCGTAGCAAAGGAAAATACAGTTGGGTGTATCACGGCAAACGGAAAGGACACGTTAAGAGAGCGAACCGGGTTTTCCTTTGTGAACTGCAAGATTGGAGGAAGCGCGAAGGTGTGGCTTGGACGTGCATGGAGACCTTATGCCCGTGTTGTTTTTTCCAAGACCTACATGTCTCAAGTTGTGTCGTATGAAGGGTGGAATGACATGAAAGATCACAAGACCCAAAAGACGGTTTACTTCGGAGAACATCGGTGCTACGGACCGGGAGCCAATCATAGTGGAAGAGTTCCCTATGCGCAGCAACTAACCGATGTGGAAGCGGCTCCTTTCACCAACATCTCCTTCATCGATGGTGAGGAGTGGCTTTAGCCTTTAGAGCTTACCTTATGCCTTGTTTATGCAAGTAGTCTATTAAGACTAACTTCTTATGTAAGACCAGCTTCTTTTTTTTTTTTATCTTAAGTCATTAAGAATCCTCTGTTTGTTGGCTTTTAGTTTTTCTTGATTAATTTTGAATGAACTGAACCCAAAGAATAGAGTGGCAACCTAGTAATTCAATCCAATCTATTCAACATACTTTGACACATTAACCATAGACATCCATGGTAAATGTCTTTATGGTAAATATGGTTTGGTTTCTTTCTCCCCAAGAAAAAGCTTCAACCTGTTTTCTCATTTTATGTCATTCTAGAATTGTATACTACCAAATTCTAAACTATCTCTAAGAATCTTCCTAACAATATATTTGGGAAATTCGGACCCAACTGAAAATGCTCATTAGAACCAGGGGACAATGACTCTACGTTCACCTCATTTAGGCATTGTGGCCTTGTCCATTGTAAACACTTTATAACCATCACTTTCTCCATTTTCTTACAGTGGTCGAGTATATATATATATTGAAGAATAAAAGTCTAGTTAGTTGGTTTTGACTAAGTTTCAATTTGAATAAGTCGTTGTCCTGGTTTGTAGGACACGAACTTGAGTTTGTTTAATTTGAGTTAGTTTCGGAGCTCTCTGTTGTAAGGTCTATATAGGACCAGTTTGTTTCTGAAATAATTACAGATCTCTTTCAGTTCACAAAGTTCTCTGATTTCTTCTTTAACAAGTGGTATCAGAGCTTGTAGCGATCTTGAGGAGAGAGAAAAAAACACACACACACAACGAAGATGAGTGAGAAGGATGCACTAATCGTACCAAAGTTTGATGGAGACTATGAGCACTGGGCGATGCTCATGGAAAATCTAATCAGATCCAAGGAGTGGTGGGATCTGATTGAGACTGGGATTCCACGACAGGAGAGAAACGTGATCCTCACCGGACCACAGAGAACGGAGATAGCGGAGAAAACCACCACGGATCACAAAGTGAAGAATTACTTATTTGCTTCCATAGACAAGACGATTCTCAAAACGATTATGAAGAAGGAGACGTCAAAGGATCTGTGGGAGTCGATGAGAAGGAAGTATCAAGGCAATGATAGGGTTCAAAGTGCGCAATTGCAGAGGCTGCGCAGAGAATTTGAGATTCTCGAGATGAAGATCGGAGAGACAATTAATGGGTATTTCTCAAGAGTAATGGAGGTTGCCAACAATATGAGAAATCTAGGAGAAGATATGCCAGATTCCAAGGTGGTGGAAAAGATTCTGAGAACTCTGGTGGAGAAGTTCACATACGTTGTATGTGCCATAGAGGAGTCAAAGGACATCAAAATGATGACAGTAGATGGACTGCAAAGCTCATTGATGGTGCACGAGCAGAATCTAAGCAGGCATAAAGGAGAAGAACATGCTCTGAAGGTGGAGGGTCAATGGAGGCCTAACAATGGCAGAGGCAGGGGAGGATCTTCAAACCGAGGTCGAGGAGGGTATCAAGGAAGAGGACGAGGAAACTCTTCAAAGGAGATGGTGGAGTGTTATAAATGTCACAAAATGGGACATTACAAATCTGAGTGTCCAGAATGGGACAAAGAAGCCAATTATGCAGAGATGGAAGAAGACATGGTTCTAATGTCACATGTTGACATGACCCAAGGAGAAGAGGAACATGTCTGGTTTCTTGATTCTGGCTGCAGCAATCACATGTTTGGTACAAAGGAATGGTTCACTGAGTTTGACAGTAACTTTCGGCAAAATGTTAAACTTGGCGATGATAGGAGAATGATGGTGGAAGGCAAAGGAAGCTTACGTTTGGAGATCAATGGAACCATCAGAGTAATTACGTCTGTCTACTTTGTGCCTGGTTTAAGAAACAATCTTTTGAGCGTGGGCCAACTGCAGCAAAAAAGGGCTTCGGGTAATCATTGAAGATGATGTGTGCGAGATCTGGCACAAGCATCAACAGAAGATGGTGATGTCCTCAACCATGACAAAGAACAGGATGTTCATTGTCCAAGCTGTAGTGAGAAAGACGAGAGAAGTGGAAGAAGGTCAATGTTTACAAGTGACAGAAAAAGCAGAACAGTTGTGGCATAGAAGGTTTGGTCATCTTAACTACAGAGGTTTGAAGACACTAGCTGAGAAGAAGATGGTTAATGGGCTGCCAATAGAAAGCTTAGAAGAAGCTGAAGCTACATGCGAGGTCTGTTTAAAGGGAAAGCAAAATCGTGACAGTATCCCAAAGAAAGGTGTATGGAGAGCATCACGAGCACTGCAATTGGTTCACAGTGACATATGTGGGCCTATTTCTCCAACGTCAGAAAGTGGGAAGAGGTACATTATCAACTTTATTGATGATTTTAGCAGAAAATGTTGGACATATCTTTTGTCAGAAAAATCAGAAGCACTACAGATTTTTAAGGAATTCAAAGTAGGAGCAGAAAGGGAGTTGGGGCAAGCCTTGGTATGTCTAAGAACAGACAGAGGAGGAGAGTTCAATTCAAAGGCATTTGAAGACTATTGTAAGGAGAGTGGAATCAAGCGCCAACTCACAGCTGCATACACACCACAACAAAATGGCGTAGCTGAGAGAAAAAATAGAAGTGTCATGAACATGACAAGGTGTATGTTGCTGGAAATGTCAGTACCTAGAAGTTTCTGGGCAGAGGCTGTTCAATATGCGGTCCACATTCTGAATAGAAGCCCGTCTGCTGCTTTAGGCGACATCACACCTGAAGAAAAGTGGAGCCAACACAAACCGTCAGTGGAGCATTTAAAAATCTTTGGTTGTCTTGCGTTTGCGTTGGTGCCGTACGAAAGAAGAATCAAGCTAGATGAGAAGAGTGTCAAGTGTGTGATGTTCGGGCTAAGCAAAGAATCAAAGGCATATCGCCTGTATAACCCTGTGACGAAGAAGATTGTGATCAGCAGGGATGTTCACTTTGATGAAACCAGAGGCTGGGAGTGGAATAATGAGCTGGAGAGTAATGAGCTAGCATGGAATGAGATGGTGACAGAAACAGAAAGATAAGTGAATACGGGAGCAGAAAATGAGAATGAAGCGGAGGAGCCAAACACCCCTGAAAATAATGAAGAAGAAGAACGTGGAGAAGAAGAAGAAACACAGCAGATCAGCCCCAATCACGTACCTGCACCTGAAGGAAAAAGAAACAGACAAGCGCCTGTGTGGATGAAAGACTACTATGTTGCAGGAAATTCAGGAAATGCAGGTTTTGTGATCTCAGAAACAGAAAAAGGTGAAGAAATTATGGCCATGTTTATTGCCTCTGATGATCCGGATCGTTTTGAAGATGCAGTGCAACAAGATGTGTGGAGAAAAGCCATGGAAGCTGAAATCAAATCAATTGAAGAAAACAACACTTGGGAGCTTATGGATCTGCCAGTGGGAGCCAAAGTGATTGGAGTTAAGTGGGTGTATAAAACAAAGTTCAATGAGAAAGGGGAGGTAGATAAATTCAAGGCAAGACTGGTGGCTAAAGGATATCACCAAAGGCATGGAGTGGATTTCTATGAAGTTTTTGCACCAGTGGCAAGATGGGATACAATCAGATCAATTTTGGCGTTGGCTGCAAAAAATAATTGGATTGTATTCCAGCTGGATGTTAAAAGCGCTTTTCTACATGGAGAATTGCATGAAGATGTTTATGTGGAGCAGCCTAAGGGTTTTGTAGTTGAAGATGAATCCAACAAAGTTTACAAGTTGCAAAAGGCGTTGTACGGGCTTAAACAGGCACCAAGAGCCTGGTACAGTCGTATTGAGGGTTATTTCCTAAAGGAAAAGTTTGAAAAAGCTTATTGTGAGCACACGTTGTTTGTGAAGAAGGTAGAAAACGACATTCTCATCGTAAGCTTGTATGTGGATGATCTTATATACACAGGAAACTCCATCTCAATGGTAGAAGAGTTCAAGAGGTCAATGATGATGGAGTTCTCAATGACAGACCTTGGGAAGATGAAGTACTTTTTGGGAGTGGAAGTTATTCAGGATGACAGAGGTATTTTCATCAGTCAACAAAAGTATGCTGAAGAACTCTTGGAGAAATATGGGATGGAGAGCTGCAATGCTGTGAAGAATCCAATTGTGCCTGGTCAGAAGCTGTCAAAAGTGGGAGTTGGAGAAGCTACTGAAGCTGTTGATCCCACAACTTTCAAACAACTTGTGGGAAGTCTGAGGTATTTGACTGCATCTAGACCAGATTTGATTTATTCTGTTAATTTGGTCAGTCGGTACATGGAGAATCCCAAAGAACAACATATGTTAGCTGCAAAGAGGATTCTAAGGTACGTACGTGGAACCGTTGAATTTGGTATACGGTACAAGAGAGGAGAAGAACAGAAGCTGGTTGGTTTTGTGGATAGTGATTATGCAGGAGATATTGATGATCGCAAAAGTACTTCTGGATATGTGTTTATGCTTGATGGAGGAGCTGTTTCGTGGGCATCAAAAAAACAACCTATAGTGACTTTGTCTACAACTGAAGCTGAGTTTGTTGGAGCAGCTTATGGGGCTTGTCAGGCAGTTTGGCTGAGAAACATACTTGAAGAAATCGGGTCTGCTCAAGGAGATGGTACGGTTCTGTTCTGTGATAATAGCTCCACTATCAAACTGTCAAAGAATCCTGTGTTGCATGGAAGGAGCAAGCACATTCATGTGAGATTTCACTTCTTGCGTGAATTGGTGAATGATGGAGTTATTATGTTGGACTATTGTTCGACTCAAGATCAGGTATCTGATATCATGACTAAAGCTGTTAAACTTGAGACATTTGAGAAACAGAGGGGAAGAATGGGAGTGTGCTGCGTGGAAGATTAAACTGGAAGGAGTCGTTTCAGTTTAGGGGAAGAATTGAAGAATAAAAGTCTAGTTAGTTGGTTTTGACTAAGTTTCAATTTGAATAAGTCGTTGTCCTGGTTTGTAGGACACGAACTTGAGTTTGTTTAATTTGAGTTAGTTTCGGAGCTCTCTGTTGTAAGGTCTATATAGGACCAGTTTGTTTCTGAAATAATTACAGATCTCTTTCAGTTCACAAAGTTCTCTGATTTCTTCTTTAACATATATAATAGATAGAAACAGTCGGCTCTTGCAATTCAGGTTCAGATAACTTCGTTTTGTTATTAATACAATTCTCAAACGTAAGGATTACCAAACCAAAAGAAACACGCCAACATGAAAACTTGGTTTTCGTCATCACATTTTTCACAGCCAAAATAAACACATAAATGAGTAAATTACTATTATTCGAAGGGCCATACGTGCGGTTCAACTCAAAAAGTCTTACA
>NW_006238796.1:384-637 GCF_000375325.1 Capsella rubella | reverse complement strand
TATATTCTTGACATGTGTCATTTTTATTAATTTCTAATTTAACATTTTTAAAATGATGTATTTGTGATATTGTGTTGTAAGTTATAAGATATGTATTGTTTGCTTTTTAAAAGAGTGTCATTGTTGCAAAAAAATATTTTCCCAAATTTTAGTTTCTATTTAAATTAAATATCATATAAGGTAAACATAAAATAGAGTAGTCAAAAAAATTTTCTTTGTATTCAAAGAAAATTGGTATGAGTTTTTTTCCTTA
>NW_006238796.1:0-284 GCF_000375325.1 Capsella rubella | reverse complement strand
ACGAGATCATGACATGGGTGATGGAGAAGAGTTAAGCTCGCAGGGGTGGAGACGGCGCTGCCCCTTTTAGCAGGGTTGCTCCTTTTCGCAGCGGTGGTTTTCCTTCTCGCAGAGGGGGGCACCTCTTGATGCATTCTTTCGTAAGGTAGCCGGCGAAGCAAATCCAAGGAGCTTCAACACAACACAAATCCTCCAATTGATATGGCTCTCCAACAAATCTTGTAAAACACCTTTCTATTCCCTTTGGATGTTCATAGTCATAATCCTCTTGACCTTCAAATTTC